>NW_011495018.1:12448422-12452442 GCF_000754665.1 Bison bison bison | reverse complement strand
GCCGGGACGCCTCTTTGCAGACAGGGCTGACGGCGGTGGGCGCTCCCGGGTTCCACTCTGGGGAGAGGCAGCCGTAAAGCGGGAGCGCCCCTCACGACATTTTACAGCAGCTTCCAACAGGCAGTTGGGGAAAGGGCGGGCAGCGGGGGAGGAGCGGCCAGGAGGGCACGTGGTGCGAGGAACCAAGCCTCCGGAAAGCGGAGCGAAAAGGGGCGGGAGCTGTGAGCCACCACCAGGCGGGAAAACAGAGGTTCGCCCCGCCTCGACTGGTCGCGCGCAGAGAGGCAGGCGCTGGGCGACCCAGTTCCCGGGTAGCCGGCTCCGGCCCCGCCCCGTGCCCGGACTCACGTGATAAGGGAGAGGAGTTGCGCATGCGCTTTCTCAGGTTGGTTACCAGGACGACGGGCAGCTGAGTTTGTGACTGAAGATGTGTCCAGAGCCTGGCCTGGCGGTCGATGTGACCCGGGCTTCCCCTTTCGGCCGTGTTTTTCTTCCGCTCCCCCGATTTATCGGGTCTTCGGACCACAGAGGGCCTTGGATTTCCGACTTTTTCTTGATCACGTAACCTTGGTGGGCAGTAGAGGGTCCAGGTCGAACATTATAAATGGGTTGGGACCACCCAAGGGCGGCCCTTGGCCGAATCGCTCATGACCCTCAGCAGACCCGTCCCAAACCCTCAACCTGGTGAATAACAGGCGAAGCAGCAGTGACTAAAAATACTAAGTGTATTTGAGCTAATCAAGGATTTTTTAAGTTCCTAATTCCTCCATACACTGAGGCCAGAAACTTTAAACTTAAAAATGACACTTTGTGTATGCTGTTTCACAAATCTTAACTACAAATTTGAGATTATGAGAGTTTTGAGGGACAAAGAAGAAACATTATGTAACTCTGTTATAATTTCTTCGATTCCTCTGCATTTTCAGATTATAGTAATAGCAGTATATTGTGTGAGAATGTGGTTACAGTTGTTTATTGTGGCGCTCATTCTCGCTGCTGGTGAAAAGTTGTCTAGAAAAACCCTTAATTACTTTAAGCTAGCAAATAATCAATCTTTATTTCCACAGATATGTAATTAGTTTGAAGTTACGTAAATCACTTCAGCCACTGAGAAGTTGTCTCTGATAAACTTGTGTCCACATTTATTTCAGCTTCTCTACACGTATTTTCCCAGCGTACTCTGCACTATACTTAATGAAGCATTTTGACCACTTGTTGTTTTTTTAGTCATTAAGTCATGTCTGACCCTTTGGCAACCCCATGGACTGTAGCCGATCAGATTCCTCTGTCCATGGGATTTCCCAGGCGAGACTACTGAAGTGGGTTGCCATTTCCTTCTCCATGGGATCTTCTTGACCCAAGGACTGAACTCATGTCTCCTGCATTGGCAAGCAGGTTCTTTACCACTGTACCACCAGGGAGGCCCAGTGAGCACTTAGAATGGTTTAATTTCAGAAAATGCTGGCTCATATTCATTAAGGGCATATATTTTTTGAATCAGCACAGGATTTTGATTCCCTGGCCCTGGGACATTTGGGGAATATGGAAAAGAAAAAAAGACAATTTTCACAGTGAAATGCGCTGGGGGCAGGGATTGTAACCTTAGAATTATAAGCCCAGCAAGAAAAGAATGTGAGAGGAAAGAGAAATTATAGTTTTTTCAGGCAACAAAGGATAGTTTGTCATTACTAGACTTTTGAGGTGGTGGGTGTGGCTAGGTAAAAAAACGCTCAGTACACAAGATAAGAGAATCATAAATATGTGTCTAATAATATGGGCACAAAATACATAAAGCAAAAGTTGACAGAAGTGCAAGAAGAAAGAGAAATCTGCCATCGAAATAGGTGATTTAACAGTTTGCAATGGGTTGAATAGTAGCTCCCCCAAAAGATATCTCTGAACCTGTAAATGTTACTTTATTTGGAAACAAGTTCTTTGCATAGGTAATTAAAGATCTTGAGATGAGAGCTTCCTGGATTATCCAGGAAGTGGGTTGCCATTCCTTTCTCTAGGGGATCTTCCCAACCCAGGGATTGAACCCAGATCTCCTGCTTTGCAGGCAGATTCTTTACAGTCTGAGCTACCAGGGAAGCCCTAGGATTATCCAGGTGGAACATAAAACCAGAGGCAAGTGTCATAGTTAGAGCAAGGAGAGAGATCTGAGACAGAAACAGACGAGGAGGAGGCAGTGTGACCTCAGAGGCAGAGGCTGGAGTGATGCAGTCACACTCTCACACCAAATGCCAACAGCTACCCAAAGCTGGAGGAAGCAAAGAATGAGTTCTCCCCTAGAGTCTCCAGAGAGAAGACAGCCCTGCCAAAACCATGATTTCAGACTTCTAGCTTCCAGCACTGTGAAAGAATATCTTTCTGTTGTTTAAAGGCCCCTATTTCTGCTAATTTGTTACAGCAGCCACAAGAACTAACATATAGATCAAATGGACCAAAACATCTTTAAGGGACTAGAGGATTTGAAGAAAACAGTTACCAAGTTTTGGTTTAAAGTATACACAGATAACTCAACAACTGCAGAATATACACTCATTTTAAGAATATGTGAAACTTTATGAAAATTGAACATGCTGGGTCATAAAGCAAGTCTCTCTACATGTCTCAGGATTGGTATCATAGCAGCCACATTCTCTGACCACTGTATAGTTCAGTTAGAAATCAATTACCAACAGACAGCTAGTAAACCCCCATATTTCTAGTCTTCCAATCCGCTTATGGGTCAGAAAATCATGATGAAAAGAAGACATTTAGACCTGAAGGGAATGGTAACTGTCACAGCATATAACTTTCATCTATTAATAGTAAGGCTTACTACAGAGAGGCTTACTGAGCATACTTGTGAACATAGAACCCTTTTGCTATAATAATCAATATGAGACATTCATCTTAGCTGTAACTGGTTAAACATACCATTAGGGAAAAATCTAACCATGATTGAACCAAAGCAGTTACTGACAGGGTGCAATTTGCCATAAATAAGAAGCATCACCTACTGAAGGGAAACAAATGAACATATTGATAACATTGATTTTATGGACATGAGACATTATTATATTACACTTGGGGCTTCCCTGGTGGCTGAAACAATAAAGAATCTGCCTGCAATGTAGGAGACCCTGGATTCAATCCTTAGGTCGGGAAAATCCACTGGAGAAGGGAGTGGCTACCTGCTCCAGTAGGCTTGTCTGAAGAATTGCATGGACAGGGGAGACTTGTGGGCTACAGTCCATGGGGTGGCAAAGTATCGGACAGAACTTAGTGACTAACACTTTCACTAAAAGCTTGATATATTTTAATAGGTATTAACTTAAAATCTTTGGTGATTTGTTCTGGGATGTGGAGATGGGGAATAACATTACTAGCAACCATTGACCCAACACTGTACAGATAGAACACAGGTTAATTAATGATTACTACAACATGCCATAGTCTCAGACATTAATCTATTTTCTTGGATTTTTGATTTGTCTTTTATTTTCTGGGGTAACAGGCAAATTTGGCCTTGGAATATAGAATGAAGCGGGGCAAAGGCTAATACAGTTTTGCCAAGAGAATGCACTGGTCATAGCAAACACCCTCTTCCAACAACACAAGAGAAGACTCTACACATGGACATCACCAGATGGTCAACACCGAAATCAGATTGATTATATATTCTTTGCAGGCAAAGATGGAGAAGTTCTATACAGTCAGCAAAAACAAGACCAGGAGCTGACTGTGGCTCAGCTCATGAACTCCTTATTGCCAAATTCAGACTTAAATTGAAGAAAGTAGGAAAAACCACTAGAACATTCAGGTATGACCTAAATCAAATCCCTTATGATTATACAGTGGAAGTGAGAAATAGATTTAAGGGACTAGAGCTGATAGAGTGCCTGATGAACTATGGAATGAGGTTCGTGACATTGTACAGGAGACAGGGATTAAGACCATCCCCATGGAAAAGAAACGCAAAAAAGCAAAATGGCTGTCTGGGGAGGCCTTACAAATAGCTGTAAAAAGAAGAGA
>NW_011495018.1:12425537-12448322 GCF_000754665.1 Bison bison bison | reverse complement strand
AAGCGAAAAGCAAAGGAGAAAAGGAAAGATATAAGCATCTGAATGCAGAGTTCCAAAGAATAGCAAGGAGAAATAAGAAAGTCTTCCTCAGCAATCAATGCAAAGAAATAGAGGAAAACAACAGAATGGGAAAGACTAGACGTCTCTTCAAGAAAATTAGAGATACCAAGGGAACGTTTCATGTAAAGATGGGCTCGATAAAGGACAGAAATGATATGGACCTAACAGAAGCAGAAGATATTAAGAAGAGGTGGTAAGAATACACAGAAGAACAGTACAAAAAAGATCTTCACCACCAAGATAATCATTATGGTGTGATCACTGACCTAGAGCCAGACATCCTGGAATGTGAAGTCAAGTGGACCTTAGAAAGCATCACTATGAACAAAGCTAGTGGAGGTGATGGAATTCCAGTTGAACTAGTCCAAATCCTGAAAGATGATGCTGTGAAAGTGCTGCACTCAATATGCCACAAATTTGGAAAACTCAGCAGTGGCCACAGGACTGGAAAAGGTCAGTTTTCATTCCAATCCCAAAGAAAGGCAATGCCAAAGAATGCTCAAACTACCGCACAATTGTACTCATCTCACACGCTAGGAAAGTCATGCTCAAAATTCTCCAAGCCAGGCTTCAGCAATATGTGAACCGTGAACTTCCTGATGTTCAAGCTGGTTTTAGAAAAGGCAGAGGAACCAGAGATCAAATTGCCAACATCCGCTGGATCATGGAAAAAGCAAGAGAGTTCCAGAAAAACATCTATTTCTGTTTTATTGACTATGCCAAAGCCTTTGACTGTGTGGATCACAATAAACTGTGGAAAATTCTGAAAGAGATGGGAATACCAGACCACCTGATCTGCCTCTTGAGAAATTTGTATGCAGGTCAGGAAGCAACAGTTAGAACTGGACACGGAACAACAGATTGCTTCCAAATAGGAAAAGGAGTCATCAAGGCTGTATATTGTCACCCTGTTTATTTAACTTATATGCAGAGTACATCATGAGAAATGCTGGACTGGAAGAAACACAAACTGGAATCAAGATTGCCGGGAGAAATATCAATAACCTCAGATATGCAGATGACACCACCCTTATGGCAGAAAGTGAAGAGGAACTGAAAGGCCTCTTGAAAGTGAAAGAGGAGAGTGAAAAAGTTGGCTTAAAGCTCAACATTCAGAGAGCTAAGATCATGGCATCCAGTCCTACCACTTCATGGGAAATAGATGGGGAAACAGTGGAAACAGTGTCAGACTTTATTTTTCTGGGCTCCAAAATCACTACAGATGGTGACTGCAGCCATGAAATTAAAAGACGCTTACTCCTTGGAAGGAAAGTTATGACCAACCTAGATAGCATATTCAAAAGCAGAGGCATCACTTTGCCAACAAAGGTTCGTCTAGTCAAGGCTATGGTTTCTCCTGTGGTCATGTATGGATGTGAGAATTGGACTGTGAAGAAGGCTGAGTGCTGAAGAATTGATGCTTTTGAACTGTGGTGTTGGAGAAGACTCTTCAGAGTCCCTTGGACTGCAAGGAGATCCAGCCAGTCCATTCTGAAGGAGATCAGCCCTGGGATTTCTTTGGAAGGAATGATGCTAAAGCTGAAACTCCAGTACTTTGGCCACCTGATGCGAAGAGTTGACTCATTGGAAAAGACTCTGATGCTGGGAGGGATTGGGGGTAGAAGGAGAAGGGGACGACAGAGGATGAGATGGCTGGATGGCATCACTGACTCAATGGACATGAGTCTGAGTGAACTCCGGGAGTTGGTGATGGACAGGGAGGCCTGGCGTGCTGTGATTCATGGGGTCGCAAAGAGTCGGACATGACTGAGTGACTGATCTGATCTGAGGGCTAATGGGATTACAGATGGTTTTTATCTACTTCTTTGTTATCTTCCAATCTTCCCTATATTCTCTACAGTGAGCACATATCAATGCTATTTTTATAATCAGAAAAATATTCCTAACCTCAAAGTTTAAAAAATAAAAACGTTAAGAAAGTGTAAGTTGGGATCCTGTATGTTAAAACATTTATTTTGGCTTCCAGAAACAGAAATCTCAAGTAAAAATTGCTCAAAAATCAAGGCTGTTCGTTGACTAACATACTGATAAAAGTCTAGGAGGGACAAAGGTGAGGTGTGTTTCAGTCAGGTCTCCAGCTCTGTTATCTGCCTTGAGTTTTGACCTGATTTTCTCGTTTGCAAACTTCATCCTTAGGCTGCCAACAAACTGGCTGCCACAGCCCTAGACCTCAGATACTTGACCAACAATGTCCAGAAGAGGGTCTTTGGCTCCTGGTAGGCATTGATTGTAAGCAAGCAAGTTCTTTCCCAGAAGCCCTGAGCATACTTCTTCTCCATGTCCCATTGGCTCATTCTTCAACCAATCTACACAGCATTTAAACCCAAATCCCAGAGTCATTTACTGCAAGGGCATGGATTTATTCTTGGAAAATGAGGCCCATCCCTGGTACTCAGAGTGGGATACAAGAATAAAATCTGAGGTCAAGTAGGGAAGTTTAAACTGATTCAATACCCATTACAGGCCCAGATATCTAATCCCCAGAGCCTGTCCACTACATAACTTCATCCCAACCTCTTCACTACCTCCTCCTCGTAAACACATCCCTAAAAATATATATAGGCAAAATTGAGTGGGCTTCCCAGGTGATCCTAATGGTAAAGAACCTGCCTGCCAATGCAGAAGACATGAGAGATGCAGGTTTGATCCCCTGGGTTGGGAAGATCCCCTGGAGGAGGACATAGCAACCCACTCCAGTATTCTTGCCTGGAGAATCCCATGGACAGAGGAGCCTGGAGCTATAGTATACAGGGTCACAAAGAGTCAGACGTGACTGAAGTGACTTAGCATGCACACACACGCAAAATTGAGTATGCATTGATTTGAATCAAGACAGACAATTACAAAATAAATATGTAGCTAATTATCTAAAATAGTTAAAATAGGGGAGTGTAGAGGTTTTGTCACTAAGAATTAGTCTTACATAGCTTTGATACCTGGAGAAGGAAATGGCAACCCACTCCGGTACTCTTGCTTGGAAAATCCCATGGACGGAGGAGCCTGTTAGGCTGCAATCCATGGGGTCGCTAAGAGTCGGACACGACTGAGCGACTTCACTTTCACTTTTCACTTTCATGCATTGGAGAAGGAAATGGCAACCCACTCCAGTGTTCTTGCCTGGAGAATCCCAGGGACGGGGGAGCCTGGTGGGCTGCCGTCTATGGGGTTGCACAGAGTCAGACACGACTGAAATGACTTAGCAGCAGCAGCAGCAGCAGCTTTGATACCATCATGTCACCTTTCCTACAGAGTATTTCATTACAATTGTTCAATATTTTTGAATGAATAAACACATCACTACCTTAAATCTACTTGAAATCTTATTTTTAGATTGGTAGCCCTTTTTCATTTTAATAAACTCTTAAAATACCATCCATATGATGAGATAACATTCTTCCCTAAAAGAAAACAAAGCTTATTATTACCATTTTTTTTATATCTTTCCATCTATTTAACCCTCCTAATTCTTGCATTGTTGGTGGTAGAGTGGTTTAGTTGCTAAGTCATCTCTGACTTTTGCAACCCCATGGACTCCTCTGTTGATGGGATTTCCCAGGCAAGGATACTGGAGTGGATTGCCATCTCCAGGGAATCTTCCCTACCCAGAGATCAAACCTGGGTCTCCTGCACCGCGGGCAGATTCTCTACTGACTGAGCCATCGGGGAAGCCTCTAGAAAGAGATAAAATTGCTCAGAGGTGAGCAAGAAGAGAAAAGAAGAGATGAAAATTTATATGAAAAAAACTCCCAAACTGTACATGCTTCTAAGTAGTCAAGTCAGAACCAATTGAATTAGATAGGCTTGTGATAGATAACACATGGACCTATAGATGATTGTTTTTAATTTCTATTTCATTTTAAATTCACTATTAATTTCATGAAGGCATTAGCATGGAAAAATTGAAAACACAACTTTGATAGAGATAAACTATATTAGGATAAAGAAGAATGAATACTTTTCTTGTAATCTCCCTAGGAGATTATAATGGTACCAATACAGCGTTTGACAAAGAAGTGACTTGTGAATGCATAATGCAATTGGAAGTCTAAAGGCAAAGCTATTGGAATGATCTTGATTAGAAGGTAAGAGGATTAAAGGCATGTAAATAACTCAAGCCTCAATAGCTGTGCAATGAGATTACTGCTTACAGTGGAAATGTGTAGCCACTCGGGGGAGTATTCTCTATTCGATATTTCTTTCCATGTTGGATTTTGTTCCTTCCTTTTACATTTTAGCATCTGCATTCAGCTGGATTCCATCCTAGCAGGGGAACAAAAATAATGATGCAGATTCTTTCTGTAAAGCTGATGAATTAGGGGCTAAAGGAAAGGATTCCAGGCTGAAGGAAACTGTAGGAAAAAAGCTTACCCTACCAGCTCCCTGTTGTCAGCCTATTTCTTTTACTCCCTCATTCACAAATATCTCTGTGCTCAGGCGCTGTGCTGGGGCTACAGGTGTAAACAGACAGGAAGGGTTTCTGTCCCTCATGGAGTTTCCTCTGAAGTGTCAAGATTTAAACAATGAACCACAGAAACCAAAGCCTGACAAGCAGGATAAAGGAAAACATCAGACACTGTAAGAGGGCATCACAGAGAAAGTTATTTTACTTGGGGTGACCAAAGAGACTCGACCTGAAAAAGAGTATTTCTGCCAAGACAAAAGGATGGGTAGAAGTGAGCCAGTCAACAAGTTAAGGAGACAACTTTCCAGGCAGAAGTTGTTTGACATCATCTAGGAACTAAAAGAAAGAAACTGAGACTCTAGTGGAGGGAAGAGGAATGGAAGGATCGTGGCATATGAAGGAGAGGTAGAAAGGGCTTCCCTGATGGCTCAGTGGTAATGAATCTGCCTACCAAAGCCTGCAGTGCAGGAGATGTGAGCTCAATACCTGGGTCAGGAAGATTCCCTTAGAGAGGGAAATGGCAACCCATTTCCTTGAATATTAGAAAAGGAATACCAATATTCCAGTACTAGTATATTGGTATTCCAATATATGAATTGGAATACCAATATACTATTGGTATATTCTCTTGCCTGGAAATTTCCAGGCAAGAAAATATGCCAGTATTCTTGCCTGGAAAATCCCATGGACAGAGGAGCATGGCAGGCTACAGTCCCCGGGGTCGCAAAAGAGTCAGATATGACTTAGCGACAAAACAACAACAACAAAAGGAAATGGCCACATGTGTGCTCTATACCTCCTGTTGAGGAGTCTATATTTCTGTTTGAATGGAAAAGACATAAGGAAGTGCTGTAAGATGTAATTTACATTGTATAGGGGCATCTCACTACCTTGAGGGAAGTGGCTTATAGGGAAGGAAAGAGTGGGAAAAGAGACCAATTAGGGAGTTATGGCAATACTTCAGGCAAGAGAAGATGGTGGGGGACTTCTCTGGTGGTCCAGCAGTTAAGAATCCGCCTTGCAATCCAGGGAACATGGGTTTCATCCCTGATCTGGGAACTAAGATGCCACATGCCACAGAGAAACTAAGCCTCTGGGCTGTGAGTACTAAGCCCTCGCACTCCAGAGCCCAGAGCCTTGGGCCAGAACTAGAGAGTCTGTAAGATCCCAAGTGCCAAAACTAAGACCCAATGCAGCCAAATAATAAATATTTTTTTAAAAGAGGTAACGATGACTTAGACTTTGGGGATGGTAATGGCTGAAGAAAAATGTAGTAGACTGCAGGACTCTTTTGGTACTTGAATGGACAGGACTTGGGTTAAAGCTTGAAGGTGAGGGAAAGAAAGGTTTCAAGAATGATGCCACTGATTGATGTAAATGATCATATTCTTCTAAAGCTGGGGTTTTGTCAGATGCATGAAATGGAAGGAGAGTTGGATCAGTGATGAAAAAGATGAATCAGTCATAAACTTCAAGCTGCATAAGAAAATAAAGACAGATGGGGCAGGTGGCTAGAGAGCCAGGAGAGTTGTTTATGAACGAGAGGTCTCCATGAGGTTGAAGAGTTGCTGCAAGGAAGTGAAAGTGAAGTCGCTCAGTCGTGTCTGACTCTTAGCGACCCCATGGACTTCAGCCTACCAGGCTCCTCTGCCATGGGATTTTCCAGGCAAGAGTACTGGAGTGGGGTGCCATTGCCTTCTCCATGCTGCAAGGAGGTCTGTCCTTAATCAGGAAACCTGCAGGATAGATGATAACCAAAAGGTAGAGTGTTTGAATTAGCAATTCAGTATTGCTTCTCACTGATTCAATGGATATCACCAATTCAATGGACATGAACTTGGGCAAACTCCGGGAGATGGTGAGAGACAGGGAACCCTGGCATCACGAAGAGTTGGACACAACTTGGTAATCTAACAACAACAATTGCTTCTCCAAACCCCACATCCTCAAAACGACAAGCAACAGTTCTGAATGCCATGAAGGTTTCTGTGCGTTGGTGGTGACACCACCAATGGTGGACAGTGACGTATCAGAGTGCAAGGAGGAGCTGAGCAACAGCAGCACTTAACTGAAAGAGAAGACAAATTAATTAACTTCTGAAACCCTTTCCCCTTGGCGTTAATGTGATCGATTCTTGCATAACAGTAACATTGCCCAGTTGTGCCAGGTGTCCATTTTCATGTTCTAATGCATAGGCTTGGAGCTACTGCTGTGTTAATTTAGACAAGATAGATGGGGTTCACTTGAAAAGTGAAACAATAGAAGTGAATTGCAGTCTTCAGTAGAAAATAGTTACTTTTTTTTTGTATTTGTATTTGCACTGTCCACAGATACTTGGTGTGAACTGTTGCTTACAAAACACAACCATACACAGTTGTTTGTTTTTCACTTTTTAGAGCATTGATATTTTAATTTTTAAAGAAAATGTTAAAGGAAACAAAGTTTGCATGACTACAAAAAGCCTTGTACAAAACTACCCCAAAAATGGAGATTTTTTGTCCATTAGAGATCAAAATGGACTCTGAAGAAAGATTTTAACAAATGAAATAATATACTGTGGTTGTCAGTCTTCTTATTCTATCTCAGCATTGAGGAATTTGAAAGAAAAATCCTTTAAAATAATGTATAAATCTTGATCTTTCTTATAAGAGAGAGTGAAATTCAAGATATTGGCAAAAGAAATTTTCATAATGAAATTGAAATATTTTGTACTATTTTCTGTAACAGTAACTAATTATATATAGCCTAACCCCATTAAAATATTACATATGAAACTCATAATATATCATGATCATATGCACATGATGTTAGACTTATGATTCATTTCCAATCTAAGTATTGTTTTAAGAATTTAATTGACAATTCCAGTTGCTGCAACCTCAACCAAACGTAGTTTCTTCATTTTGAAATGTCCCCAGAAGTTTATCTAATTCATCATTACTCTTGATAGAACACAAATTATGTGAAAGTCTTGATTATAACAACATAATTAGTAATTTACTTAAATGAGGCAAGAAAATTAACTTTTATAGAGTAAATATAATTTATGAATTTTTATGAGTTCATTTTATTACTTATCCAAATAATAAGCTCATGGAAAGAACACCCAGTCAAAACCAAAATCAGTTATGAATAAATCCATCATCTTGAAATTTTACCACAACTTTACACACTTTGTAATGTTGCTGTCATATAAAGATATATTTTTCAAGAAAAGGGGATAGTATATGTGTTATTTAGCATTCTGTTAGCTGGGTGAATAACGTGTCAATATTTGGACATAGAGACATATAGATGAGCCTCCATTTGTATTCTTGCAGCAAATATTATAATTAGGCCTGGTGGGATTTCCCTGGAGGTCCAGTGGCTGAGACTCCGCACTCCCAATGCAGGGCACCTGGGTTTGATCCCTGGTCAGGAAACTAGATCCCAGATGCCTCAACTAAAGATCCCACATGCTGCAACAAAGATCTAAGACCCTGAGTGCTGCAACTAAGACTCAACGTGACCCAATAAATATTTTTTAAAAATAAAAAAGAATTGGGTCTAATGAGGAGGCCAGCAACGGTTGAGGCTAGAGGGCTTGAAGGGCTCTCTGCACAGATGTTGGTGTTTCCCACATGGGAGTGATGGCAGGGCTGATGTGGAGATAAGGGGAATCTGGAAAGGAAAGTGATGGGGGCGGTAATATCCAGGAGGTGGTCAATATGAGGAGGGCGGGTAGGAAACTCCAATGATGTGAGCCTCAGTGGAGCTCACAAGGGGCAGGGGAAGGAATGGATGGGACGAGAAGGACACCAACACCACTTGCCCATCAAGGAATCCAAGTGACGGGAAATGTGTCCCTTTGGGAAGTCACAGGGAGACTGCTCTCGGAGGAGGGCTAAGTCTGGGTTAAAGCTGAGACGTGGAGGGAATATTTGAAGAAAAAATACATGAGAAAATCTGCTGATCGTGGAGCAAACGTTCTAGAAGGCACAGTGAAAGGAATTATGAAGGAGGAAAACGGTGAAAGATTGTGTCAGGGGAGAAGATTACAGAGAACTTTGGAGATGAGAATTAGAAGTTTATTAAACGATACCGCCTACACTTACGGGGGGGAAATGGCATTGAAAGGTCTAGTGCATCCAATCCCAATGGAGTTCTCAGAGGAAGGGGACACCTGGGCCCAACATTATTTAGCTGTGGCCTGGAAGTAAGGGTCTTCCTGGGATTGAAATTCAGGACTCCCCCACCCCCTCTCCTCCCCCTCCTGCCACCATCAGCCAGCACTGGCAGGTGCCACAGGCATAAACATGGTTGGCAGCGGTGAGCACAAAACACCTGGTTCCTCATGGCCAATCAGTCCAAGCAATTGTCATCAGCATTCCAGGCGGTTGGACCAAGATGCTTCACGATCTTGGGGCCAGCACTCAGTGGATTAGCATTGGGCAGGGGCTCAGAGCCCTTTATAGGCCACACTGATCATCTGGTAGAAGCTGACATCCATCTTGTCATATTTAAGGAGCGACAGACAACCACGGGCCTCGGCTCCATCTGTTTTGCACACAATCAGCACTTCCATACATCATACCCCAAATTGCCTTTCATACTCTCAACCCAAACATTTCCAGCTTTGGCACAGTGGTGTCTCCTGTCAGCCAACTGGTCAGTTTGGGCAGCTCCCTCTCATATCTGGTCAACAGTATGTGTTTATGAAAACTGCAGGGGCTTTGCCATATTGTTTTATAAAAATGAGTAGAAAATGGAATACTGGATGGACTGGTGTGTGTGTGTGCACACACGCGCGCTCAGTCATGTGCAACTTTTTCGACACTGATCTGTAGCCCTCCAGGCCCCTATGTCCATGGGATTTTTCAGGCAAGAATACTGGAGTGGGTTGCCATGCCCACCTCCAGGGAATCTTCCCGACCCAGGGATGGAACCCGCATCTCTGGCATCTCCTGCATTAGCAGATGGATTCTTTACCACTGCCCCACCTGGGAAGTCAGATGGACTGATACCAGTGATTTCTAGAAAGCTGTAAAGTTAACCCCATTTTAGACACAGATGGAAACCATTAGGAGCACCACAGGAAGTCTAATCTCTACTGGCCGGTCACTGGACTTCAGCCAGTGACTCACATGTCTAATTGCAAAATAAAAGAACAAAATGAAATTCAAAAGGCAACAAAACATCAGCAAGGAAGGTTTAAAAGGACAGCTGTGATTGAGGATTTTAAATATTTTTCAGCTTTGTGAGGATAGAACAGCCGTTTATTACCGCATGGATCCATTGTTCAACCTCACATATACAGTTGTCCCAACATCTTGAGGAATTTTTTTGTAGGGAAGCGGAGGCTGCCTGTGCCGTCAGCAGAGATTCAAAACGGAAACCTCTCTCCGATCCTTAGGCATCACACAGGAGGCTTGACAGGAGAGACAGGCAGCCTGGTCCAACAGAACAGGAGAGTTTGGGTCAGAGAGATAATCCACCTTGCTGCTGCTGCTGCTGCTGCTGCATCGCTTCAGTTGTGTCCGACTCTGTGCAACCCCATAGACAGCAGCCCACCAGGCTCCCCTGTCCCTGGGATTCTCCAGGGAAGAACACTGGAATGGGTTGCCATTTCCTTCTCCATTGCATGCATGCATGCCAAGTCACTTTAGTCGTGTCCGACTGACCCCATAGACAGCAGCCCATCAGGGTCCTCTGTCCACGGAATTCTCTAGGCAAGAATACTGGAGTGGGTTGCCATTTCCTTCTCCCAATCCTGCCTTAGAGGGAGCATTTCCTGAGGTTCTGAGGACCAGTCCCATTCTCTCTGATACCCTCTTTCCAAGGCAGAGCTTTAATATTCCCCAGAAGAACTGGGGCAGCTTGGCCCCACTTATAGCCGTATGCACCTCTCTCTCATCCCCCAGTCAGCTTGCCTCCTCCTCTAAGTAGTCCTCTCTCTAACCTCTCATTTCCATCCCTTTTCCCTGCCTCACTGTGCCTTATCTTGCCAACCCCACCTACAAGCAAAGCTAAAGCTTAGTCCTCAGGAATGCAGAGATGGCAGACATCTAGTGGAAAGTCACGAAGCAATGGTTTGCAGCTAGAGTCCTTTGATCATAGTTTTGCAGACCCGGCTGGGCTCAGCCAAATCTGCCTAGAGTGTGGCCATGCTGGTTTCAGGCAAGGACAGTTGGTAGCCTAACCCAACAGTCACTCCCTGTCCCCACAAGTCTACTAGGTGGCTGGCAGGCAACAGGTAACCCTGTGTACTACAGAATGAGTTTTGATTTGCTCAAGCCCGTTATAGTGGTTCCTTAGGAACAGTGGTTGACTTAGGAATGGCCCTGGGCTGCAATCCTGGCCAAGGAGTCATGATTAATCTACTGGAGGCTCGAGATGCCAGGAAGGCATGTCCTTTTCTAGGGACGTGGGAAAGCTTGGAGATACAGCACCAGATACACAACTACAGGTCTGAGGTCAGAAGCCAACACGCTGATTAGAAGAGCAGGAAGATGGAATGAGCCTGAGTGTTCCAAAAGTTACTAAGCCTGGAGCTGCCTCACCTCCATAGTTCCTATCACGAGCGATTTTAAGTCCCTTTGAAATTCTAGCTGTTTTTTGGTTGGTTCCACTATCACATGTGGGTGAAATCACCCTGATACAACAGCCCATTAGCATCTGGTGGCCCTTGCCACTGATGGGGTACTATGTCCAAATCTACGCCAAACTCGGGGTGCCCTGGAAATTTTAGTCCCATCACCAGCACCCCAGACCTGTGGGTAAAAATGCAAATGAACAAGTGGGAAATTATATAATAAACTTTCCATAGGCCGGAAAAGTGTCAAAGCACTTTACAATCAAATCTAATTGAAAACAACAGCTCTTTAATCTAAATTTACAACATAATCAGCCTTCTGGTTACCTAATTATAATTAAATTAGATTGGCAGTGTATTTCATAGATGCTAATTAAAAGCACCAAAAGAAAACACTGTGTTTTGAAACTGCTGTGTCTCTTCATTCCCTATGAGAACCAAGTGTGGAAAGAGCTCCCTGAGCTGTAAATCTGGAGACCTAGGTTCTAATCCTGCCTCTGCTCAAACTGGCTGTGTGACTTTAGGTCAGCCCCTGAGACCCTCTGAGTCTCCTTGTTTGTCACATTCCTCCAATCAAACACAGTGCTGTCTTTGATTCATTTTGCCTGTTCTTGAACATGATATAACTGAAATCAGACGACACGTAATTTTCTGTCTAGTAAGACACCTACGACAATTTTTAGGGTGTTTTATTGCCAAAGAAATGACAAGCCCCAACTAGCAAAGATTTTGAGTGTTGAAGCATTGAGCCACCCTCTGGGCCCCAAGATTGCCCAGGCAGGAAGTTGTCTTATGCAAGCTGGACAGCCTCTAAGTAGAGCAAACTCCCCGACATTCACTTCAAATGTGGCCCAGGAGATAGTGATCAGGGAGAAATCTCCCAAAGGGTGGAGTCAGCCATAGAGAACAATGGACCAGGGAGCTCCTCTCAGAAATCAGAATAGGCTGTAATGAAGGGACTAGTCCATTCAACGGAGAAGGCGATGGCACCCCACTCCAATACTCTCGCCTGGAAAATCCCATGGACGGAGGAGCCTGGTGGGCTGCGGTCCATGGGGTTGCTAGGAGTCAGACACGACTGAGCGACTTCACTTTATTTTTTCACTTTCATGCATTGGAGAAGGAAATGGCAACCCACTCCAGTGTTCTTGTCTGGAGAATCCCAGGGACAGGGGAGCCTGGTGGGCTGCCGTCTATGGGGTCTCACAGAGTCGGACACGACTGAAGCAACTTAGCAGCAGCAGCAGCAGTCCATTCAAGAGCCCACCTCCTCAGTGTGTGCCTGGCAGAGCTCATCATGGCTGGGGGCAAGGGGCTGCTCTGTCTGCCAGCCTTCCCTTTGTGAATACAGGCTGGTACTGCAGTCATGTTGTGTCTGCCTCTACTTCCATGTATAGGGTGTGAGCTGAGGGAATTGAGATAACTTGCACTTTTAGTTTATATGTTGTTAATGCGAGAGAAGCCACATTCAAACTCAAGGGCTATCCAGTATATTCTTAGGGAAGGAAGAAGAAAAGTGTGCCCAGATGTTTAGCTGGTCACCAAGGCTATGTGACCTCCTTCTGGACTGGGGAGTTGTCACTGGGGAGCAGCAGCTGCCCTGCCAGGGATAATGTTTGCCAGCCCCTTGCATGCATTTTTTTTTTCAATTGGGGTGAAATTCGCATGGCATGCAATTAACTGTTTTAAAATGGACCATTCAACAGGAGCTAGTCCATTCACAATGTTGTGCAGCCAACCCCTGGATCAAGTTCCAAAACATTTTCATCACCTCAAAAGGAGCAATTATACCCTATTCCTCCCTTTTTCTGGCTCCTGGCAACCACCACTCTGCTTTCTGTCTCTATGTGCATGCGGGCTAAGTTGCTTCTGTTAGGTTCGACTCTTTAAGATCTCATGGACTGTAGCCTGCCAGGCTCCTCTGTCCATGAGATTCTCCAGGCAAGAATACTGGAGTGGGTTGCCATGCCCTCTTCCAGGGGATCTTCCCAACCCAGGGGTCGAACCCACTTCTCCTGTGGCTCCTGGACTGCAGGTAGATTCCTTACTGCTGGGCCATCAGGGAAGCCCTTCTGTCTCTACAGATTTACCGTCTATGGGGTCCCACAGGTTGGACTGTACTAGGACATTCTGGACATTTCTCATAAGAGGAAACATTCAGCATGTGGCCTTTTCTGCTTCACTTTGCATGGTGTTTTCCAGGTTCATCCATGGTGTAGCCTATGTCAGTGCTTCATTCCTGTTTGTGGCTGAATAATGCTTTATTGTATGGATTTACCACAAGTTGGGTTATTCATTTGTTTGTTCTAGTTGTTTTTTTAATTTTTATGGCAGTATAGCCAATTTACAATGTTGTGTTCATTTCAGGTGTACATCAAAGTGAGTCAGTTATACATATACACATGTCCACTCTTTTTCTTTAGATTCTTTTCTCATATAGGCCAATACAGAGTACTGAGTAGAGTTCAACATGCTATATACAGCAGGTTCGCAGGTTCTTATTCGTTATGTATTATATATATATATTTTTAAATATATATATGGTAGTATGTACATGTCAGTCCTGATCTCCCAATTTATCCCTCCCCGCACTTATCCCCTGGTAACCATAAGTTTGTTTTCTATATTCGTGCTTATTTCTAATACAGATTGCTTATCCATGCATCTGTTGATGGGCATTCCTGGAAAAGAAAATGGCAACCCGCTCCAGTATTCTTGCCATGGACAGAGGAGCCTGGCGGGCCCCAGTCCATAGGGTCACATCAGTCAGGCACAACTGAGTGACTAACACGTTGTCATTGTCGTTGATGGGCATTTGGGCCGTTTCCACCTTTCGGCTATTGTGGATCACGTGACAAATTCTCTACAATGACAAGTGGGTGGAAGGGACCTTCATCACATCTGGGCAAGAGTACCTCTCCTCTGTCTCAGCCCCTTCAGTGGACTCCAAGTTGTACGGGAGGAAGGAACCACAAGATGGAGGAACCTCAATCCTTGATGAAGGCTGCCTGACCAGGAACACACGCACATCATGGTATAAACAAGAAATAAACATCTGTTGTTTTAAACTACTAAGATTTTGGGGTTTGGGTGTCCCTGCAGCTGGCATTAACTTATACCTCACTCAAGCTCCATCTCTTAATTTCCAGCTTCCTAGTAGAGTCCAACCTGTATAATCCACCCTCAAATCTCAACTGCTGCTGCTAAGTCACTTCAGTCGTGTCCAACTCTGTGCGACCCCATAGACAGCAGCCCACCAGGCTCCCCCGTCCCTGGGATTCATCATATCTGCTCTAGGCAGGGATATGTCAATTACAGGGATCAGATCAGATCAGATCAGTCGCTCAGTCGTGTCCAACTCTTTGCGACCCCATGAATCGCAGCACGCCAGGCCTCCCTGTCCATCACCAACTCCCGGAGTTCACTCAGACTCACGTCCATCGAGTCAGTGATGCCATCCAGCCATCTCATCCTCTATCGTCCCCTTTTCCTCCTGCCCCCAATCCCTCCCAGCATCAGAGTCTTTTCCAATGAGTCAACTCTTCACATGAGGTGGCCAAAGTACTGGAGTTTCAGCTTTAGCATCATTCCTTCCAAAGAAATCCCAGGGCTGATCTCCTTCAGAATGGACTGGTTGGATCTCCTTGCAGTCCAAGGGACTCTCAAGAGTCTTCTCCGACACCACAGTTCAAAAGCATCAATTCTTCAGCGCTCAGCCTTCTTCACAGTCCAACTCTCACATCCATTCATGACCACAGGAAAAACCATAGCCTTGACTAGATGGACCTTTGTTGGCAAAGTAATGTCTCTGCTTTTGAATATGCTATCTAGGTTGGTCATAACTTTCCCCCTTAAACCAAGAGAAGCAAAATAAGAGTTTACTATAAGGCTACTGCAGAGAAGGCAACGGCACCCCACTCCAGTACTCTTGCCTGGAAAATCCCATGGAAGGAGGAGCCTGGTAGGCTGCAGTCCATGGGGTCGCTAAGAGTTGGACACGACTGAGCGACTTCACTTTCACTTTGCACTTTCCTGCTTTGGAGGAGGAGGTGGCAACCCACTCCAGTGTTCTTGCCTGGAGAATCCCAGGGACGGGGGAGCCTGGTGGGCTGCCATCCATGGGGTCGCACAGAGTCGGACACGACTGAAGTGACTTAGGAGGAGGAGATAAGGCTACTGAGATGTCAGGGACTTTGGAGACAGGAAAAAAAGTACACCCAAATCTCATGCAAGCAATCAGAAGCACAGCAAGCAAAGACAGCTAAAGGAAAATGGGCCCCTGAGTGCCAGTCACAGGGTTGTCACAAAAATGTAGGTAGAGAACGTTTTCAATTTCAGTTTTGCACTAAGTTGAGTTGAGTCACCAAATTGTGTCTGACTTTTTGCAAGCCCATGGACTGCAGTAGGGGACCAGACTTCCTTGTCCCTCACCATCTCCTGGAGTTTGCCCAGGTTCATGTCCATTGAATTGGTGATACCATCCAACCATCCTACCCTCGACTGCCCTCTTTTCCTTCTGCCTTCAATCTTTCCCAGCGTCAGGGTCTTTTCCACTGAGTTACTGTTTTTAAATATGCTGACCATGAAGCCTCTAGTCCAGCTGTATATTTGATACTCATTTCCAGGCAAACCCTAGCCCCCAGGCTCCATTGATCTTCCTCTGTACTAGGATGAGGGTCCAGATGGCCATTAGGAGCCGAGGAAAGTACCATCTCAACTTCCCCACCCAGGGCCCAGGTGGTCTCTGGTCTCTGCTTCCCTCTGGGCAACTGTGCCTGGCTCTGCTTCACAGACGGCAGTCTCCTGCTTGCTTCTTCTCTCCCAGGCAGGCCTGATTTCCCACTGGAGGCAGTCCAGCCCTTTATCCTGAATGTCCAGACCTCACTGGTTTCATTTTTGCCTCTGAAATCTTAAGTGGCCCAGGGCCCACTCCCATCTGTCACCTAGAATTCCTGCCTTGTGTGGCTGGTTCTTCTCTAGTGATTGTTTATCTCATCTCTGCAGGGAGAATAGGGTGCCAGAGTTTCATGCCTGGGCCAGAACCTGGCGCCCCCACACATTATTTTATGATTGCAGGCAAATGACTGAATATCTCAGAGCCTTAATTTTTCATCTGTAAAATGGGTAGAATAATACAACCCACCTTAGAGTTCTTGCAAATATTGTATATATATATATATATGTATGTATATATAAGGTAATGCAAGCGTATTGCTTAGTAGGGTTCCTTAGTAGGTTTCCTGATACATAGCGACTGCTCTCAATTTTTACTGTTCCATCTCCCTCCTCAGTCTTGCTAGTGCTTGGGGAGCAACAGATGTGATCATCTATCGGTCTGGTCCTCAGACCTTCAGATGAGCAGAATCAGATAGGGAGCTTTGGGAAAGGCTCCTTTCCCGTCCCTCATGCAACTGGATCAGAATCCCAGGGTTGGGCTTAGGAATCCGAGATTCTAATAATCAGCCAGGTTCAGCACCCTAGGGAGACTCTATCAGGCTGGTAAGGCCACTTTCAGTAGGAAATAGGGAGAAAATGCCAATCACGGCCTAAAGCAGTCATCCCCCTGCAGTCGCTAGAGTTCCTCCCTCCCTCATTCAAACCCTGGTCAAAATCCTCTCCTCAGAGGGGTGACTGTCTCCCTCCATCTCTTTCCTCATCCTTCCTAGCAGTTTTCACTACCCAATCTGGAGTGTGTGTTTACTGCTCATCATCCATCTCTCCCACCCTTGAGGCCTGTGGCAGTGCCTAGCACATACCGTGAAGAAGAGAATGAACCAGCCTCTACTGAATCTCCCTTTCCCATCCCTTAGCAAGATGTGGGGCAGATTTCAAAGCTTTCAGGTCCCCTTCCTTATTAAAACTCAGCCCAGTTTGGTTTAGAACTTAATCTCTTATCTGATTCCAAGGTTACCCCTTCTCTATCATGAGTGGATGTGGGGCTCTGGGGACTTGAAAGGGGACAGACAGTCTGCTTTCCACCTCTTCCCCCCACCTCCCTCCACCCACCACTGGGACTGAAGGGAGCTTGATGTGACTTTGAGATAACCCTCTCTTTCCTCAGGTTGTCAGAGGTTGGGGGCTGGGAGTCAGCAACTCGTGGGAAAGGAACGGGAAGTCTCCCGATGTAGCCAGTGTTTTGCAATCCTCTCCAGGTTAGCAGAGCTGCTGGCCTGCCTGACTCTTCCTGGGGGAGCTTCTCAACGCCAATGCCTTGTAGGGTGCAGGCGGGGTTCCTCCGGATGTTCTCTGAGTGAGTGATCCTGTTCCACTCCACCACACACCTAAGCTGCCTAAACTGGCAGTTACACCCACGGCCTCTTGCTACTGGGGTCCTTTTGCCTGCAGGCAGCCACCTCCCACTGTGTCCCCTGGAAACCTGAGAAACTCACACATGTGGGTGTTCAGGGCACACATGGTTAGATAGGTGCCAGCCCTACCCTACGGCTTCTCTTCAGCCCTCTTCTCCCCTGCATGGTGAGGCTCATCTAGAGAACAGCATGTTCAGGGCTAAGCACTATCTGATTGGGATAGAGGGGCTCCCAGGGCCCACAAGGGATACTTTGCAACCCTTAGTTACACAATGAGGGTAAAAACACAAAGGAGCAGCTCCCCTCCTCCACGCACACCTTGGGGAGGAAAGGAAACTGCCCCTGGTGAGCCCCTCCTCACACAGCCCCATCAGGCGACTCCTTGTCCTCATCAGTCTTGGGCCAAGAGCCACGGGACAAGTCCCAGCTCACAGCCTGTCCAACAGTCAAGCACTTCTTGATCTTCTGATCAAAGCTTCCAGATTTGGAGGCTGTGCCAAGTGCAATAAATTCATGAAACTTGTAAAAGTCAGGATCCTAACAGAGCCATAGGAATACAAATTTTGGTTCCTCCCTCCCCTTCCTTCCTTCTTCAATTCTCCAGTGGCTGAAGGAATATAAACTGACTTCTAGAAAGTGGCTCTTAAAGGAAAGGGCAGGATCTTCCCTATTTCCTGATGGCTAGAAGGTGGACCTGATGGACGTGATGGCTGGAGCTACCACAACTATCGTGGGCTATAAAGGAGACACTACACGATAAAGGTGCCAGAGCAGCAGAGCAGGAGGAGTCTGGGGACCCCACGATCATGGAACTGCCTTTCCATCCCTAGGCTTTTGGGTCTATGTACATGGGAGAAGCATATCTTACTATGTTCAACCAATCTTTTTCAAACTTCCTCTTACAGCCGAAACTCGTGCTAATAGTCTGGCTCTAAGCTTGAGGCCTCACTTTATTGGAAAAATTATTTGCTTGCAGGATTGCAAGACAAATGGAAAGGAAATCTGCCTCATGACTTGATATTCTTTAAACATATTGCTACTTTAGTTCTCTCTCTTGCCACAGGTGGTGCCTGCCTCACGCTTTAGGAAAATCTCACAGATTACAAAGTCGGTAAAACCCAAGTTAGAATTTGGTTTCTATGATTTCTTCAGCTGTGTAGTAACCTTGAGCAATTTACTCAACATTTCTGAGTTTTAGTTTTCTGTTTTATTAGAGGGTTTTTAAATACATATATTTTACTTACTTATTTTTGGCTGCATTGGGTCTTAGTTGCAGCACACAGGATCTTTCGTTGCAGGGTGTGGGCTCTCCATTTGTGGCATGCAAGCTTAGTTTCCTGGGGGAATGTGAGATCTTAATTCCCTGATCAGGAATCGAACTGGAGTCCTCCGTGTTGGAAGGTGGTTCTTAACCACTGGACCACCAGGGAAGTCCCTTCTGTTTTATTAAACAAGAATAATAAAGTCTGTCTTGAAGAGTTCATCTGACAAATTTTTATTGAACATCCACTATCTGCATGACATTAAACTGGAGATACCATAGACAATAAACAAGGGGAGAAATAAACAAGTCCAGTGAGGGGGAGATGATAAAGAAAGCAAATAAACAAGCAAACAAAATAATCACAGTAAACAGTTTACTGTAACAGAACAGCAGAGTGTAGGAGCCCTGGGAGCTAGGAAATCCTCCACGATGAGGGCTAAAAGACACACTTCATGTAAAGCGCTGAACACGTGCACTAGCTACTACTCTAGTCCTCGCCTAGACCTTTCAGTCTCCTCACACAGGGCATGAACAAAGCCCAAGGACAGTCCCCCATCCTCTGCAGCTTGTGCACAGCTCTGTCAGGGTAATCTGATCTGTGCTGTTTCTGTCCATCCAAGGATGGAAGGGCTGGACAGACAGAGGGCCTCACACAGACTGCCAGCAGAAAAGCTGTTGGCTGTAGACCCTGCCTGGCACAGACCCACCAATGAACTGGCTTTGTCCCCGTGTCTAATGGGCACCACCTGGGTCCCAGGGATGGCAACTGGCATCAATTAGTTCTCATCAAGCCCAAGCTGGAGCGGCACCCTGGCTTCCCTCCCAGGTAGCGGCGTCAGAAACCGCCAGCTCCCAAGCTGCGTGTCGTTTACTGCTAACGACCTCCGTTGTGACCTCTGTTCCATTACTTGGGACCCCACCAGGCCCGTGGCTGTCATCATCATGAGAAACCTGGTTCTCTGAAGGGGCCAGATGTGTGCAGTGAGGATCACTGAAGCAACAGAAGAATTCTGAAAATTCCCTTTCTGGCTTTCGAATTTCATGCAATACAGAAAGATAGGCAGTCCAAAACTGGAGGGACTGCATGGAACCTAAGCAGGTACTATGAAGGCAGACCTAACGGAGAGATCAAGTCCTCCTCAGCTGTTTCCAGGTGTCTGATCTTGGGCAAGGTACTTAACCTCCCTACACTTTGGTTGCCGCATCTTAAAATGGGCATGGTAATCCCTGGAGGGGAAGAAGTAACCAAAACAATCCATGTAAACACTTTTAGGAAATCTTCCACATGTGTTTGTTTTGACCCATTTTCTTTATTCCACAAACGTTTCTGAGCATCTAAGATGCGTGAGGCTCTGTTCTAGGCTCAGGAAATGCAAAGAGAGATAACAAAGCTGGAAGGACAGTTGAAAGGCATCTCATCTGGGACCATCCACTTTTGGACTGCAGAGCATCTAAACTGAGTAAAAGGCCCTAGGATCCACCCACCCCAGGTAACAAACTGCTCCAAAGCTCAGTGACTTCCAGCAATAAGTGTTTCTACTTTCTCATGACTCTGTGGATTCTCTGGGCAGTTCTTCTGGTCTGGGCCAGCCTGGTCAGACCTGGGTGGGCAGGGTCGGCCCCACGCACAGGTCCCAGGCCTCAGCTGGGGGATCGGCAGCTACATTTCTCTTGGTCTCGGAGCCTCCAGGAGGCTGCTGGTGGGCTAGTTCACTAGCTGCCAGAGGGCCCCATGGTAAGAGAGGAGGCAAGCTCCAGCTCACCAGCACTTTCTCAGCCTCTGCCTGTGACACATTAGCTTCGCTCCCTTGGCCAAAGCAAGTCACATGGTCAGGGCCAGAGTCTGTACGGGAGGGGACCACCCAAAGGCGTGGAACAAGGGAAGTGGGAACAAATGGGGCTGTCAGTGCTACAGTCAAACACAATAAGCCATTTCCACCTTCCAGAGGAGAAAGAACCTCATGATAGGAATCAGAGAAGAAATATAAGGGAACCACACACTACGTACTTCAGTGATTCACAAATGTTTTTGATCACATATCTCTGTATTTGATCACATATCCCTCAGGGGCTGCCATAACAGAATACCACAGACTGGGCTGCATAAAGGACAGAAATGTACTGCTCACCCTTCTGGAGGCTGGAAGTCTGAGATCAGGGTTCCATCACAGTGGTTTCTGCTGAGAACTCCTGTCCTGGCTTGCTGATGACCACCTTCTGGATGTGGTGGGCTCATGTGGCCTTTCCTCCGTGTGTGTGTATGGAAAGAAACAGAGAGATTGCTCTCCTCCTGCCATTATAAGGTCACCAGTCCTATTCGTTTAGGACTCCATCCTCATGACCTCATTTAACTTTGCGTGCTCAGTTGCTCAGTCATGTTTCACGCTTTGCAACCCCATGGACTGTGGTCCACCAGGTTCCTCTGTCCATGGAATTTTCCAGGCAAGAATACTGGAGTGGGTTCCCATTCCTTTCTCCAGGAGATCTTCCTGATCCAGGGATTGAACCCTCATCTCCTGCATCTCTTGTATTGACAGGCAGATTCTTTACCACTGAGCCACCTTGGAAGCCCCATTTAACCTTTGATCATCTTCTAAAAGGCCTAATTTCAAATTCAGTCACCATGGGGTTAGGGCATCAACATATGATTTGGGGGCACCATTCAGTCCATAGCGATACCTAATTTTTTTAATTTCACCTCTCCAATATATGCATGCTTATGTACACATTGTATACACATTCTTTTAAATAGGAAATTTAGGCAGATGAGTTAAAGGTGAAAAGTAATACTTGAAGTGTTAATTTTGATGACCCTATACTATTAATAACTAATATTCCAAGGCACAATATATACTAAGGGTGAATTTCATCATCAACAACAGTGGGTGTAAATCCATCTTTCAAGTAATCTCCTTCATAATTTTTAATTTGGGGGGTAAGGGGAATGACTTCTTGTCTGATCTTGTTTTCACCTCACCATGTGCCAATACAGAGCTCATACCAGCCACATCAGCTAATGTTTTTGTTTTTTACTGAGTCATGTATTATTTTATTAGTATTGTCTTTAATTCTCAGTCTCTCTACAATAATCCGTTCAAATCATTTCTCCATTTTGTAGGGATTAGTTTAGCTAAAACTAGATTGTGTAATTTGTAAATCACTTATCCAAGCACATGTCAACCATAATATCCCAAATCCTCCTGGGAAGTAATTCATAGGTGAGGTTACCCCCATCGCCCCCTCACTGTAGAGCTCCTGAAGGGCCTAACTATGTTATGGGTGACGTCAGACGCCCTGACATATCCACTGAAGGAAGCTATTAGTGCTGATCTGAACCTCAAGAGATTAGGAAAGTATAACTGTGGGGCTTTGGGGGGACTCCAAAGTTTTACTTTTTCCCCACAACCCACTTGTGTTGAGTACCCCACTTGGAGACCACTGATTTGCTTTATAAAGACAAATTTGAAGTTTTACACATGATACTAAGATTTGAAACAATGCCTTATACCCAAACCTGGGGGCTTAAAGCCAGAGAAACGTATTCTGTCATAATTCTGGAGGCTTGGAATCTGAACCCAGGGTGCGGGCAGGGCCCTGATCCCTCTGGAGGCTCCAGGAGAATCCTTCCTTGACTCCTCCAGCTTCTAGCGTTGTCAGCATTCCTCAGCTTGCATCACTCTGCAGTGTCTTCACATTACCGTTTCCTTCGTGTGCTTATCTTCCCTGGTAAATGTCCTTTTACAATGACAAATAACATTTGTCATTGGATGTAGGGCCTACCCGGGGCTTCCCAGGTGGCTCATTGGTAAAGAAACAATCTACCTGCCGCAGTAGATGTAAATTTGATCCCTGGGTTAGGAAGATCCTCTGGAAAAGGAAATGGCAACCCACTCCAGTTTTCTTGCTGAGAAAGTCCCATGGACAGAGGAGTCTGGAGTGCTACAGTCCATGGGGTGGCAAAGAGTTGGACATGACTGAGCAACTGAGCAAGCACACACGTGGGGCCTACCCAGATAGATGGTTCGGGGTGATCTCCTCCTCTCAAAGCCCTTAATCACATCTGCAAAGACCCCATTTCCAAATAAGATCACATTTGCAGGTTCTGAGGGTCACCATTCAACCTGACGCACGCATCCTTCCCACTATTGTAATGGATGCA
>NW_011495018.1:12415349-12425437 GCF_000754665.1 Bison bison bison | reverse complement strand
CCTTCTGTCTCTCCCTGCAGGGCTTCTCTGAACACAAGGTTTCTCTCCAGAAAACTTCCCCCAGCAAACAACTCCTTCCTCACTGTGGTTCATGAATAACTCATGTCTTCTGATGTGAAGGAAATGCCTGAGACTTAGAAAAGCAATTGCTTGTCCTTTAAGAACTGTTAAGACTCCTTCCTCCCGTCTTTCCACTACCATTCCACCGCATCTCTTCTCCTCTAGGCCTCCTCCAAGCATTTTCTCAGGAACTACCAGCCTGGTTTCTGATTTCCAAGGAAGGAGCCAGCCACTGGGGCTTTACAGTGGGCACAATAGCGCCAAAGCTTGGCCAGCCCCAGGGCAGAGCTGTGGCCAACCAGAAAAGGAAGAGTGAACCGGGGACATTGCCTCTTAGCCTCAGAATCTAACCACTTTCAAGTTTTACTGGGAGTTTGCCCTATAATCAGGGTTGCTGTATTTAGCAAATAAAAATGCAAGGTGCCCAGGTAAATTTCTGTTTTGGATAGACGATGAGCAGTTTTGTTTTTTTTTGTTTTTAGTATTTTAGTATGTGTACTTCTCATGCATATTTTAAAAACTACTGAAGATGAAATATTTGGAAACAAAAATTGAGTATCCTGCATTTTATCTGTCAACCCTACCTATGACCTTCCCTCTCTCTTCTTCCTTCCTTTCTTCCAAAAAACCTAGTCTCTGCAAAACCCCATAGTAGGCATGCTGCTGCCGCTGCCGCTGCATCGCTTCAGTCATGTCCGACTCTGTGCGACCCCATAGACGGCAGCCCATCAGACTCCCCCGTCCCTGGGATTCTCCAGGCAAGAACACTGGAGTGGGTTGCCATTTCCTTCTCCAATGCGTGAAAGTGAAAAGTGAAAGTGAAGTCGCTCAGTCGTGTCCGACTCTTAGCGACCCCATGGACTGCAGCCCACCAGGCTCCTCCGTCCGTGGGATTTTCCAGGCGAGACTACTGTAGTGGGTGCCACTGCCTTCTCCCATAGTAGGCGTAAATAAAGGCTGATGCTTTCCTTGGGGCTTCCCGGGTGGTGCAGTGGTAAAGAAGCTGCCTGCCAATGCAAGGGATGCAAGGGACCCGGGTTTAATCCCTAGGTCGGGAAAATCTCCTGGAGTAGGAAATGGCAACCTGTTCCAGTATTCTTGCCTGGAAAATTCCATGGACAGAGGAGCCTGGTGGGCTGCAGTCCATGGGATAGCAAAGAGCTGGACACGACTGAATGCACACACACTGCTTTCCTTCAAGGTATTCACAACATAGGGGAGGAGACAGGTAACAGATGGCCTTTGCACAATGAGATTCATCTCCATCCCAATAAATCTTCATTCAGATTATTCAGACTACATAGAAGCAGCAATTCTATATGAGGAAGAGCTGAATGAGGTGGGAAAAAGTTCAAAAAAAAGCACAGGGGTGGAAGGCTCTTGAGCTGACTCCATGGACAAGTGTAAAGCCATGGAAGGCATGGCTTCAGGAAGATATGCTGGGCTCTGGGAGCATGGAGTGGAGGTCTTGATGAGGCCAAGTTGCTGATGTGGGAGCTGTGTGTGTCTGAAGAAGCTGGCATCAGAAGTGGGGGCCAGAAGTGTTGTCTGGAGAGTGAAGGGCTCTATACACCATGCTGAGGAGTTGGGGCTTTCTCGGATGGGTCCCAAGAGACCAAACCTACAAATGGACAAAGTTCAGATCATAAGTGACCGTAGAGCTGTGACCACAATCGCTGCAGCAACCTGCCCAGAAATCCAAGTCACAGCCTCAGTCCATACCTCCCAGCTTCCCACCTTTTTGTCCCTGCTTCCAACTCAGGACCAATCACACAAAATGCCCCGTTTCCAGTTACCAGCCTCCACCTTCCTCAGGCAACAAGCTCCAGTCAGGGCACACCTGAAGTCTCTGAAAAGCGTTCCTGCCCCCTACTCGGCTTTGAGTTTCTGCTCTAAATAAATTGCTTGTTTATTCTCATTTAAGTCACGTCTTCATTTATTTCCATAGTAGAGACCACAGGTATTGCTTTGTAGAGAGAGGGGGCAATGGAAACAGATCTCATACCTTGATATGTGGTGTTAATACAATTACAGAGAGTGGTGTTATTCAGAGCTAGAAAAATGTGCTTTTTAAGACCCTTTGCGATCTATACACACACACAAATTCTTAATGTTTATGTTCACCTGAACACCCCCAAATTCTTTTACATTCTAAAGAAAGGCTTTGTATCTTTAAATGCAGTTTAAAAACAAGTGTCAGCACTGCCCTTCATTTTCTTTCTGACAACATTTTTATTTCCCCTAGTGGGAGATTGCATCAATTTGTTCCTCTTCCCTAGATCAGGCCCCTGAGCCATTTTACTCTACAGCCTCCTCTCACCACCACCACATCCCCTCCACCCTCCCCAGCTAAATGGGTGGAGCCCTGTGATGTTGAATTTGGTCGTGTGCCCTGCTTTGGCCAATGATATGTTAGCAGGGCTCTTATACCTCTGCCACCTCCGTAAGAAGGACCCTGTGTCCTATGCAGGGTGAGAAGAGGATGAGTGTCAGGTGGAGCTAAACCACTCCAGCCAAAGAGTTTAGATTAGACAACCGCCAGCTGACCAATGAGTTAAATAGTTATTTTTCAGTTCCTCTAAAATTTTGTGATTGTTACTCAACAGTTTCATACCAATAGTTGACTTTCCACCACTTGATTTCAGAATTTCAAGGGATTTTTCATTACCATGAATATATGATTGTTAATAGCAAATTCTAATGATTGTCTACCCAATTTCATGTTTCCCTGCCATTCTTTCCTTCTGTTAGAGCCTTGATTTTATTTTCAGGTCACCCTATGCCCAGACAAGGGCCCAGAGAAGGTGTCCTGTTCAACCTCAAGGAGCAAATGTCCATTCATCCAAGTCAATTGTCATTTGCTGGTGACTGCAAGTCTGTACCAGTTATGGCCAGTGAAGTGTGAGAAGGCTGCTAGGGGCTTTCTGAGATGGCTTCTCTCCTCCTTATAAGGAATTCATGAGATGATGCTTTCTTTTTTAATGCCACTTGACTCTTAGAACTGCTGCAGCCATCTTGGGACTATGAGGGGAGCTGACAACAGGGCAAACCAACATTTTGAAGAGAACAGATTGTGTCCAGACTCACTGCGTCCAGAAGAGAACAGGCTGCGTCCCAGACTCATTGCATAGCCGTCCCATAGTGAGCCTTTGGCACTGCCCTAACTCAGGGCTATTTGTTCCGTGCCCTTGCTATTTAGGCCCTGTTTTCTCACAGTTTCTATTCCTGATAGCTCAACCCTTCCTGATTCAGATGTTTCCTCAGAAAAGGAAAATCCCATTTAAAGAAGGGGATGTGTTGATTTTCTTTTCTTTCTTATGTTTTCATCAAGTGAGAATCACTTGATAAAAAGTGGAGCAAGGCCTCTCAAAATCTTTAAAGATGGGCTTCACATGTTTGCTCCAATTTGTTGTTGCTGTTGAGTCATTCAGCTGTGTCCAGCTCTTTGCCACTGTATGGACTTCAGCACACCAAGCTTCCGTGTCCTTCACTATCTCCCTGAGTTTGCTCAAACTCATGTCCAATGAGTCAGTGATGCCATCCAATCATCTCATCCTCTGTTATCCCCTTCTCTTGCCCTCAATCTTTCCCAGCATCATGATCTTTTCCAATGAGTCAGTTCTTCACATCAGGTGGCCAAAGTATTGGAGCTTCAGCTTCAGCTTCAGCAACAGTCCTTCCTGGGAATATTCAGGGTTGATTTCCTTTAGGAATGACTGGTTTGATTTCCTTACAGTCCAAGGGACTCTCAAGAGTCTTCTGCAACACCACAATTCAGAAACATCAATTCTTGGGTGCTCAGCCTTCATTATGGTACAACTCTCACATTTGTACATGACTACTGGAAAAAGCATAGCTTTGACTAGTCAGAACTTGGTCATATAGATGTCATTTGCTTCAGTTGATGCCTCCAAAATTTGACTTTAAGTGGTGTCACCATGACTACAATATGCTATGAAAGGACTTCTGACCTCACTACATGAGTCTGTGCTGCTTTGGGCTGACAGGTAAGTGCAGGAAGAATTTCAACAAGCACAAGTTTTCTTAATGATGGTCCCTCCTTCCAAAGAAAGACTCCCAGGGCCTATTACCCTTCCTTGACCAGGGTGAAGTTGACCTCTTTAAGTAGTAGCAGATACATCATAAAAAGCAGATTCAGTCCACAAGAATGTTCTTGCTCCAGCACAATAAGTACGTGATACATCTGCTCACTATGATACATCCCATTGCAGTAGATGACACTTTTTGAAAACATATTAAAATCTCATTAGATTTTATCTAAACTTGCTGCTAATTTGGGTAACTTGACTATCTTCCCCTCGTCCCATGCTGTGCTCAGCAGAAACCAGCTCATGCCAAATTATCATTCATTTTGTTAAAACAAAACTTCAGGCCACTCTCTGGACTTGCAAACTTTCTTCTGCCCCAGGGCCACTCACTGCCCTCGCTCTTATTGTTCCCGGGAACATCTCTCTCCCACTCACTGCTGGTAAACTCTTGGCATCTGGCAATGCAAAATTCAAACATCAATTCCTCTCTGAAGGTTCGCCTGGATCCTCGAGACAATGCTGCACAAGGGGTGAAGTCAGACCACGTGATTTTGGATTCACCTCTGCACCCAGTTGGGGCTCAGGTGGTAAAGAATCTGTCTGCTGGTGCAGGAGACTCGGATTCGATCCCTCGGTTGGGAACATCCCCTGAAGAAGGAAATGGCAACCCACCCCGGTATTCTTGCCTGGAGAATCCCATGGACCAAGGAGCCTGGTGGGTTACAGTCCATGGGGTCACAAGAGTCGGACACAACTTAGCAACCAACACTTTCACTTCACTGTCCCCAGTTAGTCAGGACACCGCAGTAGAGGAGCCCAGCTTTTCTGAGCCACGTCTCAGCTTCCTCTCCTGTAAAATATGAACGCTGTTTGCCCCTGCCTCCAGCTGGTGCCAGGGAAGAGCCGAGCTCATGGGTGAGGCCTGGCACAGAGTAAAGGCTCAGTATGTTTTGGCTGTTGTTACTGGATACCTTTCTACAGAATCATAAAGCTTTATAGCTAAAAGGGGCTTCAGAGAGTTCTTCTCAACCTTCAATGTGCAGCGAATCACTTGGGGATCCTGTCAAAACACGGACTCTGATGCAGCAGCTCTGGGGCGGTGCCTGCAATTTCTGTGCATTACTCACAAGTGTTGCAGATACTGCTGGTCCCAGAACCGCACTTGACTAGCCCAGCTGTGTAGGACGCTGAGTTCCTGCTTGTTTTAGAAAAGAGGAAGATGAGGCCTGAGAGGGGCTGTTCCTGGCCCAGCGAGATCTAGAAGGCTGCTGAGAAAGGCAATATGGAACACAATCCTCCTGGTGGAGTTTAATGAGAGGTTCACTTTTCAAAGCAATCCTCGTCTGAAAACCATGTGAAATTGATCTGTGCATCGTAAATTTGTTTCCTCACCCCGAGAGCCAGAGCTCCATTTCCTGAAGAGATATCCTTTTTTCCTGACTCTCAGAAGGGAGGAAGTGGGGATGAGATGGACAATGTCTAAAGCAAAGGCATTAAGCCAAAATGAGCGGTGTTCTACTGAGGGAGAAGAAGAAACACATGACCTCAGGGCCCGTGGTATAAAATATAGCTTAGAAGGAGCTGCCTTGGATTTTTACTCATCCCAGAATGTCCTAAAAACAATCAAAGTTTTCAGGAAATTGGGGGAGTGTGCAGAAACAGTCATTGCTTTTCCTGCAAAAGGCAATTACCAGGTTTCCAACATTAGGGAAATACTCAGCTCTCTCGTCTGTGGGGAGGCATCTGAGCTAATGAGGCTCGGTTGTGTGGCACACTGAGCCGGGTCTCACAGCTTTTCTAAGTAGATCCCAAAACTATTCCTTAATTAAGAAGACGTGCCCATCACATCCCACTGTTTGTGCCGACACCCGGATGCCTGTCACATTGACTGCCACGGTGGATTCTATTTCTTTTCCCCACACCCGACCTTTTCTCTCATTTGGTTCAAACCAAAGCTTAACCCCGGCTTCTCAGCACAGCTGAGAAGGAACCTACTAAAGAAAACACACAGAGCCCCCATCAGAGAAACTGCTGGAATCTACCAGCTCCTGAAAGCAATCCTTTAGAGAAGGCATGACTCGATCCTAAGTGAGATCTGATATTTAACAATCTTCTGCCATCCACAAGCCCTGTTGGTGTCAGCAAAGTTTTTCCCATCAGCTGCTGGATGGAAGAAAAAATGGAAGTAAATTGTTCTATGAAGGGTTGCTCATACCCAAAAGACTACAAGAGTTCAGAGATGCAAGTCCCTGAAGAAAATGGATCAAGTCTTTTGCATGGTATCAATAATGATTCAAGCAATTCTGTTCATTTTCTATCAAAAGACGACCAGTAAACTCCCTCAGGTCTCTCTGCTGTTTGCAAATGGCCCTTGTCTTCAGAGAGTTGACAGTCTAGTAGAAGGAAGAAGAAATAACTAGGAAACAAGGTGGAGAGTGGTCCCTGCACTAAAGGAGTAGGAGAATTGCTGGAGGAGGGGAACATGAACCCGGATCTTAGAAGTAGAGCACCACCCTTCAGGCAATTTTCAGAGTTTCATGGCCCAGCTTTCTCAACTTCCCTAAGGATATCTAGAATATAAGACTTGTCTAACTTAAAGAGTAAATGAATGGGAAGTAGTGTATATACTCTTCTGCTTTTATAAATATAAAAATACATATGATCATAATTGTAGAGAAGAGGAGCAAAGGACTTAGCCATTTTAAGTAGTTGTTTCATCCCAAATGGCACTGTAAGGTTGGGCAGGTCGTGCACTGTACAAGGGCACCTGACTAAGGGGGCAAATAAGGACTAAAATCCAGCGATCTGCCTTAGTGCAAGGTTGCATCTATCCAGGAAAAAAAAAGGTGTCCCTACTTCTGATTTGCACAGGGCATCACATTGCCTAGTAGTGGCCCTGATTCTGAGAAGTTAAAAATATCTTAAAATTCCTGTTAAATATCTATAGCATTTTCTTTTGAAACTTAGCGACTGAACAACACCACTGCTATATATAAAATAAACAACTAGGTTCTACTGTGTAGCACAGGAAACTATATTCAATACCTTGTAATAAACTATAATGGAAAAGAATCTGAAAAAGAATGTATTATATATGTGTATATATATAAAAAAACTCAATCTGCTGTAAATTTGCAACTAATACAATGTTGTACATAAGTTATATTTCAGTTAAAAACAATTTAAGATTCATGTTGATAACTGCCTGGTTTGTAAGAGTCAGAGTCACCTCCCAGAAACATCAGAGTGCCTGTGGAGTGGGTGCTGGTACGAAGTGCAGGCAGGAGCTTGCTGAGCAAGGTCCTCCAGGCTGGTTTTGTAGAGGAAGCAGCAGGGCAGGAGGATGGGGTTCTGGGGGACGTGGTTGGCTGGGGTCTTTGTCTCTCTGCTCACCTGGAGCTGAGATGAGGATTTCTGACTCTCTGACTTTGGACCTCTGCCGTTGCTGCTCTAGAGTATTCGGCTCAGCCGTCCACCCCAGCATCAGCTCTCCTGGTCATCCAGTAACAGGTGATATGGAACAGGCAGTCCAAGGTTTAGGCAGAGAGGTTACCAGGCACACAAATGAACTTCAACATCCCTCACTTGAAAAAAAAAAAAATCAAAAAAAGCAGATTTCCTGTTCGCTGCTCTAAAGAGGAAGCTTTCTATAACCTCAGAAATTTCAGGCCCCAATGCCTGCTCTTCTCTCCCTGAGGAACCTGCAGCCTTAGCCCTGGCTGAACGCAATTGGCATTAACCACATTCAGCTTTTTAATAGCTGATTCCAGCCAACCTTCTCCTCTCCCCATCTCCAACCCCAAGAGTATTGCAGAGATTAATTAGAGAGAAGCTGTCTGTAAGAAGGCAGCCATATTATGAGTCTCTGGAGAGCAGGGCCCCTGTCTAATTCAGCCACTTGTCCCATAAATAGTTACTGAATGTGCCAGGCATTCTTCCAGATAATAGAGCAGAGTGGTTCTGGGCACAGTCTGAGCAACGCTGCATGGTTCCTATTTCAGCTCTACTACTACCTACAAGCTGTGTGATCTTGGGCAAGTTAACTGACATCTCTGAGCCTTAGGATGATAATGTTACTTACCTCACAGGGTTTTAAGGTTTGAATGACATATGTATAAATTTCTGAGGACAAATAATGAGAACATGTATCCACATGGAGGTTGTACACAAATGTTTGTAACAGCCCCAGAGCAGAAGCAACCTAAATGTCCATCTGATAAATGGATAAATAAGAGGTGGCACATCCATACTGTGGATGATTATCCGGCGATAAAAAGAAATGAAGTACAAACAAATATAATAAGGATGAGCCTTGAGAACATTATGCTAAGTGAAAGAAGCCAGTCACAGAGGACCACATATTGTATGATTCCCTTTTTATGAAATGTCCAGAACAGGGAAATCTAAAGAGGCAGAAAGGAGGTTAGTAGTCACCTGGGCAGGGGGAAGGGAGAATGATGGGCGGGTACAGGGTTTCCTTTTACGGTAAGGAAAATGTTCTAAAGTTGATGGTGGTAATGGTTGCACAGCTCTGTGAATACACTAAAAGCCATTGGATTGTATACTTGAAACTGGTGAATTGTATGGTATGTGAAATATAATTTTCACTAAAGCCGTTTTTAAAACGTCTTAGGACAATGCCTAGTGCAAATTAAGCACTAAATAAGGGTTAGCTAATATTGTTTGGTGCTCGGAAAATTAGGAATGTAAAAGATGAGCAGTCTTTGCTTCATGAAGCTTGCATCCATGGAATTCACTTCTGCATCCCACGCACTGTCAGGCACAGAGTTTGGCACCCAGCCAACATCCTCCATTGTCTGTTGGACCGTGTGCCTTCACAAGTCTCATCAAGTGAAGGGGTGACTAGTGATGGCTGGTCAGGGCTGTCTGCCTGCCTATTCTTGTCCCACCCTCTCGCGGTCCACACGGTCAACTCAGCGGTTTTTCTTCTGGATCATCTCAATTCCTGGCTTGGCTTTGTCTCATGCTCTTAAAAGTCCTTGATCTCTTCACTTCCTACCCTATGCTTGGACTTTTTTTTTTTTTTTAATGTGGACCATTTTTAAAGTCTTTATTGAATCTGTTACAATATTGCTTCCGTTTTATGTTTTGATTTTTTGGCCACGAGGGACGTGGGGTCTTAGCTCCCTGACCAGGGATCAAACCGGCACCCCCTCCATAGGAAGGTGAAGTCCCAACCACTGGACTGCTAGGGAGGGCCCCCCACCCTTGGACTTGACAATGCCTCTGCTTCTCTGGTTTGGACCTTCAGCTCTCAGGGACAGGAGCTGGGCCCCCATCCACGGGGTGGGGTGGTGCCAGTGACATGGGACCATCTCGTCCTCAGGGCATTGCCAAGGTTTCCAAGCACACCAGTTCTTGGAACATTCACCAGAGGGAGTACAGAGGCAAACGAAGACCTCATCCCCAAGGAGCCACACCTGGGTTCCACAGCCACATGGCTGCATTCCTGTGGAGTCTCAGGGGGTGCAGAGGAGGCAGACTCTGTTCTTCCGGGACAGCAAGGCACTAACTCCAGCCCCATCCAGTTCTGGCTTTCCATGTCGGGTGACCAACTCGTCCCAGCTTGCCAGGGACTTTCTCAGTTAAAAAGCTCAGAGTCTCTGCTCTCAGGAATCGCCTTGGCCCTAGGCTAGTTGGAGCGAATGGTCACTCTAGTTCCACGGCTCAGTGGGAGGGAGTGTTCCCTGGGAGTCAATGACCCCGCCTCCTCCTTCCCCTCCACCTCTTCCTCCCCTGGCAACAACCAGGGTGGAAATCGTCATGATGGCATCAGGCCAAAGACAGACGACAGAGCCAACACATAGGTCATCGGAGACTGGGGAGCCTCCCCTCACACCCATGGCGGGCAAAGAGTGGAGGAGCAGGGGAGCTGCAGGACAGCCCACCAGCCTGGGGTCCCAAGGGGAGAGGCTTCTAGACACAAGGTGAAGAGGGAAAGACAAGGAGGCCACTGCA
>NW_011495018.1:12391688-12415249 GCF_000754665.1 Bison bison bison | reverse complement strand
TTCCACCAGAGGGCTGGGCGGGCCTGGGGCATCCGTCCTCCCTAGAGCACCGTACTAGCCCCAGCCCATCTACCTCGGCCCCCTTTGCCCTTGTCACCGCCAGTCTGCGCCTCTACGTCGCACACCAGCCTGGATGACAGCAGCCATCCATCTTCCTGTGCAGGTGGCAGTGGTTATCAGGAGGAATGAAGCTGGTGGAGCGGAGATAGGTGTTCACAGCTGCGGGCAGAGGCCAGCGTGGCTGACCCCCAGTGCCGTGGGTTTAAGGATAATGAACATCACCCATGGGAGCCAGACAGCAAAGAGCCCTGAGGCGGGGCCTCCCTCGTCTCTTCCCGAGGCATTGCCCTGCAGCCAGCCTCCATCTGGGAAGGACACGTAACAGTGTAGGAATTCACCACAGGCCAAAACTAGGAGACAAGCACTCCCAAGAAGGGATCAGAGTGTGTACAGCAACCCCCAGCTTAGTCAACACCACCCCCGCCACACACATCACACCAAGGAGGGCATGTCTGAGGTTTTTAGACCCTTTTAAAAAAAAAAAAAAGCAAGTCATCATTGACATTTTGAAGTCCTAGAATCAAGTTATCAGGTTCTTCCCTCCAAAGCCCTAGGTGATACCATCCCAAAGTGTCCTTGAATAGCAGGTTTGGGGGGCCTGGAGGCTCTGGATGGGGGGCTGGGGAGGGGCAGCTCTGTGCAGCCAGGGTCCTGTGATGGGAGAGAAGGTTGCTGAGAGGTGCCATCTTCATCTCTTCTCACCCAGTTTTTGCCCCCTGCTGTCCAAAAAGAGAATGCTCGTGCTCACAGAGTGCAGACTCAGCACTACCCAGGTCTGAGACAGTCCTGATGGGCAGCAAGTGTCTTGGCAGTAATGTCAGCCGCGGGGCTGGGGGAAAGTTCTATTGTCTATGGCTCTAAGGCTTGTATAGCCAGGTTACCCTGGGAATCAGAAGCCTGAATGGGGCCCCATGAGTTGACCCAGCATGGAGGACAAGATTCCTGATTCAGTTTCCCTACCCAATACTCTGTTGCCCTATAGACCACATGTCCCGCTCTCACTTCCCTTAATCTGCTGAGTTGGGGACCTAACACTCGGCTTGAGTTGTTCCAGCCATTCCTTAGAGGCTGTAACTTGATTCCCAGAGCTTGCTTTTGGACCCTGGACAGCTGGCCTTGCCAGGACCACACCCACCCCATCCTTCCTGGTCCTGGGGCCTTCTCTCTTCCCCTGAGCCTGTCAGCCAGCCACATGGCTGTGGCCCCAATGGCTCTCACACTTGAGTTTGTCTCCTTTCTTTCCCTTCTCTTTCCATATTCATTGAATGGACTGGAAGGTGTGGTCCAGTGGCTGGACAAGTGACCATTGCCTTACTGAGGGCGGAGAGGAGCCTAAAGAGAGCAGAGGCAAGAAGTGACCTGGATCTTCAGAAAAGCAAGCACTGCTGCTCAGAGGAACCAGGAAGAGGGGTGTGAAGGGCAACTGGGAAGAGGCCCAAAGCAAATACAAACACAAACAGGACACCAAAAAAGTATTGCATGTGGGTTAAATGCCCACGCTCTGGAACGAGGCTTCTCAGGTTCAAATAACCTGTGTGATCTTGAGTAAGCAGTTAGTTTCCCTGAGTCTCATCTGAATTTCCTCATCTAAAAAATAGAGATAATAAAAACTTAAAGGGTTGCAATAAGAACCAAGTGAGAAGCACATAGCCTGTGCATGGCATATAGTAGATACTCTAGAAATAGGGGCCATCATTTTATTGGAAAATATATACAATTTCCTTTGGTTATAGGAACACCACTTCCAGGAAGCCCTCTAGGCTCTCTTTCAAGTTTCTGGAGTACTTTTGGGGGAAAGAGCAGAAGAGAGAATAGGGGATGGTGGGGTGAGGGGATTGCTGGGGAGGGAATAAGGGTAATAAACGGGGACAAGAATGCATTTTGCCCCTCCCTGGGGCGGGGCCCTCGTGCTATCAAACCTCATACTATCCACTCAGGAAGGGCTTCCCTGGTGGTTCAGTGGTAAAGAATCCACCTCCAGTGCAGGAGACACAGGAGACACTGGTTTGATCCCTAGGTCTGGAAGATCCCTGGAGGGCACGGCAACCCACTCCAGTATTCTTGCCTGGAGAATCCCATGGACAGAGGAGCCTGGCGGGCTACAGTCCATGGGGTCACAAAGAGTCGGACACGGTTGAAGCGACTGAGCACTCAAGCACATTCGGCCAGGAGCCCAAAAGAGGGAGACATCCTGGTTGGCCCAACAAAACAGTGACCGGCCTTCGTCAGTGAACAGTAAGCTGCTCCTGAGTGACGAGGGGACATGCGAGGCCCAACAGGAACACTAGCTCAGGACTGGCCTTCGGTGACCGCTCAAGCTCCAGGCGTCAGGCTCATCAGCAATGAGTAAGGCTCTTTCCTAAGGCTGTGAGCATCTGAACACCACACTACCATCCCCCAGGACAGCAGGTGAAGAGAAAACTTTTTCCACGTACAAAGCAGGAGCAAGGGAGGAGCCCGTCAAAGGGGAGGTCACACACCGAGCTTGGACCTGGGTTAGAGACGTGGCATCTTCAAAGCATAACCTATTTACCATGCTGGGTCACAGGGTAACCAATGGAGCAGGGGTTCTGGAATGATCTGCTTGTCTGTAAATGGCTGTTTGCCATGGCAATGGGCACTGTGGAGACTCCGAGCCTGCTCAGATGGGAATCTGCTCTCCAGGGATGAGTCAGACCTCTCCTCATTGTGCAGGACAGGCTCCTCACAGAGCAAATCTGGGGGCTGAAAGAAGCCCAGAGATTCCCATCTCCCCTTCCCAGGGCCAGCCCATGTCTCCCTGTTTTCTCTCTTTGGGAGATTTGGATCTAAGGGACAATAGCTTGAAGAGGAAAGAAAAGGCAGCACAAAATCCGGTCAGACCAGCCTCTCTGAAAAAACCTGTTCCGCATCCCACTCCCACCAGCAGAAGTCAGGAAGCCCAGAAAATGCTATCACCTCATCCCCAACTGAGCCAAGCATCACTTCTACCAGGGACTTTCCAGAATGCCTTCATCCATGCAGCCATTCCATGAGCAGTTACTACAAAGATAAACATAGACACAGTCCCACCTTCCAGGAGCTTCCAGAGCCCCAGGGATGTTTCCAGAGCATCTGCTGCGGGAGATTGGCTGAGTATAGCCCCAAAGAGCACCCACAGGGAGGGATGGAGTCCTGGGAAGGCAAGGGGCCCCACCTCAAACTCCCTTCTCTATGGTTCCCCTCATCTTGTAATGGCCAAGCCCAGTATTCCAGTGAGTCAGACCAAATCTTGTTTCCAGTTCTCTCTCTCACACCTCATGTCCAGCCCATCCTACGCTCCCTACTGCAACCATGCCTCTTGGCTGGTGTCCCTCTTTGCCCCTCTCTCATTGCCTGTTCTCCATGGACCAGCAAGGGCCAGCCCTCCATCTGAAGTCAAGTTGTGTCCTCTTCTGCCCAAAACTCACCAAGGGCTTCCCCTCTCACCGGGAGGGGAAAACCACAGCTTTGGCTTCAATGCCCTGTGTGACCTGCTCGTTGCTACCATTTAAACTCCTGCCAGTGCCAGCCCCTCTCCCAGTCTGCTCCAGTACTGCTGCCCTTTTTATCATCTCTCCTCAAATAGCACCTTCTCCCAGAGGTCTTCCCCAACCTCTGTGAGGAGGCTGTGATGCTTCTGCTTTTCTGTTGCAAGAATTTAACAAGTTCTTGCCTATGAACTATCTGGCAAGATGGTGCTTAATAGATGGTAATAACCTCCTCCTACCCCTGTATCAGTCAGTTATGGCTGCATAACAAACATGCCCAAATTTCACGGCTTAATACAGCAGCATATTGCTTTTGCATCTGAAGCTATAAGATTCTTTGGGTTTTTAATTCCTGCCATTCAATCCCCATCCACTGAGATAAAATAAGCAGAATAAAAGAAACACTCAAATGTCCCAGCTTCTCCCTCATGCCCAGAAGAGATGGCTGGTGCCCATTCAAAGTGCTGCTTCACCAGGCAGAGACCTGGGCTGCAGATTAAAAGCTGGGACTGTGCTGACAGTGGGATTGGCTGGAAACCAACCAGGAAAACAGGCCAGCGTCCAGCAGAGCTAATCTGTTGTCCACCCACTGAGGGCTCAAGGGGCTCAAGTCACTTTTCTAGAGTGGATACAACCCGGGTATCACCTGGCTCTCTCTACCCCTTAAAACCCAGACAACAGTCCTTCCCACGGTGGTCCAGTGGTTACGACTCTGAGCTCCCAGTGCACAGGGCACAGGTTCGATCCCTGGTCAGGAAACTAAGATTCCACATGCCCTACTGTGTGGTGCCACCAAAGAGGGGAAAAAAATCCAGACAACGTTGCCTCAAACCCCCTCCCCTATCCCAGCCCTGGTTTCCCCCAAAGTGTTACATCCTCACAGTCACCCTGGCTCTAATCCTGGCCTTCCCTGAGTTACTGTTTTCTGCTCCACAATCTGCGGCTGGTGTTTTGTGCCCACGTGGCCACCCAGCCGTAGGATGCAGACCCACCCCAGCCTTGAGAGGGCAGCAATTCACACTGGTGATTTGGAAACATGAAGGCAGATGGATCCACAAAACAAGTTTAAAATTAAACCTCGGACGTGCTTGCTCTCAAATAGAACTTCAGCTATTTCACACCCGCACCTCACCCCCCAACCCGGGTGCCAGCACCTTCCAGGCTTCTCAGGTTCTCTTGTGGCTGGCTCCCCTGCAACTGCAAACACCATCCCCGTCCATTTGATTGTGCAGAGAAACCCAGCTTTCTTCAGCTCCAAATAGCTCAGAACCCCTTTGCCTGTCCACCAGAGCACATCCTCAGAAAAGCACATGGCCCAGGTGATACCCTGTCCCACATGATTTTAAGATATGACAATCCACTTCCTCAAGCAGAAGGGAAGGACGTCCCTCACTCCCCTCAGGAAGACAGGCATCCTAGTGTTGGGTTGGACTTTTTAATGATGATGCTTTTTCCTTCCTGTGGGCTGGATCTGCCCTCATCCAGCCCTGTTCTTTCATCTGGCTTTACCTACCTGGTCCTTCAGCCCAAAAGAACTGGGGGTGGATTTGGAGTGAGAGGACACTTGCCCAGGGGGCAGTGGGCATGTTTGTGAACTGGATTCTGTAGCATGATGCTTGAAGCCACCGGAGGATGAGATGAATGTCCATCACAGCCCTGATGGTTTAGGTCAAACTGTTTCCCCTGAACAGCCCAGCCTGTGACTCAGGGGTGCAGGATGAGCTGCAGAGTTCCCGGATGTGTGACACCCCACTCCTTCACTCCAGGTAAAAGGAAGGCTGGGCTGCTAAGATATCTGCAGGTAAGAGGCCACAGAGCAATTCCCTCCCGGAAATCCTGGCCCAGGCCTGTTGACCACACATGTCTATCCACACCTTGCCTTGCTTGTCCTTTTGCAAGGAATAAATGCCCAGCTGGTAGGTCCCTGGGTCCAGTGACAAGGAGAGGAGAGCAAAGATGACTGGCCAGGGTTGGGAATAAATGCAGGTTGCTCCAAGCCAAGGCAGGCCACACCTGGAGCCCTCCCCAAGGCCATGGTCAGGGTGCCTTTGGCTGGCCTCTCCCCACCACTGCTCTGTGCCCAGACCTTCCCAGGAGCTTTTCACCCTCCGTTAGCCACCATCTGGTGGTGTTGTTGAAAGCCTGGAGAGTGGCCAGGAGCTGGCACGAGCTAAGCACAAAGATTTGCTGGCCTGTGTGCTGAACCTGGCCCCAGGGACCTGGGCTGTCTCCTGATTCTATGATGGGGGAGTGGGTTTCAGCTGCACCAAGCGTGGCCCCCGGGGTCGGCAGACGGGCAACCCCGGGAGGAAGCCACATGGCAGGGCTGTGTTGTTGTTAAATGCAGCTCATTAGGTTTTATCAGCAAGATGCTGCTCCACTGGCAGGAACATACCTGCCCCCAGCAAGGGAGGCTGCCAGAAGCATCAGCGGCCCTGGGAAGACTTCGGTGGGAAGGCTGGAGCCATAGGCTTGCTGGAGCCACGTCTTGGAACTGGGTAACCTCTCCCAGACCTACCCCTCCATGCTTGGGGTGGGGGGTTTTGTTCTCAGTCGTGACTCACCTGGTGACTGTGGTCAGGTCACCTCCCACCCCTCCTCCTTCCTGACTCCCAACCCCCCCATCGCTTTGTGCCAGGCACCAGCAGGCACAGCGCTGAGAAACGAAGTGGGGCTGTTCTCATCTCAGCCTTGCCTATGTTCCCTCCTCGTCAGCTTCAGACCAGCTGCACTCTGCCTTCCCATGGTTGTTTCTCCACCAGCATGTCCACAGCTCATCCTATTTCTGAACCTCAATTTTCTGTGCAGATCCGGGAAGCAGCTATTGAAGACTACACATGTTCCAGGTCACAGATGCCCTGTGCTGGACCCCTCCATGTACCAAGTCTGATTTATGGGCACCTGAGCTGGGCACTCCAAAATCCCTGCAGGTGGTGACTGAAGCCATGAAATTAAAAGATGCTTGCTCCTTGGAAGAAAAGCTATGACCAACTTAGACAGTATATTAAAAAGCAGAGACATTGCTTTGCTGACAAAGGTCCCTGTAGTCAAGGCTATGGTTTTTCCAGTAGTCATGTATGGATGTGAAAGTTGGGCCATAAAGAAAGCTGAGGGCCAAATAATTGATGCTTTTGAACTGTGGTGTTGAAGGAGACTCGAGAGTCCCTTGGACTGCAAGGAGATCAAACCAGTCCATCCTAAAGGAAATCAACTCTGAATATTCATTGGAAGGACTATTGCTGAAGCTGAAGTTCCAATACTTTGGCCACCTGATGCCAAGAACTGTCTCATTTGAAAAAACCCTGATGCTGGGAAAGACTGAAGGCAGGAGGAGAAGAGGATGACAGAGGATGAGATGGTTGGATGGCATCACCGACTCAATGGACATGAGTTTGAGCAAGCTCCAAGAGTTGGTGATGGACAGGGAAGCCTGGCGTGCTGCAGTCCATGGGGTTGCAAAGAGTCGGACACAACTGAGCAACTGAACTGAACTGAGCTGGGTGCTGTGATCTCTGCTTTTTACAGATGGGAAGGTGTTGCTGAGTGAGTTGAATGGCTGGCTTCCAGGTCCTGTGGCCAGGTGTCTGATTCAAGCTTCTTTCTGCTAGCTTACCTTTTTCCCTGTAAGATGGAGTGGGATTGACAGTATGATCTAGAAGTCCAGTGTCCCAGCACAAGGCTAAGAGGATTCAGATATGACTTAGGCTAGGCCTGGCATGCTGCAGTCCATGGGGTCGCAAAGAGTCAGACATGACTGAGCGACCTAACTGAACTGAACTGAGGTTTGGGCACTGAGGCCACCAGAAATGTGTTTGTCTGATGAACTAAGGAATCTGCGGGGAGAGAAGTCACCTGAGGAAGATGGACTCAGGCAGATGCACTCAGCCTGACACTGAGCATGATATGGGGAAGGGGTCATCGGGACCACAGCAGGCCCGGGCACAGCTGGGGGCCTCAGCAGTGACTAATCCAAGGCAAGAGGACCTGAGGTAAGGACCAAGAGATGTTGGGATGGCCACACAGCAGCTCAGGGGCCCAAGGGACCAAGAGTGGGGAGAGAGACCTCCGCATGCCATGGGCAGCAGGCAGGGCTTGGGACACTCACACGCTCTGTCCCCAGCTAAGGTGGCCATGCACAGGGTCTGTGGGGGCTCGGCTGGCCCCTGACCTCCGTGGCTCGGCCTTGGAGGAAAGCTGAGGGTGGCCTCTCCTGCAGGATTCCTTGCCCAGGAAACTGTAGACCAGGGGCTGGCAAACCTGGCCCTCTGCCTGGTTTTGTACAGCTTGCGAACCAAGAATCGTTTTTACATTTTTAAGTGGTTACGCGGTGTCTTCCCAGCCACCTCCATCCCTGAGTGCAAACAGATGCTTTCCCTCACCTGCACCTGGCCACGAGGGTCACCACCAACCCAGCCTCAGGTGGGATGGCTTTGCTGCACCCGAGTCAACCAGGCTTAAACAATATGGAATGAGAAGCCTGGAGCTCAGAGGTTCCAGGGTAAGTTCTCAGCTCTGGGACATCTCCAGGTCACATCCTCTGAAAGTCTATGCTGTGGGCCTTGCCCACTTGGCTGCAAGACAGATGCTGCAGGCATCACCTCCCCAGACAACTGCATCCCAAGACCCGAAGTTGTGGGGAATGGGGCTTCTCACTCAAACCAAGTCCATAGCAGACTTCTGTCATGTCCCATTGGCCAGGACTGGGTCACACTTCCAGCCCGAAAGCCATCACTGGCAAAGGGGAGAGAGCCAGGCTCCAGGCTGACCCCCACAGTGTACACAGCATCCCACCCTGAGCACAGCTTGGAGTCTATTGGAAGGAAGATGGTGGGAGTGGACATTCAACTGGAAACCAACCCAGCTGCCAGGGCTTGTTGGGATTTTTGTTTTTTTAGCTTCTGCGTTATTTTTAACTAGAGATATTATACTGTCAAAACAAGTGAGTCACCATGCCCTTCTGACTGAAGCCTGGTGGCTTATTAATACTTCCATCCAAATTCCCAGGGAGACACAGATGCCTGGATGGGACGAAGCAAGGAAATGTTCGGCTGCCCTTGGAAGGGTTTGATGTCATCACACCAGGAGCTGGGATGCTGGATTGATGGAGAGGGGCTGGGCTGAGGACCCATGTGTAGGGATTTGGCAAGCAATGGCTTTTATTCATTCACTGTGTGACAGGCACTTCATTAAGACATAAGAGAAAGAGTCCATAAAATATTAAGGGGCTAAAACTAATTGAATGGTCCAAATGCTCCACGAGTGGCCCCAACAGGGAAGGGAGCCTTCTCCTGGCCCCTCCTTGTCGCAGAAATGATTCACGATCATCAGGCCAGGGGACAGGTCGCCAGCATCTGATTCTGGATGAGCCGCTAGCCCATCCTCAGTCTCCTCATTTGTAAAATCAGCATTTGGTGTCAAAGGTCAAGGTTCTTGCTGCTCTGGTCCTCACTGACCGCAACCCTGAGGAACAAATGACGAGCAGGACCCAGAGGTCTGAAACCAGCAGACCTCTAGACTGATGGAGATGATGCAGTGGTGATGGGTATGATGAAGGGGTTAGAGATGATGATATTCAGCAGGAAGAGCCCTTGCTGAATGCCATCATTGCCCTCACGTAGCACCTCACTGAATTCCCTCAAAAAACTCTATGGAATAGGTACTTTTATTAACCTGATGTAACAGATGGGGAAACTGAGGCTTGGCAAGGTACATGCCTATATTCACCTAAGGAGTTGTATCTCTCCAAAATTCATATGTTGGGGCCCCATCCCCGTTGTGACTGAATTTGGAGATTAGGCCTTTATAGGGGTTAACAAGGGTAAAAGAGGTCATCTAGGTAGAGCCTTAATCCAGTAGGATTGGTGTCCTTACAAGAAGAGAAACAGGAGAAACTCGCACAGAGAAAAGACCACATGGGGACTTGGAGAAGACGACCACCTGCAAGCCAAGGAGAAGGGCCTCAGAAGGAATCAATCCTGCTGACACTTGAGCGTGGACATCTGGCTTCCAGAATTGTGAGAGAATAAATTTCTCTTGTTTAAGTCACTCCAACTGTGGTATTTTGTAATGACAGCCCAAGCTGACACGTCAGCCAATGGCAGAGCCATCAGTGAAACCAGGCAGTCTGACTTCAGAGCCACATCAAGAACCTCTCAGTCTAAAAAATGATCTAATTTATAGAACAGAAAGAGCCTCACAGACTTAGAGAATGAACTTATGGATGCCAGCAGGGAAAATATGGGGAAGAGATAGTTAGGGAGTTTGGGATGGACATGTACACACTGCTGTATTTAAAATGGATAACCAACAAGGACTACAGCACAGAGAACTGTGCTCAGTGTTAAGTCGCAGCCTGGATGGGAGGCGAGTCTGGGGGAGAATGGATACATGTATGTATATGGCGGAGTCCCTTTGCTGTCCACCTGAAACCATCACAAGATTGTTAACAGCTACATGCATGTGGGCAGGCTAAGTCGTTTCAGGCGTGTCCAACTCTTTGCAACCCTATGGACTATACTGCCAGGCTCCTTTGTCCATGGAATTCTCCAGGCAAGAATACTGGAGTGGGTTGCCATGCCCTCCTCCAGGGGATCTTCTCCACCCAGGGACCGAACCTGCATCTCCTACAGCTCCTGCACTGCAGGCAGATTCTTTACTGCTAAGCCACCAGGGAAGCCCCTAATCAGCTCTATTCCAGTAGAAAAAGTTAAAAAAAAAAAAGAAGAAGAACCTGACTACCTACAACTCGACTCTGATTGGAGAGGTGGGTAGTGGGTCTCCATGTGACTGGTCCTGTAGGTACAAAGTATACGGATTGCCCAGGCTCACCCTCTCCATTCTACCCAACAAAAGACAATCCGTTCAGGACCAGCCAAGACCCACATTTCAGGTGAAAATGATCTCAGGGAAATACAGGCCAGTATTCAGTAGGTGGCTGGAACCATCAGGGTAAGGTGTTGACCTGTGTCATGCCTCAGATGGCTGTAGGTACCAAAGAGATTTCAGTCAGATTTGAAGGGGTGTCACCATCTGCTTCCAGGGAAGAGTCCCGTTTGCTGCCCAAGTCAAATCTGGATTGAAATCCTGTCTTTCCCAGGGTGGAACCTTGGACAAGTTACTTCACCCTCTGAGCCTCAGTTTCCCTGTCTGTCACATAACCATCCTGACTTCACAGCAGTGCCGTGAGCATAGAGAAGTCAGCACACAGGACTCCACTTCACAGATGGTCTCAATTTAGTAACACTTAACTCCAGGGACCACCTGAAATCTCTTGAGCTTCATCAAAGTGAAAGCCACGGTTACAAACCCCCCAGCAGGCAGCCATCAGTCTTCCGTGGAAGGAGCTGGGGATAAATGAACAGATCAGTCTTACCGGTCAGCTGCTATTCTCATTCTCACCCCACTGTGGGCAGAGGTCTGGGCAAGTCCCCTTCCCCTGCACTGCCCACCTCCTGCCTCAAGCTTTCCTTCCCCCACGCACTTGCTCTATTCCTTAGGCTGGGGATGAGGGGGTGCCATGAAAGGACTCCCTGAAAGCTGCTCGCCCATTGGACGGCCACAGCCTGAACCCCAAGCCCAGCCCCTCTGAGCACGCCCACTCCATCCTCCAAGCCCTGGGAAAGGTTCTGTCTCCAGAGACCTAGAAGAGAAGCCCAACGCGCTGAGGGAATTTTGTGTTTAAGCCTGGGAGGCTAGGATTTCTCTCCCAGTGACTAAGACTCCATGCTCCCAAAGCAGGGGGCCGGGGTTCAATCCCTGGTCAGGGAACTAGATCCCACATGTTGCAACTAAGACCCAGCACAGCCAAATACATACATAAATTGAAATATTTTAAAAAGAAAGAAGACTGGGAGGATGCAAGAGGCAAGAGCAGCCCTGTTTCCATCAGCAGGGTCTGCCCACCTGAGGGGACCAAGCAAGATTCCTCGCTTCTTTCCTGGGGCCACCCGCTCTCCCCACACACATCTCCAGGCCATATTGCCAAGCCACGCCAGCACAGGGCTTTCTCTCCCTTCACCAGCCCCTCTCCGAGGAACCCCCAGCCAGAGCAAGCCAAGCTACCAGCTCCTGGGTAGAGTCCAGGTCCAGGTATTTCTCCTCCCAGGAAATCTAGGATTCTGCCTCAAGAGCGAAGGCCCTGGAGCCAGCCAATCAGGACTCCAACCAAGCTTCACCCTTCCAGACTCGTTTGCTGTTTGTTGTTATTTTTGTTGTTCAGTCACTAAGTTGTATCTGACTGACTCTTTGTGACCCCATGGACTGTAGCCCGCCAGGCTCCTCTGTCCATGGGATTCTCCAGGCAAGAACACTGGAGTAGGTGGCCATTTCCTTCTCCAGGGGATCTTCCCAACTCAGGGATCAAACCCAGGTCTCCCGCACTGCAGGCAGACGCTTTAACTTCTGAACCACCAGGGAAGCCGCAAAACAGGAGTTAACAGAGGGCCTGGCGGGAAGTAAGCTCGAAACAGAGATTAGTGAGCTCTGATCCAGGGCCCAGGGTTGGAGTGGAGTGAACGAGGCAGTGAAGGCACAGAGGGCAGGGGCCTAAGAATGAGGGTGCCTTAAAGCTCGTGGCCTGGCACCTGGCTTACCTCACAAGTGAAGCTGAGAGACCCAGAAGTTTGGAATCAGCCAATATTTGCATCAGTCTTCACAAAGGATGGGCTTCCCTGGTGGCTCAGTGGTAAAGAATCTGCCTGCCAAGCAGATGTGGGTTCAGTCACTGGGTTGGGAAGGTCCCCTGGAGGAGGGCAGGGCAACCCACTCCAGTATTCTTGCCTGGAGAATCCCATGGACAGAGGAGCCTGGCATGCTACAGTCTATCAGTCAGTTCAGTCACTCGGTCATGTCTGACTCTGCGACCCCATGGACTGCAGCACACCAGGCTTCCTTGTCCATCACCAACTCTTGGAGCTTTCTGAAACTCATGTCCATCAAGTCGGTGATGCCAGCTAACCATCTCATCCTGTCATCCCTTTTTCCTCCTGCCTTCAATCTTTCCCAGCATCAGGGTCTTTTCCAATGAGTCAGTTCTTCACATCAGGTGGCCAAAGTATTGGAGTTTCAGCTTCAACATCAGTCTTTCCAATGAATATTCAGGACTGACTTCTTTTAGGATGGAATGGTTTGATCTCCTTGCAGTCCAAGGGACTCTCAAGAGTCTTCTCCAACACCACAGTTAAAAAGCATCAATTCTTCGGTGCTCAGCTTGCTTTATAGTCCAACTCTCACATCCATACATGACTACTGGAAAAACCATAGGTTTGACTAGATGAACCTTTGTTGGTGAAGCACTGTCTCCGCTTTTTAATATGCTGTCTAGGTGGTCATAGCTTTTCTTCCAAGGAGCAACCATCTTTTAATTTCATGGCTGCAGTCACCATCTGCAGTGGTCTTGCAGCCCAAGAAAATAAAGTCTGTCACTGTTTTTATTGTCTCCCCATCTATTTGCCATGAAGTGATGGGATGGGATGCCATGATCTTAGTTTCCTGAATGTTGAGTTTCAAGCCAGCCTTTTCACTCTCCTCTTTCACTTTCATCAAGAGGCTCTTTAGTTCCTCTTCACTTTCTGCCATAAGTGTGGTGTCATCTGCATATCTGAAGTTATTGATATTTCTCCTGGCATTCTTGGCTACAGTCCATGGGGTCATGGCTACTACATGTAGTCCAAGGCTACAGTCCACGGGGTCACACAAAGGAAGATGCAGGGTCCAGCCTGCAGAAGGCAGAGTTCCTGAGCTGGCTATAGTTCAACTCTTCTCACTTCTCTGGGCCTATTTACTCATCAGAGATGCTGAGGCTCCCACAGTGGGTCCCCACCAACCATCCCCATCCCCATCCCAGAGCTGTGTGGGGACCAAGTGATAAGGAACTCAAAGGGCTTTGGAAACTATAATAGGTGGACCAGACTGCTCAAAAAACGATGCTTACAAACAAGATGGTTAGTATTACATTCTGGGAGGTTTTCTCCACTCTCCCCACCCTAGCCTGCCTCTCAGCTCCCCTCCTAATGAGCTGAAAGTCTTGCCAGCTATTTAAAGCCTCTGTTAAACACAGTCAATTGTCCTTTGATTCTCTGGCTTCATGTCTTTATATCTGAGAAAAAAAAAAAAAAAAGCAAAAGTACCCAAAACATGAGTTGGTAGAGTTGGTAATAAAGTGCTCTGTGGCAAGACCCATTCATCTCACCTCCATTTTAATTTTTTAAACAAAAACTACAAATCACCAACCACCACCTTCAATGAATTAAATGGTAAGGAAAATTAGAAAACAGCTTAACTTTTAATCAATATTGGCCTTGGCCACACAAACAGAGGTTCCTTCTTTGGCCCGTTTCTAATCAGGAGTGTTAATTATCTTGCTACATGCTAGTAAATTAAGTATGAACTAATGAAGTTAAAGGAGGTCATTTGTTAAGGAAAACTGATTACATATTGTTAGCTCTTGGGGATTCAATGGAAAACCACTGTCATGAAAATGGCTTTAAAAATTAGACCTGATATTTGATTTGTGAGGTTGCCTGGCTGAAGGGATTAATCACAAAGTCTCCCACAGCAACCCGTGGGGGACCTGAGGGCCTTTGGACCACAAGCTACAGTCATCATCACCTCCTCTGTACTCGAGAGTCTTTCAAAGGTCTGCCCCCTGGTGAGAGCCCTAGATATTAACACTATATAGGAGCAAGAGAAACACAGGTGGGAGAAATGTAGGTGATTGTGAGGAGAGAGAGCTGGGGAATGTGGGGGGCAGGTGTGCACATGTGCAAACACACCATGGGCTCCATCCATGGCCCAACTGCAGCAGTGTCTCCTCAGCAGGTGAGTCCAGGGCAACTGAATGGACCCTGTCCTACTCTCTGGGGAACAGAATAGGAGCCTTAGCAGTTTTACCCCTCACGTGGGGGTCCAGGTGCTGCCTTGGCAGCAGCAGAAAAGCTGAGCAGGAAGGCAGAATGCTCGGGCTTGGTCCAGTGTTGGTTATCCAAGTCAGGGGGACAAGCCTATCACTGAATGACCGACTTTCCTATCCTCCCATCCCTGAGCCAGGCCTGCAGCACAGAAGTAGCAGAATAAGCTTACTAGTTTTGAAAGTTCATCCAAGGCCTTGACTGCCATGCTTAGTGAGGCAGAAATTGCTAGTTGCCTACCAGTATTCATTCTCCTGTTCTTCCTTAGAAGAGAACTCTTGTTTCATTTAAAGTGTCCATGTGGTAACTGGTCTTCCCAGATGGTGCTAGTGGTAAAGAGCCCACCTGCCAGTGCAAGAAACATAAGAGACGCGGGTTTGATCCCTGGGGTCAGGAAGATTCCCTGGGGAAGGAAATGGCTACCCACTCCTGTATTCTTGCCTGGAGAATCCCATGGACAGAGAAGCCTGGCAGGCTACAGGCCATGGTTTCTCAAGAGTCAGACATGTCTGAAGTGACTTAGGACTTAGGAATTGAAAACTACATTTCCCGGCCTCGCCTGCACCTAAGTGACTAAATTCTGGTCTATAAAATATAAGTGGATATTACTATATATGATAGCTAAGGAGAAGAATTGATGCTTTTGAACCGTGGTGTTGGAGAAGACTCTTGAGAGTCCCTTGGACTGCAAGGAGATAAAACCAGTCCATCCTAAAGGAGATCAGTCCTAAATATTCATTGGAAGGACTGATGTTGAAGCTGAAACTCCAATACTTTGGCCACCTGATGTGAAGAACTGACTCATTAGAAAAGACCCTGATGCTGGGAAAGATTGAAGGCAGGAGGAGAAGGGGATGACAGAGGATGAGATGGTTGGATGGCATCACCCACTCAACGGACATGAATTTGAGTAAACTCCAGGAGTTGGTGATGGACAGGAAGGCCTTGCATGCTGCAGTCCATGGGGTTGCAAAGAGTCAGACACTACTGAGTGACTGAACTGAAGGAGAAGAAAACTTGGGTGCACATTTTTGCTCCTCCCTATTCTTTCTTCCCTGCCTGGAATATAGATATGATGGCTCGTGCTCCAGCAATCATTTTGGGGCAGAGGCACACTTGAGAATGAAAACCATTCACTAACAATGGTGGAGAATAAAGACAGAAGAAGCCCTGGTCTCTGATTACTGGGGAGCCCCACTTCAGTGCTGAAACACCTTCCTTTGAACTTTTATAGAAGAGGGAAAACAAAACACCTGAGGTGATGTGTTTGAGCTATGGTTTTTATTGGGGTCTGGGTGAGGCTGTCTCCCTCAGAGTGGAATGCTATTTCTAACTCATGCAATGAGGAATATGGCCAACTCAGAACTGGAAATGGGTAGCCCCAAAGGTTTGATTTACTCAAAGTTTGTCAGGCTGGAAGGAGAAACAACTATTTATGAGGGGGAAGCTCCTGTGAAAGGGGGGAGCAGAAATCTAGCCACAGTGACGCCCCCTACCCCGACACACTCTAGACACACTGGCTTTGCTCACCCTCCTCTCACTGGTCAGAACATTCTAGCTCCCCGCTAAGGTTCAAGCCAGTTGTCCCTATGTGCTCAGGTACATGGGGCTTGGGGCATGGCCTTGGGGCTTGGGTGGGAGTTAGGCTGCTACAACCCTCACTTCCTGAACTTCTCTCTTGTGCGGTTCCCTTGGCAGCTCCCCCTCTGCAGCCACTGGCCAGTGAGGTGGCCTCCTTCTAAGTCCCAGAAGTCTGTTCACCTGACTCGTCAAGAGTCAGACCAGGAAGGCTGCTGGCAGGAGCGCCCAACGTCCTCCGTGATAGTGGAAGGCGGGGAAGCAGCCAGGCCCCCTCTCTCAGGGCGACAGAGGCCTTGGAGGTGACCTCACTTCTCCATGTCACACATAAGAAGAAAACTGAGGCCAGGAAGGTTGGGAAAATGCTCAACATTTAGCCTGAGAGAGACCAACACCAGCTCCCCCAGCCCCTCCTAATCCACCACTCCTAAACCTTCAGTCATGTGACCCAGTTCACTAAGGGCTGAGGAGAATTAAACCCAGGTTGGGCTGAACCCCACTTCTCTGTGATTCACAAAAAGTGTTAACTCAGCCATATTCTAAAACCATGCCACTAGAAATAAATGCACGTCACAGATGATGTAGTCACACTCCTAGGAATATATCCAGAGAAAAACATGATCTGAAAGGATACATGTACCCCAATGTTCATTGAAGCACTGTTTACAATAGCCAAGACATGGAAGCAGCCTAAAAGTCCATTGACAGAAGACTGAGTAATGATGTGGTACATATATACAATGGAATATTACTCAGCCATTAAAAAGAATGAAATAATGCCATTTGCAGCAACATGGATGGGCCTAGAGATTGCCATCCTGAGTAAAGTAAGTCAGACAGAGAAGGAGAAACATCACATAACATCCCTTATACGTGAAATCTGAAATGAAATGATACAAATGAACTTACAAAACAGAAGCAGACTCACAGACATACATAAAGAAAGAACTTATGGTTGCCAGAGGGAAGAACGAGGGAAGGGATAGTTAGGGAGCTTGGGATGGACAGGTACACACGGCTATATTTAAAATGGATAACCAACGAAGACCTACTGTATAGCCCAAGGAACTCGGCTCAACGTCATGTGGCAGCCTGGTTCAGAGGGGAGTTTGGGGGAGAATGGATGCATGTATATATATGGCTGAGTCCCTTCACTGTCCACCTGAAACTATCACATTTTTAATCAGCTGTACCCCCATCCAAAATAAAAAGCTTAAAAAATAAACAGAAAGAATGTCCTTCCTCACAGGGTTGTGTGAGGATGAAGTCAGCCAACACTCAGTGACTTACAACAGCCTCAGCCTCTCTCACGCTTGTGAGTGGACAAGGCTCAGTTGGGCAGTTCTCACTTGGCGTCTCTTGTTCTTACAGTCAGATGTCAACTAGAGTTGCGGTCACCTGAAGCAGGTGTCCAAACGGCTCACTCACAGGGCTGACGGAGGATGAGACTCCTGACGGGAGCAGGGGCTGCTTTAGAGAGGTGGTCACGGAGCACTTTTCTGAGGAGGTGACATTTTTGCTGAGGCCTGAATGGTGAGGAGACAGCCATACAAATGCTCATCGGAAGCCTGTCTCCAGCTGGAGGAACAGCAGTTATGAAGCCTATGATTCCGAAAGATTTCAGTCCCAGCAGCAGGCAGACCCAGCCGGCCAGTGGAGGAGGCAGCTGGTACTCTCTGCTTGGGACTGAGTTCAGAAGGAAAAGAAAACGCGATGCAGGGTCAGGTGGGCAGGAAGCCTGCCTCTCGTGAGGCTTGGAAAGATGAGATTGGGGCCAGGATCCTCCTTCCTGTGGAAAACTGCCTCATTTGTTCAGTCCAGGCCTCCTAACTGAATTAGGATACTCCCCCCATTCCTCAAGTTTCATGATTGCCACCAGCGACACCTCAGTGAAAGCTTACTCCAGGCACGACTGGAGACGGAACGCAAGATTGCAAGGCACCTTTTATGAAGCGAGCCCAGCAGGCACCCTAAACAGCCCTCAACCTTTTCCCTTCTCTTTGACATGAACAGCTGCACTCATGTGAGTTTACCCATCAGATCAGAATAATTTGCTAAATATCACAGTGGAGTTATTTATAAGCGGCTTCAGTTACTGTCATAAGACGCAGGGCTGGCTCAACAGTGAGATGCATTTGGAGAACCAAAGTAGGGATTTGAATCAAAACCTCAGAGAAATGAAGCATATATTGACAGTTCAATCAGGTGCTATCATAGCCCGGATTATTTAGCTATTTGAGTCTACCAATTTAAATGCTAATCTCATCTGGGAACACCCTCATAGTCACAGCTAGAAATGTTTAGCCATATATCTGGGCCCCCCGTGATCCAGTCAAGTACTCAGTGCTCAGCCACTCAGTCATGTCTGACTCTGTGACCCCTAGACAGTAGCCTACCAGGTCCCTCTGTCCATGGAATTTTCCAGGCAAGAATACTGGAGCGGGTTGCCATTTCCTACTCCAGGGGATCTTCCTGACCCAGGGATCGAACCCACATCTCCTGCATCGGCAGGCGGATTCTTTACCACTGAGCCACCTGGGAAGTCGACATATAAAATGAACCATCACACCCGGTCCATACATTAACGCACTTTACTGAAGCTCTTTCAGGGGGCTCTGATCGTCACCCAATGGTCTAGATGAAGAATTTGAGACTCAAAGCTTCTAAGCTTGCCAAAAGCCACAGAGCTACTCACAGCGTGTGCCGGATCCTAAGCCAGGGCTCTCTGACTTCGCAGCTGTGCCGGTTCATTTTCCCCTGGCACCTGGCTGCGGTGTGGTTCATAAATACTGTGCAGGTGTGAATACTGGCTAGAGGAGTCTGCACACCCCATGCCTAGAGAGGTTCTGGTTAGGAGATAATTCTACCAGTCCCTGAAGCCCCTCTTGATAGAACGAGCATGCTTCCCTGGGAAGAGGAGGCTGGTCTAGAACTCTGTTAAACCCTCTCCCAGCTTTTTGAACCTTTGGGTACCACCCTCCTCCTGGGGACAATTTATGTTAATTGCAAGGAAGGGTCTCAGAGGAAATAAACAAGAAATAAACAGCCCTTTAACAGCCCCGCCTTGTCCTCCCTAGCAGTTTTGGTCCAGGAGGACCATCAGCTCTGTTCTATGCTGAGTAGATATCTGGGGGCTTTTTCAGAAAGATTCTTAAAATGCAGAGACAGTCTCATACGGTGAGTGCGTAGGGACTGTCCAGCTGTTCTACGACCTGACTATGGTTGTGGTGGTGGGAGAGGGCAGGGCACAGGGGCAGGCAGTGCTGCAGTGGCCCTCACCTGCTGGGAGGCACCATGGCAAGCAGCTGCTCCCCACCACCATCCAATTCCTCTTCTCTCCCCTCCCCCTGAGGCCTTCCTGGCTTCTTCTCCCAGAGCTCAGCCCATTGGCCTCCAGCCAAGCTGGCACCTGGCAGGTGGATGAAGGCAGGGTGAGTCACAGCTTCCTAGAAAACTGTGGTCTAGACAAACTCCCAAAGGGCAGAGGCCATGTCCAACCAGCCTCTCCGGGAGCCTTGTCCAGCTTGTTCTGTTCCAAGTACTTGAACTGCAATTGGAAAAGGGGGACCTACAGGCTCACCCCGGGTGTGGGACCCAGTTTCTGGCTGTGCCTCCCCCCAGTTCAGCTCAGTTCTATGCTCCCAGGGAGCCAGGATACTGGACTCAGAAGACAGGTTCAGAAACTATATTCTGATTTAATGTGTCTCAAACTGGTGTTGTTTAGTCGCTAAGCCACATCCGACTCTTTGCAACTCCACGGACTGTAACATGCCAGGCTTTCCTGTCCTTCACTGTCTCCCAGAGTTTGCTCAGACTCATGTCCATTGACTTGCTCTGTCATCCTCTTCTCCTCATGCCCTCAATCTTTCCCAGCATCAGGGTCTTTTCCAGTGACTCAGTTCTTCACATTAGGTGGTCAAAGTATTAGAGCTTCAGCTTTGGGAACAGTCCTTCCAATGAATTTTCAGGGGTGATTTCCTTTAAGATGGACTGGTTTGATCTCCTTGCTGTCCAAGGGACTCTCAAGAGTCTTCTCCAGCACCACAGTTTGAAAGGATCAGTTCTTTGGCCCTCAGTCTTCTTTATGGTTATACACGCAAAGAGTCACCTGCGATCTTGCTAACGTATCAGTTCTCATCCAGCAAGCCTGGGAGGTGCCGAGCCTCTGCCTCTCTAACAAGTTCCTGGGGATGCAGCTGATGCTGGTTCCCGCCATTCACACTGAGAATCAGGAGGATCTAACCCTGTCTCCCAGGGTGTGCTGTGGTTCAAAGGGCACACATCCCAGCAAGGGCTGGCAGATGTGGATGGGGAACAGCATCAAGCAATGAAAATATGAGTGCTTGGGGGTCAGGCAAACAGTTACTTCACCTGTCTGAGCCTCAGTTTCCTCTACTGTAAAAAGAAAACACTAATTTCATTGGAGTTTCTGATGAATCAAATGTCCTAACATTCATAAAGTCTGAATTGCTGTTTTTTAACCAATCAGAATATCAGGGATCACCACATCTGCTTACAGAAGTGCATTCAGGGACTTCCCTGGTACCACAGTGGATAAGAATTCACCTGCCAATGCAAGAGATACGAGTTCAATCCCTGGTCTGGGAAGATTCCACATGCCTCGTGACAACCAAGCTCATGCTCAACTACTGAGCCTGGGAGCTGCAAGTCCTGAAACCCACATTCCCTAGAGTCCATGCTCCACAACAAGAGAAGCCAGGGCAACGAGAAGCCCGAGCATCACAAGGAAGAGTAGCCCCCACTTGTCACAACTAGAGAAAGCCCAACAAAGCAACCAAGACCCAGTGCAGCCACAAATACATAAATAAAATTATTTTTAAAAACTAAGTGCGTTCAACCAAGATGGTGTAAGGATTTTAATACCACTGGATAGCAAGTAATGATGGACAATGATCCTGAGACACAGGAAATAAAATAAGACCTATGATTGCCTTTGCTTGCTGCCTTCAGAAAGTTTCCAGAGGTGGTGCAGAAATGGGAAACTCAAGAGGAACTCAGTGGACTCTCTGAGTTGAGAAGGTGGAACTGAGTTTGGGGAAAAGTGTTGGAGAAGACTCTTGAGAGTCCCTTGGACTGCAAGGAGATCAAACCACTCCATCCTAAAGGAAATCAGTCCTGAATATTCACGGGAAGGACTGATGTTGAAGCTGAAACTCCAATACTTTGGCCACCTGATGCTTAAAACTGACTCTCTGGAAAAGGCCCTGATGCTGGGAAAGATTGAAGGAAGGAGGAGAAGGGGGAGACAGAGGATGAGCTGGTTGGATGGCATCACCAACTCAATGGGCATGAATTTGAATAGGCTCTGGGAGTTTGTGATGGACAGGGAAGCCTGGCATGCTGCGGTCCATGGGGTCACAAAGAGTCAGACATGACTGAGCGACTGAATTGAACTGAACTGAACTGAATGCAGTTAGAGGTAGAAGGACAGGGTCCTGGAGAGAAGAGAGCTGCACAGGGAGAACTCCAGAGAGCTGCAAAGGGTTGCTTTGAGTATTTGCCTAGACTGATCAGCTCATGCATGTGAGGAAACTACCCACCATTATGGAAAGAACCTTCCAAAAGGAGGGCCAGGTACAGTGCCTATTCCCACCAGTCAGAATGGAAAAATTCATAGACATTGAGTATTCAGAAAAGTCTTGCCCCATTAGAGAAGAATAATTAACACCAGACACCACTGCTCTGGTCCTGCCTACCAAAGCTTAAAGTAAGATTCAAAAGAGACAAAATGTAATTTAACTACATAACTCAGTTGGTAAAGAATCAACCTGCAATGCAGGAGACCCCGGTTCAACTCCTGGGTTGGGAAGATACCCTGGAGAAGGGAAAGGCTACCCACTCCAGTATTCTGGCCTGGAGAATTCCGTGGACTGTATAGTCCATGGGGTCGTGAAGAGTCGGACACTACTGAGCGACTTTCACTTTCACTTTTCAGAAAAAAAGTTCAAGAATTTAAAAATATCCAGCACCTAACAAAGAAAAATCACAATATCTGACATCCAATCAAAGATTACTAAGCTACTAAAACAGAAAAACATGACTACAGTGGAAAATTTTAAAGCAATCAATTGAAATCAATCCAGAATTGACACAGATGTTAGACTTAGCACACATAGACATTAATTATTATAATTGTATTCCATGTTGAAAAGCTACATAAAACCATGGAAGAATTATTTTTCAAACACCAAAATCAAATTTCATCTCAATACTATAATGTCCAGATAAAAAGCAATACTGGATGGAATTAGCAGAAGATTAGACATTACAAAAGAAAAGATTAGTAAACTTCAAGACAGTGATAGAAATTATCTAAAATGAAACTGAGAGGAGAAAAAAGATTTTTTAAAAATTAAAAGAGCATCAGTGAGCTCTGGAACAACTTCCAGCAGCCTAACATATGTGTAATTGGAATTTCAGAAAGACATGGGGATGCAAACAGAAAATACTTGTTCTGATTCAGTAGGTCTAGGGCAGGGCCCAAGAATTTGTACTACTTACAAGTTCCCAGGTTTAATGCTTTTGGTCCAAAGGTTACACTTTGAGCTACTGCTCTAAGGCAGAAATCAGTAAACTATATCCTCTGGGCCAAATCTACCTGCTTTTATAAAGTTTTTTTGTTTGGTTGGTTTTGATTTTTTATAAATTTTATTGGATAGAGAATGGTGTCCACAAACTCTCATGCCATGGGACAGCTTGAGCTCAGTGTGAAGACAAAAGAAGAAATATAGGGCCATGAGATCTCAGGAAGAAAGAGTGCAGGCAGAGGGGTCACTGAAGATGGGCCCAGATTGATCAAACCCCTGTGTCTCTTTACCTGGAGCTGGAGGTGAATGGCCAGATCACAGCCTCCCCATCCCTGGGCAGCTTGGTGACATCACAGCCTCTCACTCCCACAGACCCACTGCATCAGTCTCTCCAAGGAATGGTGGCCTAGGGTTCCCTGTTTTCCGGGCTCAGCAAGCAGTTCCAAATAGGTTCCAAATAGGAAGACTGGTTCTAAATAGGAAAAGGAGTACATCAAGGCTGTAATTGTCACCCTGCTTATTTAACTTATATGCAGAGTACATCATGAGAAATTCTGGGCTGGAAGAAGCACAAGCTGGAATCAAGATTGCCGGGAGAAATATTAATAACCTCAGATATGCAGATGACACCACCCTTATGGCAGAAAGTGAAGAAGAACTAAAGAGCCTCTTGATGAAAGTGAAAGAGGAGAGTGAAAAAGTTGGCTTAAAGCTCAACATTCAGAAAACTAAGATCATGGCATCCGGTCCCATTACTTCATAGCAAATAGTAGGGAAACAGTGGCTGACTTTATTTTTCTGGGCTCCAAAATCACGGCAGATAGTGATTGCAGCCATGAAATTAAAAGACACTTACTCCTTGGAAGGAAAGTTATGACCAACCTAGACAGCATATTAAAAAGCAGAGACATTACTTTGCCAACAAAGGTCCATCTAGTCCAGGCTATGGTTTTTCCAGTGGTCATGTATGGATGTGAGAG
>NW_011495018.1:12380401-12391588 GCF_000754665.1 Bison bison bison | reverse complement strand
ATCCAACCAGTCCATCCTAAAGGAGATCAGTCCTGGGTGTTCATTGGAAGGACTGATGTTGAAGCTGAAACTCATACTTTGGCCACCTGATGCAAAGAGCTGACTCATTTGAAAAGACCCTGATGCTGGGAAAGATTGAGGGCAGGAAGAGAAGGGGACGACAGTTAGATGCTATTATCGACTCAATGGACATGGGTTTGGGTGGACTATGCAGTTGGTGATGGACAGGGAGGCCTGGTGTGCTGTGGTTCATGGGGTCACAAGGAGTCGGACACGACTGAGCGACTGAACTAAACTGACAAGCAGTTCAGATGATGACCCAAGTCTGCAAATGATCTCCAGGCCAATTTCTGTGACCCCTCCCAGCTATGCAAATATCTTGAAATACATTTGAGGATCCCATCAGCATGTTCTTAGAGGGCAGCGACCTATGAGACCAGTAATGTTAATACACCCATTTCACAGATCAGAAAACTGGCCCACACTGAGACCAGCTAGTTCATGGCTCATTTCACTTGGCCTTAATTCCACCCAGAGCCCAAATTGTCTCAAACCTGTGCTTCAAACCTGCGCATCTCAAACTAATCCACAGATGGGCAAACTTCTCCTAGACAGTACATCTTCGGCTCTGTGGTCCACACAGCCTCTGTTGAAGCAGCTTGACTTTGCCATGGTCTCAGGAAAGCAGCCTTAGACATTATGTAAATAAGCAAGCATGACTGTGTTCTGATAAAATTTTATTGATAGACGCTGAAATTTGAATTTCACACATTTTACATCACAAAATATTTTTCGCCTTTTGATTTTTTCAGCAATGAAATAGAATTCATGTTTTATAGAAAGACAAGAAAAATATACACATAAAACTTTTTTCTGCCCATTTGGGCCTCCTCCCTCCCCTTTACCCTGAGTCAGACATGACTCAGCAACTAAACAAGCAAGCCTCCCCTTGAGTGTGTGTTGTGCTCCTGCATTAACCAGAGCACCCAGGAGATAACACTCCTGCTTAATCTTGTAAAGAGTCACAATGATCCGTAATCCCTTGGAAGATAACCTTCCATCTTAATCTTGTAAGGGGTCCCGATGACCCACTGCTTCTTGTACACGTGGATCTGGGTTGTGTCAACTGTCAATACATCATTTGTCTCAAACACTATATAGCTGTGCTTCGACCTCTCAAGGGCAGGGCAGGAGACTCCTCAGGGCTTTCTGAAAGAACATCTCCTGCGTTATAATCCTCAGGTTGGCTCAAATAAGATTTTCCATTTCTTTCTTAGATCAGCTGCTGATTTATTTTGTCATCGATACCAACCATCTAAAAATATAAAAACCATTCTTAGCTCACAGGCCATACAATAACAGGCATCGGGTCAGATTTGGCAGTGGCCGTGGTTTGCGAACCCCTGCACGAATCCATTCACATATCAGGCAACCGGCCCTCCAAGGCAATGAGCTGGGGTGTCCAAGCCCTGTGGGCCGTTTTGGTCTCAGACCCATCACTTCACTCCCCCAACCCCTGCCCTGCCCCGCTCTGCTCTTTGCTTCTCCTTGGATCTGCCCAGCCTGACCTCTTTGACTCCCAGATTTACACTACCCCTTAGGTCTTTAAGTCTGGGCTTCCCAGGTGGCACAGTGGTAAAGAATCTATCTGCAGGAGACACAAGAGACATGGGTTTCATCCCTGGGTCGGGAAGATCCCCTGGAGTAGAAAATAGCAACCCACTTCAATGCTGTTGCCTGGAAAATTCCATGGACAGAGAAGCCCGGAGGGCTGCCGTCCATGAGATCGCAAAGAGTGGGACACAAGTGAGCACACATAGTCATACTTGGCCCCCGAAGCACAGTCAGTACTAACCACTTTGCCATCTTGCCTTAACAAGTCTTCACTGCTTTCCAGAGATCAGACACATTAATTGCCTACTATTTGGAAATTCAAGGTGGGGGAACTTACCCTGAATTTTAAAAGAAAATTAAATCCTCCCAACCAGTTTACAACCCACAGCCCAAGGTGGGAAGGCCTCCCGGACCCTGGGGAAGCCTGTAGTCAGAATCACACAGTGTAGAAGTCACACTGGTTCCGTGCTTTTCACAAACAGCCCCAGAAGTTCTCGTGTGACACAGAACTTTTTTTTCAGTGGATTATTTTAGCTACCAGCCAGCTCTGTGATCTCTCTCCCCTGGGGTCAAGTTCAAAGAGAATTCCAATGTGATTAAGTAAACATATGCAAGTAGTAGATTTATGTGCTACTGTGCTATTCTTTGTGATGTTGGCACTGGGGGTAGGGAATTATCACAGCTCCTGGGTGCTCAGCTTATTTCCTAAGAAATTAACTCATCAGTCCCCACTGTGGATGAAAGCGCTGTTTGGGACATCTGAAATTCAAAGTGAAATGATTCACAGCTCTATCATTTGAAAAGGATAAGGAGGACAAGGATCAGGAGGCGGTGATGATGAACAAGAAAGGACCAGTGAGGAGTGACTGATGAATCTCTGCTGTTTGTGGACGCGTGTGGTTCGTGGAGAGGTGCGGAAGCGAGTTGGATATTTCTGTCCATCACGACTGAGAAACTGGACTGCAAATGGTACCTGGAGCAGGGGGCTGAAACTGCCCCACATGGGGAGTTAATGGAAACGTGGAGAGCTTTTCTGTTTTAATAAAGTACTTGAGCTGTTATCTCAGCACACCCACCGTGTACAGGGACCATGTAGGCTGCTGAGTTAACCAGGCAGTTAGAGTAGAAATAAATTCCCTCTCAGCCTGGCAAGTGGACGCTCTGGTCCTGATTTGCCACCACCAACAAAGGACGTTTGGGACCTGGAGCCCTCCCCAGCCATCCCTTCTGTATCCCCTGGGTACAGGGACCCTTGTAGGAAAACAGTTAGTAAACAGATCCACGTCACAGTCCTATCCCTACATTTGGAAGTTAGGGGCTCCCCTGGTGACCCCATTTTAATCCTCACAATCTTCCTGCAAGGAGGCTTTAGTATCGCCCACCTTGTTCGTGTGCAAATCCCATTTTACAGTGGAGAAAATTAAGGCTCAGAGAGCTTATCGAGGCAGAGCAAGGGCTGGAAGTCAAGTCAGCTAACTCTGAGTCCGGAGCTCTTTCCCTTATGTCACAGCAGGACCCCCAGTGTCCTGAAATACACCATGCCTCAGGCCTCACATCAAACCCAAGCAACCTCTCAGGTCAGAACTCACTGAGGGGGACTTCCTGGTGGTCCAGTGGTTAAGAATCTGCCCACCAATGCAGGGGACATGGGTTTGATTCCTGGTCAGGGAATGAAGGATTCCACCATGCCACAGGGCAACTAAGCTGGTGTGCCACAACTACTGAGCCCGAGCACCATAGCTACTGAGCCCAAGCACCACAACTACTGAACCCAGGCACCACAACTACTGAGCCCGAGTACCACAACCACTGAGCCCGAGTGTGCCACAACTGCTGAGCCCAAGTGCCACAACTCAGATCTCACCTGCAGCAACAAAGGATCCCACAGGATGTAATGAGGTTCCCATGTGCTGCAACTAAGTAAGACCTGACGTGGCTAAATAAATGTTTGTAAACATACTCACAAGCTCTTTGGCAGGGAAAATAAACATCATGTGTAGAAATTCAAGACTTAAAAAAAAAATGTTGAGAAAGAAATGAAAAAAAATTTTAAAAAACCTCACTAAGGATGGGGAAGTGGATGGCTGTGGCCTTGAACGAGGAAAGAGAAGTGAGAAGGGGGTCATGTAGAAGCAAATGGAGTCCCTCTCGGATCCAAGAGAGAACAGACCCCATGGGCATGTCTGGAAAACCCATGCTGGCTTCCATAAGACCTCTATGGGCATCATGGTCGAAATGTGTCTCAAGAGAACCCACCCCACGGGAAAGGGAACCTAGAGGGGAGCTCTTGGCCCAGTCAACAGATTTGTTGGAGAGGCGAGAGACTGATTTCCCTGTAGGATTTGTTGTTTGCATGGGTTGGTCCCTTAGCCAGCCCCATGGATTCACAACGAAACTTTACAGAGAACAGAGTTTGGTGTGTGCTCGTAAAGCCTCAGGCTCTGAGGCCAGGCAGCCTGCACCTGGTCCTGCGGTGTCCTCTTAATACCCATGTGACCTGTGTAAGTCACGTGACTTCCCTGTGTGTATGTGGGATGAAGAAAACGATCTTGTGATTTTCTAGTTCTATCCTTCTTATATCCTTGGCGGGGAAGAAAGGAGACAGACACAAGTGTAAGATAAAAGAAATCTGCTAAAACATCCTGTAGTTGAATTTGAACAGGAAGTATCAGAAAGTTTTCATGATGATTTTTCTTTAACAAAACAACCAGTTCTGAGATTTAGTCACTGAAACAATCACCAATCGAAGATAAACAAGCATCCCTCACACCCAGATGGGCTTCCCTGTAGCTCAGCTAGTAAAGAATCCACCTGCAAAGCATGAGACCCCAGTCCAATTCCTGGGTCAGGAAGATCTGCTGGAGAAGGGATAGGCTACCCACACTAGTATTCTTCGGCTTCCCTGTGGCTCAGCTGGTAAAGAATCCACCTGCAGGGCGGGAGACCTGGGTTGGATTCAGAAAGGTATGGCAGTATTCTGGCCTGGAGAATCCTCATGGACAGAGGAGGCTGGTAGGCTACAGTCCATAGGGTCGCAAAGAGTTGGACACAGCTGAGCAACTTAAGCACACAGCACACCCAGAAAGTGCTTTCAAATACCAGTTCCTACTGAAAGAAACCAAGGCTATTTGGAGAAATGGTTGGTTCAAGGACTGGCTCAGGAAATACACAAGATATCTAAGAGACTAAGCTATCAAAGGGTCATGACAAAAGACTCAAGGGCCACTGGCCGACACTGAGAAAATCTGAGCATCCATAAGGGTAATAGCTGCCAGGGATCAAAACCCACCAAACATACTTAAATCCATGAGTCATGAACGGTCCTAAAGCTAACTAACTGGTTACCATTGGTGGATGCTAGAGAACTCATTCATTATTTTGAAAACTGATAAAAATTAAAGCAAAAGAATTAAGCATTTGACCTATCTTTGCAAAAAGGACTGTGCCACTGAGGAAGCAAAGAACTGATAGAGGGCATTTCTCATTATAGAAATAACTGAGCTAATAAATAAGAACAGTGATAGAATTAGAAAGTCAGCATTTTGCAGTCCCTAAAAGATGCTTGCTCCTTGGAAGAGAGTTATGACCAACCTAGACAGCATATTAAAAAGCAGAGACATTACTTTGCCAACAAAGGTGTGTCCAATCAAGGCTGTGGTTTTTCCAGTGGTCATGTATGGATGTGAGAGTTGAACTATAAAGAAAGCTGAGCGCTGAAGAATTGATGCTTTTGACCTCTGGTGTTGGAGAAGACTCTTGAGAGTCCCTTGGACTGCAAGGAGATCCAACCAGTCCATCCTAAAGGAGATCAGTCCTGGGTGTTCATTGGAAGGACTGATGTTGAAGCTGAAACTCCAATACTTTGGCTACCTGATGCGAAGAGCTGATTCATTTGAAAAGACCCTGATGTTGGGAAAGACTGAGGGCAGGGGGAAAAGGAGACGACAGAGGATGAGATGGTTGGATGGCACCACTGACTCAATGGACATGAGTTTGGGTAGGCTCTGGGAGTTGGTGTTGGACAGGGAGGCCTGGTGTGCTGTGGTTCATGGGGTCACAAAGAGTTGGACACAACTGAGCAACTGAACTGAACTGAACTGAATAAACTAATGGGCCTAAGCATTGTTACTCAATGGCTGCTAATATCACAGAGAGATAGAGACAGAGAATCAGATATTAAGTGCCTTCTGGTAGAAGAACACACCACCTATGAAGTAGTGATGAACAAAAAATAAACAAATAATAACTTGAATCTGATCAAGCTTCTGGATTCAAATACCAATTTATAGGAAATACAGCCAAGGAGCCTGTTAAAGGACACCAAGGGGCTGCAATCAGACTGTGGAAGCCCCACAAACAGCCTGGTTTCTTGTATGATTTAAATAGCAAGAAAGAGAAAAGAGATGGAGGGTGAAACTGTAGGTTAAAAGAATGACATATTTAGAAATAAATGAACCAATTGCACTGTGTGGAATTTTGTGGATCCTGATTCAAATAAACAAACTGTTTAAAAAGTTTGATGTCTAGAAGACAACTGGAAATTTGAACACTGACTTGGTATTGGATGCTCTAAATAAACCATTACAAATTTCTTTTAGGGGTGATAATTCTATTTGGATACTTTTTTGAAAGTAGAGTCCAAGTCTGATGTATCCTTATCTCAGACACATACTGAATTATTATTAATACACGACCCTGTAGACAAACTTTGAGTAGTGTTGGCTGCTGGAAACTTCACAGCCCGAACTTTAGTGAGGGTGATGAAGCCAGTTCTAGGGTACCCAAAAATGCTGCCTGATGGAAGATGGCGGATGCCTAGCAGAACCTTGGGTAGCCCTTGGCGCCCCCTGGTGGATGAGAACTTAATCCTGCGCATGAGAAGTGCTAGACAGCCTGTGCGTACAAAAGTGAAAGTGAGTCGCTCAGTCGCGTCCGACTCTGCAACCCCATGGACTGTAGCCTGCCAGGTTCCTCTGTCCATGAGATTTCCCAGGCAAGAATACCGGAGTGGGTTGCCATTTCCTTCTCCAGGGTGTGTGTACAACTAGGATAGAATCAGGTTAATTGGCATTATTACTTGTAACAGGACTCTTCTATATGCACAGGCTGGTAAGGTCTCCAGAAATTCAGGTGACATATCATTTACAAAGAGGGAACAATTTCTTGTACAAACCTGGAAGGACTTCTTTTAAATACTCAAATTTCTTGGCAGAATCCAATAGCTTCTTCTATTCAAGGTCGTTTAAACCCTAGTATGCTGCTGCTAAGTCGCTTCAGTCATGTCCGACTCTGTGCGACCTCAGAGACGGCAGCCCACCAGGCTCCCCCGTCCCTGGGATTCTCCAGGCAAGAACACTGGAGTGGGTTGCCATTTCCTTCTCCAATGCATGAAAGTGAAAAGTGACAGTGAAGTCGCTCAGTCGTGTCTGACTCCTAGTGACCCCATGGACTGCAGCCTACCAGGCTCCTCCATCCATGGGATTTTCCAGGCAAGAGTACTGGAGTGGGGTGCCATTGCCTTCTCCGAAACCCTAGTATATTTGGGTTTAAATGCACAGACGCTTCCTTTTCCTTAGAAAATTTTTCCTAAACCAGTAGTGCTCAGATTTTGAAAGACTCACTTGTTAAAAATACAGGATCTGGATCATCCACTACCCCAGACTTTTATGAGTGAGTCTAGGAGAACCAGGACTCTTAAACTCTTAGACCTCCAGGAAAGGCTCAAAAGAAGGAGGAAAAAAAGCAGACCTCCCTCTCCCCTTCCCATTGATTCCAGCTGAAGACATTCAGAGCCGCTGTGCCTCTGTTCTCTAAGGCAGGTGTTCACTCTGTGTCTTGACAGTGCTGGAGCCCCAAGAGTGGGCCCAGTTGACAGTCCCACGGTCAAGGCCAGCTGATGGTCATGACCCTTCCCTGCTGTCCTAACCAGCTGATTACAGGATTTCCAAACTACCTTGCTGCTCTATCTTCCTGTGGATCCAGGAATAGGGAGGGACCACTTGGTGGACTGATGACTTGGGGATGGGCATGGTTGGTCTCTGAGCAAGGGAGGAAGTGCCTACTTTATGCCCAAGACCTTGTGCAGGAAAGAGAAGACCTGGCCTCTGCCGCAAGGGACTCAGAGTCTATCATCTTTATTTTATATCCTCTCTTTTACCTACCCTCCACTCCATCCTCACCTGGCCCTGTCCTGGACCAGGGCTTCCCGTCTCCCTTGGACCACCCCAGTAATCTCTACTCCACCATCACCACCACTGAAACCCAAGCCCTGAGATCTTCCGGTGGCCAGCACTATTCAGGGTTAATTACAGAGTCCTGGTAAATATTTCAGTATAGGTCTGAGATAAGGATGCCTCTGATGTCTCTCTTTGTGGGAAAAAAATCTATAACAGAATTCTCACATCTAAATCTAATTAACAGGGCTTCCCAGGTGGTGCTAATGCTAAAGAACCTGCCTGCTGATGCAGGAGATGTAAGAGACTTGGGTTTGTTCCCTGGGTAGGAAGATCCCCTGGAGGAGGGCATGGCAACCCACTCCAGTATTCTTGCCTGAAGAATCCCATGGACAGAGGAGCCTGGCAGGCTACAGTCCATGGGGTTGCAACAAGTCAGCACATGCCCATGGAATTTTCCAGGCAATAATACTGGAGTGGGGTGCCATTTCCTCCTCCAGGGGATCTTCCCAACCCAGGGATCGAAACCCCATCTCTTGCATCTCCTGCATTGGCAAGAGAATTCTTTACCACTAGCGCCACCTGAGAAGTCCTATACGAGTGTTATATAACCCAGCAATTTCACTTCTAGGTATCAACACAAGAGAAATGAAAATATGTATTCACCTAAAAACTATACATAAATATTCACGGCAGCATTATTCATAATAGCCCCAAAGTAAAAACAAACAAAAAAACCCCACAAATATCCATCAACTGATATATGGAAAAATAAAATGTGGTGAAGTGAAGTGAAATTCGCTGAGTTGTGCCCAACTCTTTGCGACCCCATGGTCTAGGCTAGAATGCTGGAGTGGATAACCTTTCCCTTCTCCAGGGGATCTTCCCAACCCAAGGATCAAACCCAGGTCTCCCGCATTGCAGGTGGATTCTTTACCAGCTGAGCCACAGGGAAGCCCAAGAATACTGCAGTGGGTAGCCTGTCCCTTCTCCAGGGGATCTTCCTGACCCAGGAATCACAGCAGGGTCTCCTGCATTGCAGGTGGATTCTTTACCAACTGAGCTATCAGGAAGCCCATAAAATGTGGTATAGCCTTAAAATGAAATGTTATTCAGGCATAAAAAGAAATGAAGAACTGATTTGTGCTGTGCATGAATCTTGAAATTATTATGCCAGATAAAAGAAAATAAACACAAAAATCTACATACTGAATGACCCTATTTATATGAAATATCCAGAAAAGGCAAATCTACAAGTACAGAAAGAAGATCAGTGACTGCCTGGGGCTAGGGGAGGGGAAATGGAAAGTAACAGCTTTGAATACTGAATTTCTTTTCTCCCCCAACTTCTGGCAGCACTGTGTGACATGGGGGGAGTCTTAGTTTCTCAGAGATGGAACCTGCAGCCCCTGCAGCGTAAACTCAGAATCTTAACCATTGGATCGCCAGGGAAGTAAGTCCCTGAACACAGAGAGTGATGAAAATGTTCAGCAATTAGAGGTGATAGTCACAAAACTCTGTGAATATAATAAAAACCACTGAATTGTGCACTTTAAAACAGTGACTATTATGGGATGTGAATTACATCTCAAAACAAACAGAACAGCTGATGACAAGCCAGCCAAGAGTCTACCCAAGCCATCAGCCTCTCAGCCCTGCTCTGACACCCACACAGTGTCCAGAGCAGCCTCACACAACCAGAGTCCCTCACATGGGGACCCTCCCACCCATATCTGCTGCTGAGGGGGCAGCTGGCATTTCTTACCATGTGACATTGGACAGAAGGCCCCACTCTTGCAGCTAACAAGCTAGGGGAGTGGCCCGGACCACCCACTGCCTGGCCAGAAACCGGTGACTTCAGCTGCCTCACTCAAGATGACAGCCTAGGTCAGTTGGATCTCTCCCTCCTTCTCTCTCTGGAATCTGGAACTGGAGAAGGAAGGACAGAAGAAATGAGAGAGACCTGCATTCTGAGCAGCCCTGGGAGCTGGTGAACAGGCAGAAGACAAAGGATGTGGCAAGGATGTGAAAGCCAGGGAGGGCAGTCAGAGGGGAGCAAGAAGAGTGGCCAGCAGGGTGGCTGTCTTCTTCCTTTCTAGGATTGCATGGCACTCGAATTCCTGTTCTGATTCCGAGTCCCTGTTGTATCTTTTTTATTTCCTGGGCGTGCTGGGTGTTCATTGAGGCACGTGGGCTTCTAAAGTTCTGGCATGCAGACTCAGTAGCAGGAGTGTGTGGGCTTAGTTGCCCTTCAGTATATGAAATCTTAGTTCCCCAAACAGGGATCGGACCCACATCCCCTGCATTGGAAGATGGATTCTTAACCACTGGACCACCAGGGAAGTCCCTCCCTGTGGTGTCTTTACGGCAGCCACCAGTTTGAATGAGGTCTGTTCTTTGCACTGAAAAGAGCCTGATACCACCCAGCAGGCATTTGTAAACCCACGTAGGATAGACCAGCTCCCCTGGATTCATAGCCTTTGGGATGAATTCTTTGGTATACAAAGAAAATGGCAGCTCCCTAATGGTCTTTTCCAGAGTCCAGCTGAGAGAGCATCAGGCCATCTACCTGAGATTCTCTATGTAGAACTCCAGGATCCACTTTAGATGATGGCTTCAGAACCCCTACCAGCAATGAGAAGATAATACACAAGATGTAGATTTCTGCAGCACTGACCAGTTACCATCTTGGTGTTCTTCTTTACTTTTCTTTGTCTTTTGACTTATTTGACATGATTTAGCCTCTTCAATCCCCTCAAGCTAGCCCAGTTTCTATAAGACTGATGATTGGTATGGAATAATAAAGGTACTCAAACCAGATATCTTATCTGGAGTGACCTTGAACTTAGCAGTATTCTTCAAAGTAGGGAGAAGACATTTCACATCTCACTTTTAATGAGGGGGAAAAAAAAACTGTTGCTAGAAATATTTACCTTTCATCTACCGCGCTGAGAGATGGGGGAGATTTGTCAGCTTTGATCTCCACTTGTTTAATTACTGGGAAATGAAGTGTACGCGAGCCAGCGGGATCGTGAAGTCTCACTCTTGCTGCAAAAGATGGCAGCTGGGGACCCGGCAGCCTGGCCTTTCATTTTCCCAGATCAAAGTTGAGCAGCACCAGGATGGAAATAACAGCCTGATGAGATGCGCCTGAAGAAGAACCAGGTGGTAGGGACTTGACCAAGGGGTCACTGGAACGGCATACCCATGGGGGTCTTTCCTCGTACCCTAAGAGGAGAGCAGCGTGATAGTCCAGGGCCCTGTGTGGCCTGCCTGACCAAGAGTCTGCCCACATACCACATGCCAGACCCCAACTTGAGGCAAACCCAGCGCACCTGAGCCTTAGTCTGACCACTGTCCACGCATTCCTAGTACCTGACTCCACCAGTACCGGACCTCC
>NW_011495018.1:12368659-12380301 GCF_000754665.1 Bison bison bison | reverse complement strand
TCCCCCAGTCCCGGCCCTCCCAGCTACAACCTCAGGTCGGTCCTCTTCTAAGCCTCACCTGCCTGGTCCAGGTGAGTGGACACTATCCCAAGGATAAGACCAGGAAACTGAAAACAAGACAAAAGTTGGCCTGCTTCATGGACAGGCTGCCCATGACGTAGGAGATGGAACTGGGCCTCTGGGCATGCAGAGGCTGATGGGTAACCATGGGATAAAGATGGGTAAGCCTTAGGGGAGGGCACTGCCAGTCACGATGGATAGCATCCCACCATCCTTAACACAGGGGTAGCTCCGCCAGTATGTATGTGTGCTCAGTTGCTCAGTCGTGCCTGACTCTGCAACCCCATGGACTCTACCTGCCAGGCTACTCTACCATGCTCATCTCTAAAGTGAGGGTGTTATATGAGACATTCTTGAAGAACATTCCCTCTTTAACATTATCTATCTTTATGATTATGAACTGTGGTGCTAGAGAAGACTGTTGAGAGTCCCTGGGACTGCAAGCAGATCAAACTAGTCCATCCTAAAGGAAACTAACCCTGAATATTCATAGGAAGGACGGATGTTGAAGCTGAAATGCCAATGCTTTGGCCACTTGGTGTGAAGAGCTGACTCACTGGAGAATACCCTGATGCTTGGAAAGATTAAGGGCAGGAGGAGAAGGGGAAACAGAGGATGAGATGGTTGGATGGCATCATTGACTCGATAGACATGAGTTTGAGCAAGCTCTGGGAGACGGTGAAGGACAGGGAAGCCTGGTGTGCTGCAGTCCATGGGGCTGGGGTGGCATAGAGTCGGACATGACTGAGTGACTGAACGATAACAACAAATCCTTATGATTCTATTTATTGAGCCTCTTCTGTAACCAGAACTGTGCTAGCTCCAGAAGAAGGCACATACGGTAGTCATGGTGGTGGTGGTGATGGTAGCCACTCACATTTACTGAGTCTTCATGATGTGCCCTGTGCTGTACAAAGATCAACTCGTTCAATCTTCAGAAAAAACTATGGGGTCAATACCATTATGTATTATCCCATTTGACAGATGAGGAAACTGAGGCCAGAGAGGTTACCTAACTTACCCAAATTCATACAGCTGTTAAGTGACAGACCATGCTGTCAAGATATTAAACTTCTCTCACATTCCAAACAAGGAGACAGACAAATCCACCTGAAACAACAAAAGGGGAAATATGATATAGGATTAAATTGTGCAAAACAAATGTTCAACCCAAAAGCAGGAATCAGCAAACTATGGCACATGGAGCCAACAATCCACTACCTGTTGTTATAAATAAAGTTTTATTGAAACACAGCCACACCCATTTAGTGCGTATTGTCTGCAGTGGCTTTCATGCCACATTGGCAAAGCCAAGTGGTTGCAACAGAGATCATGTGTCTATAAGCCTAAAATTATTCACTGCCTCCTCAAAGTTTGCCAACTCCCCTCTCTAATGGTGACCAACTGGCTGGCTGGTTTAATATATTAACGGTGATCATCTTGAAGTAGTTAGATATTTTTACTTCTTTATTCTATTCCCTATTATATGAACTTGTAAAATGATAATGTATTATCTTTACAGACAGAAAAGAAAATGTCACCAAGAGAACCTTTCTCTATATTTGTATAGAATCATGAACTTCTGGTCCATAGTAAACCTCTGCTTTCTCCACCAACTCCACTTACCACCAACTCTTGAGTGAAATCTGATGGTCCTTGAAGTTGCCCTTCTAACTGACCCAGGAGACTGGAGCCCACCTTTGGAGGCTGAGACGGGAGCACCAAGCCCCAAGGAGGCCTTCTGTGGAGATGCTGAAGAAAAGTGTTTCCTTCCAGACCATCTGCAAGGAAATTACCCATGAAACCAACTCTAACCATGCTTTTAAAAACTCCTTCCATCCAAGTCATAATATTTTTGGAGTGAGATTTACTTTACAATATTTTAGTAACCACAGTGTTGCAACTAGGAGTTCTTTGTAGCTGGTCTCAGGGGCTTTCCTGGGACGTTGCACTTAATGAGGTTTATAATTCAATACAACTACATCTGCATCTTTAATTATGCCTAACATTTAATCTTCATTGCTCCACTTGAATTGGAAGAGCTAAAATTAGATCCGCTGTAGTTTAATCTGATAATAAACATCCATGACATTTAGAGCAAAAATGTACTCATTTCATTAGAGTGGCCAACACACTTACCATTTGCCTGAACTGAACAAATATTCTCAGCAGTCCCTCCAACTGTAACGGAGAACATTGTTTTAAGCTATCCCCTGTAGACTCCTGGAACTCTGGAGCTGACAAGGACCTTGGAGGTTAAGCAGTCTAAGCACTACTTTTCACAGGAGGGCACTGAGGCTCAGAGAGCTGAAGTCATTTGCCCAACGTCACACAGCAAGTTAGCAGATAGAGGATATTGCAGGAAATAAGACCCAGGATGCTTAGATCCCTGCCCAGTGATCTATTTGTCGTTCCTCTATTGCTACGCTTGCATATACAGCTAAGTGAAAGTGAAAGTGAAGTGAAGTTGCTCAGTCGTGTCCGACTCTGCGACCTGTGGACTGTAGACCACCAAGCTCCTCCATCCATGGAATTCTCCAGGCAAGAATACTGGAGTGGGTTGCCATTTCCTTCTCCATACAGCTAAAGTAGGACACAATTACTTGTTGGCCAAGACTCCCGCTGGGCAATCACCACCAGCCTTTTTTTATGGAATGCAGACAAGATGTCATTCAAGAACCTATACTGAGCATCATGCCCCAATCCCAAATTCAGAGCAATAACAGATAAAATATAAAAAGAGAAAATTAATAAAACACACCATCATTGAAAAGAAAATCAGTATCTCCAAGGACAAAAACTCAATAAAACAAAACATAAAATGAACTGAAGCTTCGAGCTATTTGCCTGCAAATCTAGAAGGAGGCAGAGGTGGTTAGCAGTTTAATTCTACCAGTAACCAAAACTGCCCCATTAAAGACCAAGGATGAAACCCAGGCTCTTTGATTTAAGCTGAGACAGAGGCTAAAAAATCAGGGAATGACACAGCTAGACAATCACAATTTGGCAAGCATCATAGTAATAATTAATAATAATAATTCAGGCAAGAATCATTAGTAGATGCTAAAACCTGTGGATAAAAATTTGAGGATAAACAAGGTATTTACATAGTCTCGAAGACTACCCCAGCAAATGCGAATTACTTACAAAGAGGAAGCTATTAACCATGAAAGCGGGGAAGGCTTACGGACACCACCTGGACCGGGTGGCCAAAGTTCACGTCAGCAGCAGCGGCACAAAGAAGAGCACAGCATCGCTCTTTGGACCCCTTCCACTTCACCGGGCTTCGTGTTTTGCCTTTGACTCATTCTCACTGTAAACCCATCTGTTCTCTGCTTCCGCACTATCTTGAACCATCATCTCTTACGAGGCGCGGATTGGTCTGCTTCATTTATCTGGAAGGAGCTGGTCGAGAGACAGGTGTTTCTGATTCCTCACAAGGGTTTTTTACACCTAATTTCTCATTGACCTGAAAATTAAGGAAAACATATTTTTCTCCCATTAAAAAAAAAAAATCCAAAAAAATATGCTCAGAGAGGTTAAGGCACTAGCCCAAAGTCACACAGCCAGCAAGTGGTTAAGCCCATATCTCCTGGCTCCAACGGTGAGATACTGCAGTACACGTGGTCGTTGACTCCCCAGTCCCATCCCCCTCCCCATTGTGTGGCCACAGTTCAGTTTCAGGGACTGACCCTGCCTCCAGGTGGGCCCCCCTTCAGTTCAGTCAGTTCAGTTGCTCAGTCATGTCCGACTCCTTGTGACCCCATGGATTGCAGCACACCAGGCCTCCCTGTCCATCACCAACTCCCGGAGCTTGCTCAAACCCATGTCCATAGAGTCAGTGATTCCATCCAACCATCTCATCCTCTGTCATCCCCTTCTCCTCCTTCCTTCAATCTTTCCCCAGCATCAGGGTCTTTTCCAATGAGTCAGGTCTTTGCATCAGGTGGCCAAAGTACTGGAGTTTCAGCTTAGCATCAGTCCTTCCAATGAATATTCAGGGCTCGTTTCCTTTAGGATGGATTGGTTGGATTTCGTTGCAGTCCAAGAGACTCTCAAGAGTCTTCTCCAACACCACAGTTCAAAAGTATCAATTTTTCGGTGCCCAGCTTTCTTTATAGTCCAACTCTCACATCCATATATGACATCAGAGGGCAGGCAGAATGAAAACCACAGTCACAGAAAACTAACCAATCTGATCACATGGACTACAGCCTTATCTAACTCAATGAAACTATGAGCAATGCTGTGTAAGGCCACCGAACATGGACGGGTCATGGTTGAGAGTTCTGACAAAACATGGTCCACTGGAAAAGGGAATGGCAAACCACTTCAGTATTCTTGCCTTGGGAACCCCATGAACAGTATGAAAAGGGCTCCACTTAGTTAGTGCCAATCATGAAAGTCCATCTCTCTTCTTCAGCAATTGAAGCAAGAGCTCAGGCCTAAGCTGATCAGCACGTGCCATTCTCCTGGGTCTGGGGAACGGTTCTAGCCAATGAGACATGATAAGAAGTCTGTTGTGAGTTTCAATTCTTATGCTTCCTTACTTTGAAGAACAAGATTAGGAAGCTTCTCTCTCTTCCTAAGATAAATACAGAAGAAGGTAAATCAGTTTGCTGCTGGCAGTGCTTCTACAAAGAAGGGAACCAGCCCTAGAACTAAACTAATACTGTGGATGGTGGAAGAGAGAAGAAAAAAGGACCAAGCATCCGTGATGACCTTGTGAAGTACAATGTTAGACAATCTTGAAACCATATTAAGTTGGGTCATCTGATCATTGCAATCAAAAGCATCTTCCTGGGGCTTCCCTGGTCACTCAGCTGTAAAGACTCCACCTGCCAATGTAGGAGACACAGGTTCAATCCCTGATCCAGGAGGATCCCACATGCAGGAGAGCGACTAAGCCCGTGCACCACAACTATTGAGCCTGTACTCCAGAGCCTGGGACTCACAACTGCTGAAGCCCTTGCGGCTAGAGCCAGTGCTCTGCAACAAAAGTCACCGAATGAGAAGCCTGCGCACTGCAACTGGAGAGGAGCCCCCGCTCACCGCAAACCAGAGAAAATTCAAGCGCAACAAAGAAGACCCAGCACAGCCATAAAATAAATAAATAAATAAAAATTATTCATTAAAAAAAGCACCCTTCTGGTTGCAGGCCCCTTCTTCCCTGAGGCAGCCTGGCAAATGCGGAGCCCAGCAGTCCAAGTGTGCCATTAAACCCCAAGGTAATAATGACACCTGCCTCATCAGCCCCCATACGCCCCCTCTGTCCTCAAATGGCTGTTTGTTGACACTGCCTCTCTTGAGCTGTTTTAACTTCGCAGGGAAGGCGGTTCAATGGTGCTGTGAGTCATCCTTCCAAGAAGCAGCCTTCATGCTAAGGCAGGGTGAAGATGCGTCTGCTCCCAGTACCCACTGCCCCTCCTCCTACCCACAAAGGGCAGCTTTCCTCTGGAATCCACGCACATGCGGTTTCTTCCTCACTGCACCAGCAGGTCCCGGTGCTGTTGCTTGCTGCTTCCAGTTATTCGCTTGGAATCCGAGCCGCTGGGAAGTCAAAACTAGCCTTACTCTACCAGCGTGAAAAGGAGACACAGAAGCAGCCTTTTGGCTTCACAGAGGGAAGGATCTGGGATTTTTCTGCTCTTCCTATGAACATCAGGGCTCCTGCCTACATGGGTCTATGATTACACAGCCATTTGGAAATTCTGTGAATTGGAAGCAGCACTGTCATTGACTTCCTACAAAGAAGAGGCAGCGGGAGAAGTCTTCCGGCAGAGGGACACAGGGGCAGCCATCTGGCTGGAAGTCGCTGTATTTACATAAGTTGTCGCTTCCCTTCAGGTGGCGAGGAGCAGTGTGCTAGGGAAGGGGTGCTAATGTCCAAGGCTATGCTTGACACCACGTATTAATCAGGTTTATATTTTATTTTTTATTTTCTGTATTTTATAATGCTTTATAAAGCATTGTGAGGGACAGAGACTGACCCTCCCAGGCCTGGCTAATTCCTAAAGACAGTGAAAAACTTGCCTTCAGTATGCCGTTCTATGCCAACCAACCAACCCAAAGCCCGTACCTCTGCCCCATCCTTTATCTAACTTTCTCATACCACACTGATGTTTCCCCTGTCCTAAATCACCTCTAGGCCAGGTGCCAGACATATAGAGACCACCCTTATAGCCCAGAGCCCATTCACATTATTCAGACTATACAATCCTGGTGGTGGTTTAGACACTAAGTCATATCCAACTCTTTGTGACCTCAAGGACTGTAGCTCACCAGGCTCCTCTGTCCACAGGATTGTCCAGGCAAGAATACTGGAGTGGATTGCCATTTCCTTCTTTGGGGGATCTTCCCAGCCCAGGGAATGAACCCCGGACTCCTGCATTGCAGGCGGATTCTTCACTGACTGAACTACCAGGGAAGCCAGCCATAATACAATCCTAAACTTGTTCAAAGTGGCCAGCCATGTCTGCCCTTTGCTTCCCATGGAAACCTCAACAAAGGCTCTGGCCGTGCCCTCTCTTCCCTTCTCCACTCCTGACGTACCCAGGTGCTTCCCCAGGTGACCCTGCAGAGCATGGTGTGTCTCCTGCTTTTGGGAACTGTGGGTAATAAACTCTTCTTTTAAGGCAATTAAGTTTCCATGTCTGTCATCTTACCATATCTAATTAAGCGAGATCAGACAGCAAGAGGAAGAGAGCATGATTGTAGGTAATGCCTACCACACTGCAAAGTAGGAATTATTAGCTCCATTTTTCATGTGCATAAAGTGAAGCTCAGACAGTTGAGTAACTTGCTGGTGCTGGTTAACAGGGAACACTGATCGTGAGCTAGGGTGCTGCAGCAACTTCTTTTTTATAGAGATACATGAAATTTTAGAGGTACTGTTGTTTGGCAGGAGAGTTGAGTACTATTCATCAAAATTAAAAAGTTTTATTTTAGAAGGGAATTTTCTTAGGCTTAGTTAGTAGAGATGAAATATGGTATGTGAGTCCATTCAGAGGAGCTATTGGGGAAAACTGAGAGAATAACTCTCAGGAACTGGCCGGCATTACTGCATCAAATCTCCTGGGCTTTTTGTTTACATTCTTACAACCTCAAGAGGAGGCAAGCCAAGTTGGAATGCAGCCAGTGGAGCAGAGGGTCCAGCTGAGACTGAACTCGAAGTCCCTCTCCAGGGTATCCCAGTGACAAAACAGGCCGGCCCCAGCATGTCAGTGATGTGATTACATAAGGAAAACCACACGCAGGAAGTAAACATTCATTAGAGGAAGAGCAACACATGGTCTTGCTGTTACTCATATCTGGCCTGGGGACCAGCAGCAGCCGCATCACTCAAGATGTTAGAGATGCAGAATCTCCAACCGCATCCCAGACTCCCCAAACCAGAATCTGCAAGTTAACAGGATTGTTGGATGCTTCACATGCATGCCACAGTTTGGAAAGCCCTAGTCTTTATAGTTCCACACTTGAGAATGGGGGACAGTGGGGAAACGATTAGGATGTGATTGAAGGATGAGATCAGAGATGGACTGAAGCTGTAACTGGAAGGACTTGTACTGAGTCTGCGTGTATGGTGCCTCTTTGGTACCACAGACCCAATAGAGCTCCCATTGCTTTCCTGGTTAGGTTATCAGGGTATCACCAACTCATCCTGGGTAATCCTTTGTCATGGTGAGGGGGGTGCTGTCTTATGCCTTCTGGGCTTCTTTAAAAAATAATGTACATTTTCTCCCAGCACACCTCGTAGCCTGTCTTCTGCATCAGCCACCCTGCCCTTAGACATGTTATCTTTACTTTCCATCCCCTTCCCAACTGGCCTGTCTTCTGCACAGCCTCCTGGCTTGCTTCCACCTTCTATCATTCTGCTCTTCACTACCCATCCTGAGTAGCCTCACAAAGTCCCAGAAGCTGGTTCTAGTCTCTGGAAACAAATTTGGCTGCATGAATCAGAAAATGAGGGATTTCCCTGATAGTCCAGTGGCTAAGACTCTGGACTCCCAATGTAGAGGGCCCAGGTTCAATCCCTGGTCAGGGAACTAGATACCACGTGCCACAACCAAGATCGAAGATCCTGCATGCTGCAAGTAAGACCTGGTGCAGCCAAATAAATACTTTTTTTTTAAAGGAAAAAACAAAAATAAAAAGTATCATAAGTATCCCAGGTCTCAGTCTCCCATATCAAAGTTCTGGAAGTCAGCTGTCCGTGGTTTGTACTGCAGTCCCCTTATTCCTCACTAGGCCTCATATCACAGCTGGGAGTGCACTCTGCTATCAGGTCCAAGACGGCTACTGTAGCTGGGCCATCATGTGTGTTCCCTGCCCAGAAAGGAGAAAAGGGATGAGATGGGCCTAAATCCACCCTTTAAGGACACTTTCCAGGATTTTGCTGACATTTTGGGTGCTGTTGTTATCATTGTTCAGTCACTAAGTTATGTCTGACTCTGCAACCCCATGGACCGCAGCACACCAGGCTCCCACATCCTTCACTATCTCCCCAAGTTTGTTCCAAATCATGTCCCTTGAGCTGGGATGCTATCTAATCACCTCATCCTCTGCCACCCTCTTCTCCTCCTGCCCTCAGTCTTTCCCAGCATTAGGGTCTTTTCCAGTGAGTCAGCTCTTCGCGTCAGATGGCCAAAGTATTAGAGCCTCAACGTCAGTCCTTCCGATAAATACTCGGTGTTGATTTCCTTTTTGATCTCCTTGAAGTCCAAGGAACTCTCAAGGGTCTTCTTCAGCACCACAGTGTGAAAGCATCAGTTCTTCGGCACTCAGCTTTCTTTATGGTCCAACTTCACATGCATACATGACTACTGCAAAAGCCACAGCTTTGACTATATGGATGTAAGAATGTAAAAGACTTTTGATACCATGGTAACAACAAGGAAAATCTGGACAAAAGTTAAAATCTTCCTCAACAGGTCTAGCAAAGAGTAGGAGGAAGCCTTGACAAACCGAATTCCAAAAACCCATTCATAGGTGAGCATAGGGCCACAGCAACTGCCCTGCCTGAGAAAGGATGGGCAACCGGTCTGGACACTTGTGGCAACACGGAGGGGAGAAATGGTCCAGGAATGAGGAGAGACCAGCTCAGTCTTAGCTGCCTGTGTAGCTGTCAGCGTTGATTAGAGAAACAAAACTACTACTATCAGAGAAACAGGGATTGATTTCATGAGTTTGAAAGCTGGGGACCTGGTGAAGCAGACTCACAGGCTGTTGCCTCTGTAGCTAGTATTAAGCCTTAAATCACCAGAGGTCAGCCAGACTGGCAGCCAGAAAGGAAAATTGAATGTGGACAAAGGAAAGAATCGCAAGGATGAACTGAAACTTATGAGGACAAACTGGAATCCACGCTGTCGCTCAAAGTTTCCAATCTGAATGCTCTGGATGATTTATAGGAAAAGCCAACAGCCTTTGCCTCAGAGGTACAGCTGACCTACAATTCAGAGAAGAAGTGTAGGCTCTCAAGGGAGCTAGAGAGCTGGCCATCAAGGTAAGCGTTCCCATTGTTCCCGCTAACCTTCCGGATGTCCAACAATGGACCTTCAGCTTCACTTCTATCTGCCAGATCTTGTGCAAAATGTCTCTGGGGGCCTCAAGTAACCTAGAAGTACAGAGAAGGAAATTCTCGGAAACATAGTTTCAGTTCAGCCAAACTGACAAAGCACAGAGCTGCCACAGACCGCGTGCAGGCTGGCAGGAGGGCCTCTGAAAGAATTCTGGCAGGAATCTGAAAGAATCCCAAGCACAAAAATAAATTACTCAGCCCAACAATGCTGCCCTGTCAAAGCTGTTGCCAAAGAAGGAAGGAGTCGTGAAGAAATGGCAGGTGAGCAGAGACAAATCTCTTAGTCCCACTCAGCTTCATGATGATCATGGTGGTTGGAGGTGGGGGCCCTGAGGAGTTCACTGAATGCACAAAACCAAAAATATCTGAAACTCTAATCCAACCTCCTCCCAATTCAAATACTGACCAGAGAGAAAAGCTGGAAGACTAATGAGAGTTTACCTGTTTTAAAACAGGTAAACTGTCGATCTAATTAAGGCTGCAGCCCAACCAGACTCAAGGAGGAATGACTGATTCAGTCTCTCACACTATCTGCGAGACAGACGAGTGGGTTTGCCTGTTCTGGAAAACAAAGCAAAAATATTATACTTTACTCTCCAAACAAAAAAGATTGAAACATGCAAAGAAGCTAGAATGTGTAACCAAAAGTCAGGAAAATCATAGTCAATAGAAACAGATCCACAGACAAATACTAGTTAATGGATTAACAGATAAGAAATTTAAATCAACTCTTACAAACATATTAGGTTATAGGAAGAGATTAATATGGTGACTGAATATATGGGCTATTTCAAGATAAAAGGAAAAAAGTTAAAATTGAAAACATTATAACAATACATTGTAGGATTTAAAGTGCATGTAAAAGTGAAATATGACAACAACAGCACATAAGATGGGAGAGGAGTAAAGGTTCTTATATTATTCATGAATTTGGGGTAGACTATGATAAATTATACAGTCAGCAAAAACAAGACTGGGCGCTGACTGTGGCTCAGATCATGAACTCCTTATTGCCAAGTTCAGACTTAAATTGAAGAAAGTAGGGAAAACCACTGGACCATTCAGGTATGCCCTTAATCAAATCCTTTATGATTATACAGTGGAAGTGACAAATAGAGTCAAGGGATTAGATCTGACAGAGTGCCTGAAGAACTATGGACAGAGGTTCCTGACATTGTACAGGAGGCAGGGAGCAAGACCATCCCCAAGAAAAACAAATGCAAAAAGGTAAAATGCTTGTCTGACAAGGCCTTACAAATAGCTATGAAAAGAAGAGAATCGAAAGGCAAAGGAGAAAAGGAAAGATATACCCATTTGAATGCAGAGTTCCAAAGAATAGCAAGGAGAGATAAGAAAGCCTTCCTCAGAGATCAATCCAAAGAAATAGAGGAAAATAATAGAATGGGAAAGACTACAGATCTCTTCAAGAAAATTAGAGATACCAAGGGAACATTTCATGTAAAGATGGGCTCGATAAAGGACAGAAATGATATGGACCTAACAGAAGCAGAAGATATTAAGAAGAGGTGGCAAGAATACACAGAAGAACTGTACAAAAAAGATCTTCATGACCCAGATGATCATGATGGTGTGATCATTCACCTAGAGCCAGACATCCTGGAATGTGAAGTCAAGTGGGCCTTAGGAAGCATCACTAGGAACAAAGCTAGTGGAGTTGAGCTATTTCAAATCCTAAAAGATGATGCTGTGGAAGTCCTGCACTCAATATGCCAGCAAATCTGGAAAACTCAGCAGTGGCCACAGGACTGGAAAAGGTCGGTTTTCATTCCAATCCCTAAGAAAAGCAATGCCAAAGAATGTACAAACTACCACACAATTGCACTCATCTCACATGCTAGCATAGTAATGCTCAAAATTCTCCAAGTCAGGCTTCAACAGTATGTAAACCATGAACTTCCAGATGTTCAAGCTGGTTTTAGAAAAGGCAGAGGAACCGCAGATCAAATTGCTAACATCCACTGGATCATCGAACAAGCAAGAGAGT
>NW_011495018.1:12360015-12368559 GCF_000754665.1 Bison bison bison | reverse complement strand
CCGACTGTGTGCACCCCATAGACAGCAGCCCACCAGGCTCCCCCATCCCTGAGTTTCTCCAGGCAAGAACACTGGAGTGGGTTGCCATTTCCTTCTCCAATACATGAAAGTGAAAAGTGAAAGTGAAGTCTCCCAGTCGTGTCCGACTCTTAGCGACTCCATGGACTGCAGCCTACCAGGTTCCTCCATCCATGGGATTTTCCAGGCAAGAGTACTGGAGTGGGTTGCCATTGCCTTCTCCAAGAAAAACATCTACTTCTGCTTTATCGACTATGCCAAAGCCTTTGATTATATGGATCACAACAAACTTTGGAAAATTCTTCAAGAGACAGGAATACCAGACCACCTTAACTGCCTCCTTAGAAATCTGTATGCACATCAAGAAGCAACAGTTAGAACTGGACATGGAACAACAGACTGATTCCAAATTGGGAAAAGAGTACATCAAGGCTGTATATTGTCACCCTGCTTATTTAACTTATATGCCAAGTATATCACGCGAAATGCTAGGCTGGATGAAGCACAAGCTGGAATCAAGATTGCTGGGAGAAATAACAATAACCTCAGATATGCAGATGACACCACCCTTATGGCAGAAACCTAAGAACTAAAGAGCCTCTTGATGAAAGTGAAAGAGGAGAGTGAAAAAGTTGGCTTAAAACTCAACATTCAGAAAGCTAAGATCATGGCATCCGATCCCATCACTTCATGGCATATAGATGGGGAAACAATGGAAACAGTGACAGACTTTATTTTCTTGGGCTCCAAAATCACTGCAGATGGTAACTGCAGCCATGAAACTAAAAGATGCTTGCTCCTTGGAAGAAAAGTTATGACCAACCTAGACAGCATATTAAAAAGCAGAGACATTACTTTGCCAACAAAGGTCCATCTAGTCAAGGCTATGGTTTTTCCAGTAGTTATGTATGGATGTGAGAGTTGGACTATAAAGAAAGCTAAACACAGAAGAATTGATGATTTTGAACTGTGGTGTTGGAGAAGACTCTTGAGAGTCCTTTGGACTGTAAGGAGATCCAACCAGTCCATCCTAAAGGAAATCAATCCTGAATATTCATTGGAAGGACTCATGCTGAAGCTGAAACTCCAATACTTTGGCCACCTGATGCGAAGAACTGACTTATTGGAAAAGACCCTGATGCTGGGAAAGATTGAAGGCAGGAGGAGAAGGGGGCAACAGAGGATGAGATGGTTGGATGGCATCACCAATGGAATGGACATGAGTTTGAGCAGGCTCTGGGAGTTGGTGATGGAAAAAGGGAAGCCTGGCATGCTGCAGTCCATGGGGTCGCAAAGAGTCGGACACGACTGAGCAACTGAACTGTTGATAAACTAAGAATGTATATTTAATCCCTAGAGAAACCATTGCAAAAGCATAAAGAGAAACAGCTGAAAATCCAATAGGAGATATAAAATATGAGGGACTTCCCTGGTGGTCCAATGGCTTAGACTCCATGCTCCCAATACAAGGGGCCTGGGTTCAATCCCTGATCAGGGAACTAGATCCACATGGCACAGCTAAGAGTTCACAGGTTACAGGTACAGATCCTCAATGCTGCAACTAAGACCCAGTGCAGCCAAACAAACGAATGAATAAAAATATTTTTTAAAAAATGAAATAAGTACATGCTAATCCAAAAAAAAAAACCAAAAACAGGGAGAAAAGGAATAAAGAACAGGTGAACCAAATAGAAAACAAAAAACAGGAAGATTTGCTGCTGTTGTCAGTCATCCCTCCGCCGTGTCCCACTCTCTGTGACCCACGGACTGTAGTCCTCCAGCCTCCTCTGTCCGTGGGATTTCTCAGGGAAGAATACCAGAGTCCATTGCCATTTCTTTCACCAGGGGGTCTTCCTGACTCAGGAATCGAACCTGCATCTCCTGCATTGGCAGGCAGATTCTTTACTGCTAAGCCACAAGGGAAGCCCTACAGGAAGCTAAGCACAACCATATCAATAATTTATATCACATGTAAATGGATTAAACACTCCTATTAAAAACTAGAGTATATTAGACTAGATACAAAAGCAAGACCAAACTATCTGCTGCCTACTCAGGAGACACACTTTAACTACAAAGATTAAATCTTTTGGCTGTCCCTCATAGCTCAGTTGGTAAAGAGTCCACCTGCAATGCAGGAGACCCAGGTTCGATTCCTGGGTCGAGAAGATCCCCTGGAGCAGGAAATGGCAACCCACTCCAGTATCCTTGCCCAGAGAATCCCATGGACCAAAGAGCCTGGCAGGCTACAGTCTATGGGGTCGCAAGAGTCAGGCACCACTGAGTGACGCACACACCAAATGTAAAAGGATGGAGAAAAATAGACCAAAAACTAATCATAAGAAGCTTAGGTGGCTATAGTATTACTAGGCAAAGTAGACTTTATGATTAAAAAAATTACCAGAGATAAATAAAAAATTCATAATGATAAAAGGGTCAATTCAATAAAAATGCAAAACTATCTTCAATGAATATGCAACGTAATTTCAAAATGCACGTGGCAGAAATCAGCAAAGGGAGATATAGACAAATCCATAACCACAAAAGTATATTTTAGCATTACCTTCTCAAGAATTCATAGAAATAGACAAAGTATAAGTAGAAATATAGAGAATCTGAATAACACTATCAACCAGCTTGACCTAACTGACATTTATGAAATATACTAAACCGTGATACAAGTCTCAAAATTTTTTAAATTTTGAAAATAATTCAGAATATGGTTCTGTGACAAAAGGTAGTTAAATTAGAAGTCAATAACCTAAAACTCTAGAAAACCTCTAAATATCTGGAAATTAAGCAGCACTCTTCTAAGCAATACATGGATTATGAAGAATTCACAGGAGAAATTAGAAAATATTTCCAACTGAATGATAATGGAATGGATAGTTCATTCATAGAATTCTCACCTGCCAACTGAATGATAAAGAAAACACAACTTATCAAATTCATGGGATGTGGCAGAGTACTTAGAGGGAAATTTACATCCTTAAATGCTTATATTAGAAAACAAAGACTTAAATCACTAATCTACATCTCCACTATAAGAAGCTATATATTAGAATGAAAAATATAAAATTAGTAGAAGGAAGAAAATAACAAAGAGTAGAAATCAATGAAATAGAAAATATATGAACACTAGTATATTTAGTAACACCATAGGATACAAGGAAAATATACAAAAAATTAGTTGAATTTCTACACACTAGCAGCATATAATATTTAAAATGAAAATTTTAAAAGAATAACATCTGCAATAGCATTTAAAAAATACTTAGAGGCAAATTTAACAAAAGACATGCAAAACTCCTTCACTGAAAATTACAAACATTGCTGAGAGAAGTTTAAAAAGACCTAAAAAATGGCATGATGCACCATGTTCATGGATTATAAACATTTGGTATTATTAAGATATCAATTCTTCCCAGGTTCAAAAGAATCCCAGTAAAAAATTCCATTTCTGTAGAAATTGAAAAACTGACTCTAAAATTTATACAGAAATAAATAGGAAGGACTTAAACTAATCAACGCAATTTTGGAAAAAATTTTTGTAAAACTCACAGTACTTGTTTCAGATAAAGCCACAACAATCAAGATAGTGTGGGATTTGCATAAAGACAAAAATATGAATGGAACAAAATCGAAATTCAGAACTAGACCCAAATATATACTAACAACTTACTTTTGCCAAGACACTAAGACAGTTCCTTATGTGTGTATGGATGCGGGTGTCTTTTCAACAAATTATTATGCTGATACAACCAGGCATCCACCTGGTAAAAAAAAAAAAATGAACCTCCACCCCTACCTTATCCCATATGCAAAAATCAGTTTAAGATGGGTCACAGACTCTAACATAAAAGCTAGCATTGTAAAACTTCTAGGAGAAATCATTTGAGAACAGCTTCACAAATTTGAGGTGGAGAAAGTTATTAAAGAGCACACAAAAATTGTAAGCCATTAAAAAGGATATTCATCTCTTCCATTTTATCAAAATTAAATACTTCTGCCCTTTTGAAAAACACTGTTAAGAAAGCCACTGACTGAAGAAAATGCATGCTAAATACATTTCCAATAAAGGAACACCACTTCTGCTTGGATCTAAATGATTAGAATTTAGTCACATGGCCACACTTAGCTGTAAGGAAGGCCAGAAAAGTCTAGTTTTATTCCAAGTAGCTTTGTGCTCAATTAAAATTGCTTTTCTTCTTACTGTAGAAGAAAGTAGAGACTTGATTTAGCAGGCCAGCTAACTATCTCTGCCATTGGCCAACAGAGCAAATAAAGGATTTTCTTTTTTTTTTTTTTTTTTGAGGGAGAGGAGCACAAAGATGATGTCAAATACTTACAATAATTTAATGTCTTCTAATGTTTGCTATTATGCTACTCTCTAATTTTTCAGTGTTCCCTTTTCCTTACTCTAATCAGACAAAGTCAATCTTTCTACAGTGACCATAACCTTGAGAACCTGCCAAGGGCACGCTAGTGACAAATAGAAAGAAGACAAAGGAAGGAGGGCTGGGAAGGAAATGAAACAGCCTTGAAAGTGTGAATGAAAACCTGCCCAGCAGACACTGCAAGTGTGATTCCTGCCGCCTTCTACTTAGAGGAAACCTCCACCTTTGTGTTTAAGGCTTGGCTTGGCTTCTGTTGGGGGGCCACACTGGATTTTGCTGGTTTTAATCTATTCTGCAAGATGTAGCAACAGTAGCATCCCCCGTCCCTGGAAGTTTTCTGACCTTTCTGGGCAATGCTGGGGATGTCTGCCACAAACACAGGAGATCTTCCTCTCCAGAGATAGTCCAACATGGACGCTGCTAGGATTCTCTTACAGAGAATCTCATTCCATAGGCAGGTACTGAAGAAGAACGCGACTTTATTTCCCACGGGAACCATGCTTGGCTGATTTCCTTGCTGCAAGTAATCCTATACCAGTGCTTTCTCAGGGAGACAACAAACATTTATTGAGCTCCTGCTTTGCCTGGCTCTGGGGTCAAAGCTGGGGATACAGACAAAGCACAGAACTGTGGCCTGGGTTGGCAGTCAATCTCCTGTTCCCTGCCCACCCTCTGGAGGGAGCCCTTTTGACACTGATGTCAACCAGAACTGCACCTAAGATCCCTAGAATCAAGCTCTTTGGGAATGAACTCCACTCTATTTCCTTATTCCATTCCCCCCAAACTGGCCCATCCACCCAGGGTTTCAGCTTGAGCCAGACACAATCTCTTTCCCAGTATAGAAGGATGAGAGATGAGCAAGGTCTGCTTGATGAAACTGGTCCATGGGCTGCTTCCAAGATCCGGCTGCAAGGAGAATGGACTGGAAATTGCACAGTCATTATCTTTGCAGACAACTCTCTCCTCCCCATCTTTCTAACATAATGAATTGCATGGAGAGCTCAGCTGTCATGAAAGCTTTAGAATTTCAGCCCCACCGTCTTCCAGGACATCCTTAGAGGTTATCTCGGCAAGACAGGTGGAGGAGGAAAGAGAAAAGCTTAACCCTATAAGAATAATTATGATGTATTATTAGCAACTGATGACAATCTAATGCAGGATTTTCAATATAGACACTGCTGGCTGTAATTTTTCTCTGTCATATGCACATACACACACAGGCTACATTTAATGACTCCAAAATTGAGAGCAGTTTCTCAAACTAAATTTAGTTCCTTGGAAGCAGTGTCTTAATACAGGGCATTTTAATAAAATACAGACACAGTCTGAATGTTGGAGACACTTTTCAGGAGAGATGAAAATGTTCTGACTAGTATGTTTACATGAAAAGACCACTAGTTGGCATTAGTGTTGAGTTTATATGGTCATGCTAAATGCATTATGTGCAGAAATCAGAGTGGCACTCAGTATGGCAGAGCTACACTTGCCCGTAGGATGATCACAGTAAGTAATTTGCAGGCAGGAAGCCTAATTAGTTTCTCTATCCTCAGCCTCCAGCACAACACTGGACGCAAGCAGAGGTCTGATAAATGATTGCTGGCTGGAAAGATGGATGGATGGATGGACTGACAAAGATGCAACTTTAGTAATTTACTTTAATGTGTTGGGAAATCACTCTTGTGACTAAAAGGCTAAAAGCCTCAGGACATGAATTCAAAGCCCAGTGACGTGATTGCCTGGAGTATATTTGACTTAGTTGAAAAATAGCCATACTTTGATCTGTAAACCAGTCTTCTGTGTCTCTCTGTCCTAGCCAGATTTGGAACACACACTAAAACAGAAACTTCTAAGGCATTTATTGTCTTTCCTTGAGCTCCCCCAAAGGAGACCCTGGGGCAAGGGTTGAGGTTCAGTTCAGTTTAGTTCAGTCGCTCAGTCATGTCTGACTCTTTTCGACCCCATGGACTAGCACGCCAGGCCTCCTTGTCTATCACCAACTCCTGGAGTTTACTCAAACTCATGTCCATTGAGTCAGTGATGCCATCCAGCCATCTCATCCTGTTGTCCCCTTCTCCTCCCGCCTTCAATCTTTCCCAGCTTCAGAGTCTTTTCCAATGAGTCAGTTCTAAGCATCAGGTGGCCAAAGTATTGGAGTTTCAGCTTCAGCATCAGTCCTTCCAATGAATATTCAAGACTGATTTCCTTTAGGATGGACTGGTTGGATCTCCTTGCAGTCCAAGGGACTCTCAAGAGTCTTCTCCAACACCACAGTTCGGTACAGGTGGTTTATTCAGAAGGTGATCCTAGGAAATGCAAGTAAGGAAGTGGGCAAAGCATGAAAGGATAGAGAAAGAAAATCATTCGTGAGTGGGTTACTGCTGTGGGCAACTGAGGCTCAGTCTCACTGAAGACACCCTGAGAAATCACGTGGACCATGACAGAAAGCTGGACACTCACAACATCCCATCCCCCAGCGGCTGAAAGAAATCCATGGACATTCACACCTTCACCCCTTGGATTGCCCCTGCCTTTAGCAGAGTGAATTCCAGGTGGTGGAAAAAACCCGAGATCAGAGAACCCTTTGACGCGAGGGCACTCGGGAGGGCAACTGGGAACTGTCACAACTGCAGGGGAACCTAGGTGATGGTGGGGGGAAGCATCAGTAGCATCCCTAGAGCATTTCAACAGGAAAGGATTCAAGACCAGGAATTAGATACATTTACAGGAAGGGCTAGAGCAGTCTTCCTAGCCTGGCCTCCAGGAATGACTCCCAGATGAGCAGAACTGGCCCCAGTGGCCCTTTGCTCTCTGAGGCCACCACAGCTACCTCTGTTACCATCTCGACTCTCTCCACGACCAAGAGGCTATGGAATGGGCTTTGCAGTATGGCTGCAGAAATCCTCACACTTCCATGACCTTGTTTAGTATCAGAAAACAGCCTAAAAGGGCAGGAAGAAGGCTTCTGCCACTGTTCCCCTCTCCCAATCTTGTACACCTGCATCTAAAGTTGCCAGGACCTGCTTCACATCCAGAACTAGAGCTGTCAGGGCGTCTGGAGAAGGTGCTGTGCAGCTTCTCAACCTCCTGAACTGGAATGAGGCAGACAGAAGCTTGGGGAAACCAGTGAACCACGTCTACCATGCTCCCTTAGGACCTCCCCTTAGCCTGCAGTCCCGTCACCACCCAGAGCCCCTCTCAGAGGGGGAGCACACCTGTGGCCTCTGCTCCTGCCCATGGAAGCTGGCACAACAAGGTAAGAAGACACGAGACTGCCTGCTCTACACTCCTGCCACATGAGCCTTCTTTTAGTTTCTCAAAAATGCTTAATTCTCTCCAGCCACAGGCCCTTTGCAGCCACTACTCCCCTGCTGGAATGGTCTCCCTACCTCTCCCACTATACACTTCTTCTAGATTCTGTTATCCTTTGAATTGCAGCCCAAGCAACACCTCCTCCAGGAAGACTTCCTTGACTCCCCCAAACAACACCTCCTCCAGGAAGACTTCCTTGATTCCCCTATTTCAACTTCCCTGATTAGAGGCTCACTTAGATTACAGCACTTGCAGATTATTAGCTGATCTTGGGTTTCTCTTATCAGCCATACCCTGTATCAGTGTGCCCAGGAGTCTTTTTCACCTGGGCTTACAGGTCTAGACTGAATCGAGTCCAGGCTAACCCTCAGACTGTCTCACCCCTACAACCACAGTCCTTTTCTCAAAGAGGCACTGAAGCTGACAATGATCTTCATGATGCTTCCTTCAAATACACATTTAAGTACCCTGGCATCAGAGTTTTTGTTCCTATGAAACAAGGTAGACAAAAACTCAATCCTGGCTCTGACACTAGTCCTTTCACCTGAAGCAAGTTACTTCATCTCTCAGAGCCTTGGTTTGCTCATCTTTAAGTGGGGATAATAAATACCAACCTTGGCTAGATGCTAGAAGACCTAATACAATAATGTAAGTGAGACAGCAAGCCATTGCCTAATACCCAAGTGTGCATTTTGACCATCACTGTTAGCCCTCAGGGGGCGGGACACGTAGGGTCTTCATTAGGTAGCCTGTGATCCCAGCATTCGGGTTTTTTTTGTCTTTTTTGTGTAGGGTGTGTGTTTTTTTTGTCTTTTTTTTT
>NW_011495018.1:12355686-12359915 GCF_000754665.1 Bison bison bison | reverse complement strand
TTTTTTGGGGGGGGGGGTTAAAAATGTCATTTCCAATTCTTCCTCAAGAGAACAGGGATAATTTTTGAGGCTCTGAACAGAAGACAGAGAGAGAGCTAGGAATCCTTATAGACTGTTGGCTGCACACGCGGCTCTAACAGGCTGCACGGAGCCCCAGGGGATGGCAGAGAACATTGATTCCCTTTTTGGAAAGTGATGTCGAAAGATTTATCAAAAGCCAGAGGCACATCTCCACCTTTTGGCCCAATAATTCCTTCTGTGGACTACATGCTAAAGGAGTTAAGTAAACGAAAACAAAAGGTTTTCATTGTGAAGATATTAGTTGCAGGAGCCCAAGACTGGAAACCCCCTCAATTACCAAGAGCAGAGGAGCAGTTCAGGAAACCAGCACACAGATTTTGCAGTCATTAGAAGAATCACTGTGAAGTCCCTGTAGAAACGTGGAAAAACATTTCTGCACAATGTGAAGAGAAAAAGTCAGTGTTGGACAGGGGTCAGCCCTACACCACAACATGCAAAAATGAGAAGTGTTGCTTTGGAAAAGGAGAAGATTAAGAGAATTTTTTTTAACGTTCTTTAGTGTTCATTTTCGGAGAAGGCAATGGCACCCCACTCCAGTACTTTTGCCTGGAAAATCCTGTGGACAGAGGAGCCTGATGGGCTGCAGTCCATGGGGTCGCTAGAGTCGGACACGACTGAGCGACTTCACTTTTACTTTTCACTTTCATGCATCGGAGAAGGAAATGGCAACCCACTCCAGTGTTCTTGCCTGGAGAATCCCAGGGACGGGGAAGCCTGGTGGGCTGCCGTCTATGGGGTCACATAGAGTCGGACACGACTGAAGAGACTTAGCAGCAGCAGTGTTCATTTTAATGCTATGCTGTTTCCACAAGTTTAAAATAACCAGCCTACTGGGCACCTTCTAGCAGATGAGGGGGAACAAAGAAAAACCCCATCCCCACTAACAGAAATGGGGAGGTCCTTGCTTATTACAGCTGCACGGATATGCTGAGGTCCAGGCCTCGGATAAGACTCTGGCACAGGCAAGGCAAGCACTACCAATGAGACTAACTAGTTAGCAGGGAAAATCCTTCGGACTAGAATGAGGTGGAACATTTACTGTCACTTAAAGGGCCATAAACCATGATGCGACAACAGTCTAGGTCCTCCCATGCTGATGTGCCAGAAGTGGAGGGGGGCCTACTCTGGGTAGGAAGCAAGGTATGGAGAGAAGGCGGAAGCAGCCAGAAACGTGTCACCCAAACATTTTAGGGATGAGGCCCAGAGAGCTATCTGCAACTTGGCACGGTATTCACAGTTGATGTACTATGTAAGTGTTCATATTTCTCCCCCAGGCTTGAACAAGAAGCTGACTCAGGGCTGTTCATGCTATGAAAATACCCAGAGACAAGCATTGCCTGTGATATTCAGAAACACAGAAATGTTCTCAAAGCTAGAACTTGGTAACTGACGCGTGCTCAACAGTGGGGAGCTTCAGTTAACCATGATTCTAGGCTTTTAAGGTAAGGAAGCAAACAATGAAATCTAAATGAAGAAGAAAAAAGAGAGAGAGGGAGAGGGACAGAGGGAGGGAGGGAGGGATCTAAATGCATTCATACCCCGGGTGAGGCCAGGATGTGTTTAACCCATTTTCCTGTTGCTTCTATCCTTAAAATACAGTAAAAAAAATAAAAGTCTGCATTCAGAATGGTGCCTCTGAGGCCTTGCAGTGTCCTCGGTATCGCGGATGGCCAGAGTGACCGCTGTCTCAGGAATATACAAGAGAAAGCCTAAGAGGTCGGGGAGCTGTTCTCAGGAATGTTCAGGAGCAGGAAGTGGGCCCGTGGCACCCGGAAGGGCTGTGATGCCAAGGGCGGGGCCCTCAGTCCTGAAGCAAAGGAGGTACACGGGGGACACAGGTCCGTAGAAAACAAAGCCAAGGCATGGTCTCCGGCAACACAGGTGGGGTGGCGGGGGGCAGCAGAGCAGCGGGTGGGGCTCTGAAGGCGTGGGGTCAGCAGGCATAAGATATCAGAGAACTGCTTCTCATCAGGGCTGAGAAAACCCCTCACAATCCAGTGTCTGTTTGTTCTAGACCATGTTCACCTGAGCCAATTTGAAGATGCCCCATTGTCAGGCCACGGGCCCTCTTGTCTGGAAAAGATGATCATTATCTTTCATTTGGGGCTCCCCCAGGAGCAGGCCCTGTGATAAGGATGGGGAGTGGGTGTTGGAGAGTAGAGGACAGATTAGTAGCAGAGCGGGGACATGATGTCAAGAGGAAGGCTATCCCTAACCCTCACCCATTGGTGGTGCTTTCTCAAGCCAGCTACCACTGTAGGTGACTGAGACTTCATCCCCCCTGGGGAAACTCTGGGAGCCAGTGTTAGACACAAACCCCAGAGTTAGAAGGGTGAGGGTGGACTTCCCTGGTTGTCCAGTGGTTAAGAATTCACCTGCCAAGGCAGAGGACAAAGGTTCAGCCCCTGGTCTGAGAAGATCCCACATGCCACGGGGCAGTTAAACCCATGCGCCACAACTACTGAGCCTGAGCTCTAGAGCCCATGCTCTGCAACAAGAGAAGCCACTACAATGAAAAGCCTGTGCACCGCAGTGAAGAGCAGCCCCCGCTCCGGGCAACTAGAGAAAGCCCTTCCAGCCATGAGGACCCAGCGTAACCAAAAATAAAGAAGAGTGAGAGGCCAGGATATTTAAAGCCACCAGCCACTGGTTGAGGGCCACAGAGGCAGGGGGCGAGAATTCCCCAGCATTTCCAGCAAAAGCATAATGGGCAAGCAAAATGATTTCAGTTCTGCAAAAAATTGTCCTCAGGAGCTGACTGTGGGAAGTCAGTTCTTCTTGCTGCAGTATGGTAAAGGATGATGGGATATGGGTGGGTCTTGGTAGCACCAGATTCAAAGGCTGTGCGGTTCAGTGATGCCATTGGTAAGTTCTTAATAGCCCTTCCAAGGGATCAGCCAGCTCCACCAACAGTATCCTCCAATAATTGGGACACATCATCTACCTCCCAAGGCAGCCCAACATGTCATTCTCAGAGAGCTCTCTGGGGTGGGAAGTTTGACTGCCCCCCAGGGAATTGATGTCAGCTCCCACCTGCTGCTCTTTGCACGCCCTCTAAGCCATGCAGAACTGCAGGAAGCCCTCTTCCCCCAGGAATTCAATCCTCTTCTCGATGGTATCCTTAACTCAGAGCCAGCCAGCAAAGCCAGCAAATGTGCTTTTGGAAGAACCCCAACAAAGACCGTTCATATCAGAGAAAGATTTTAGTTAATTAGTACTGAAGTTCAAGTAATCAGTCGAGTCTGCCCCTAGCCCTTCTGGTAAATGAAACTTCCACTGTATGAGACAGTAGTTATCACCAGGTGGGCCAGGGGCCGATAAAATATGAGGCTTAAATTCAATATCAAGATGAAAGTCAAACGAAGGCTCCCCAGGAGAAAAGGCGCTCTGCTTTCAAAAGCCTGGAGAGGAGAATATTGCCTTTCAGCAAATAGTACTTCTAATTTGATCCCGCAAAGATTCCTGCAAAGAGGAAGGCAATGATATGTCAGGAGAATATGGCGTGTGTACACTTCTATACGTATTTTTTTATCATGGCTACATTCTTCGGGATCTCAGTCATCAATTATTGGTGACAGGCAGTCAATTGTTTATCTTTCAAGAACATTACCACTTACTCCCATTTATATATCTTCCCTACATTATGGTGGGGACAGGATCATCTGTTTTCTCCTCCCTTCCAAACCCTTCTGTTATTTGCTGCCCAGCACCTGGTATAACATCCCCGATGGGCTTTGTGTGGGAGGAAGAGGAATTACTTGAGGTTTTTTCCCCCCTCACCAAGGGATGTCCAAAAGGACACCAAAACTGACATTTCATTCAGCCTAATGTCGCAGCCCTGTGGGCGGAAATTCACCTCTGTGTGTCAGGTGTTGCTGGGGAATGTCCAGAGAAAGTGAAACAGCTCAAAGCAAAATCATACCCCCCACCCTCAAATCCCCTGTTCAGAAAACAGAAGCAAGTTTCTGCCATGAAAATCATTTTTGCTTAAAACACCAGCCTGAAATAATTGCATACTTGTTGGGGATTGACAGTTGAGTTTTCTTCCTGAATTTTGCTCTCTTTTGACAGTAGCAAATAAGTAGGTAGAGAAATACAATCTCTTGGGGCTTTTAACAAGAAAAAAAAAAAAATCACAGTAGGAAAAT
>NW_011495018.1:12328886-12355586 GCF_000754665.1 Bison bison bison | reverse complement strand
ATTAAAGGTAACAGGGTTGTTTCACAAACAGTGGTTCTATTTCTGGGTCTCTCACTTGCCAAAAGCCTCAGCCCACAGTCACTGAAAGTCGGGGAACGCCAAACCTGGGTTTCTGTAACGGGCCTTGCAGACACTTGGATTTATTCTTAATGGAGCCTTGCTGCATTTTTTTACGTTATGCAGCATGTAATTAGCTATTAAATGACTTAGAAATAAACAACTCAGATTTGTTGGGCCTGATGCCTGATGAATGATTTCATGGTGTTCTTTTAAATCAGTGCTGTGTTGACTGTAATTTAGTGGTGGATTTGAGCGGGGGGAGGGGGTTTGGAGGGGAGAGGGGTTCTCCCAGTTTGGGAACCTGAAATGACAATGCAATAGTAACTTAATTACAAACATTTTAACCAACCCACAGCCTCTTAGACAGTTCTGGGCAGCACAAACTGAATTCAATCTCCATAAACAGTGCTTCAGACTCTCTCAGGTCTTCCGCTCATCAAAACAAACCAAAAAACACACAGACAGGCCCCTTTTTTCTGTAAAGTCAGGTAATTAGGGGGAAAAGGGGTGCTGAATTTTCCATCAAGTGGCGCAAATGTAGGAAAGTCCTTCATAAGTCCAGACTGGCAAATGCTGGGATGACGAGATAATTTGAAACTGCAACCTTAATCTGCATTTTGTTCTTGCTGCACTTTTCATGTACCCAGGGCCTACAGTAGAAGTTGCTTGCAGAACATCTCACCAGAGCTCAGCTCATGAGTGGATGCTGCTAGATGATCTGGAAGTGAGAAGAGAGAGCTGAGTCTCTGAAGAGGGGAGAACAGGAGGGGCAGAGAGTCTGGGAGGGGAAGTGGGCAGGAAGACAGAGGTCTGCAGGTTCTGGAGGCAACCTCAAGGCCACCCAGAGGACCTCGGTGGGAAGTGACCAAGAAGATCACCCAAGGACTGGCTGGGGCTGCTTGAGGCACTGGGACCCCCAAGTGTGGGCAGCAGTAAGGGCTGCAGGAGACTTTGCTCAGCCTGAGACCCCTGGCACCTGTACCCGCCATGGACCAGGAAAAGGAGCCCGAATCAGCTCAGAAGTCCTCACCAGCCTGGCAGGATGAGGGGCTTAGAGTCCAATTAACATGGGTATAAAGAGGTATTGGGGCCACTTGTTACACAGCCAAGCTTGTGGGGGCAGTAGTCATGTCCACCACAGTTACTGGTCCTGATTGATGCCCCTGGGACCTTTGCCTTCTCCAGTCACGCTGCTACCGCCTGTAAGAAGATTCAAGGCTGGAATACGAGGACCATGACTGCAGGTGGCTCCAGCATGGCCTAGAATGCCAGAGGGCAAGTCTGTCAAGGGCCTGATCAGGCCCAAGTCCATCATCCCCTCCTCTCCTCTTTCCATGACTGCAGGAACTCCCAGGTTTGGGTGTCTCCTCTGACCCCTCCTCTGGAGCTCAATTCCTCTACTCCCTCCAAAGCAGGCCCACCCTGAACCCAGGGCACTTGATCAGAACCCTGGCTTCCAACACACAGCCATCCACAAAGATCTTGCCCTCAACACAGATCCATTCATTCATTCATTCAAGAAGTATTTTTAAACACTTACCACTGTGCCAGGTATATAGAATCCAATAAGAAACTTAAATAAAGCCCTGGACTTCCCGGGTCCCTGAGGCAGCTCTCTGTGACTCCACAGAGTAGGAATCCTAAATCCTGACCAGCAGCCCCAGTGGCCGGGTTAGAGCCCCCCATCACCTCTTTGCCCCTGCCCCACCCACCCCCCACCCTGCCTTCAGGTCCCACAATACCTTGCAACACAAAACCCAGGAGTGGCAGGGAACAAGCTTGGCTGCCATCTTGAAAGGGAGAGGGAATGACAATTATCACAATAAGAGCAACAGATAAGTTAATATCTCAGTAAATCATTGTAACACCACACAATTCCAGAAAAACACAGTGCCAGGCAGCACAGGGCACACTCAAGGCAAGAGAGAGCCTTCTAGGCTGGGAGTGGAGGATTGAGCTAAATGGGAGGGGTAGGTGGAGAGCCCCAAGCCCAGAGATGGAGTCCATCATGGTTTTCATCTCCAAAGATCTGCTCTTTGAACAATGGCATATACTAAGCAGGAAGACAGGAGAAGGCAACCAGTTGTTGCTTGGACATGCTGATGAAAGTGGCGCAGTCTTTTCAAAAGCAATTTGTCAAAACATTTCAAGAGCCATAAAAACCTTCTCACCTTTGATTCAGTAATCTCACTTCTAGGAATAGATCTGTCAGGATCAAATTCAAAAACACAATAAGAAGGAAAACAATAGGTTGTGATACATGGGCACTTTCTCTATGCCAGACACTATTCTAAATACTTATATGTTTTCTCATTTAATTCTCATAAGCCTATGAGAGTGATACTATTTTATGCCCATTTTATAGATGATAAAATTGAGACAGAGTTTGACAACTTTTGTATAACAGTAGAGCCGGGATCCAAACCTAGAGACAATCTTAATTATGACTCTACCCCGCCTCCCAAAGGTCAAGGTAACTCTATGCAGCTTATGTATATTGGGGGAACAGAGGAAACATGTTTTATACCCTATAATATGTGGTGATGAGCTGTAGGGAGGCCTGCTGATAGACTCCTATACAGGCGTGGACCCAATTATAATGAAGACTATGGGGCATTAGTGGTTTAAAAAAAAAAACCCACCTGCCAATGCAGGAGACACTGAGATGCAGGTTTGGTCTCTGGGTCGGGAAGATCCCCTGGAGGAGGGCATGGCAACCCATTCCAGTATTCTTGCCAGGAAAATCCCATGGACAGAGGAGCCTGGCAGGCTACAGTCCATGGGGTTGCAAAGAGTTAAACATGACTGAAGCGACTTAGCATGGGTAGCAACATGGGGAATGTGGACAACTGCAACGAGAAGGGATGTCTGCTTTGAATCCAGAGGAATCAGTAAAAATAATCCAGTTTGGTTAGAGAAATACTCAGCTCCAAGCAAAGGAATGCGGACATAGGAAGGAACCTGACGTTTTCAGGGAACCAAGAGGTCTTGGAATGGCTGGGCCACAGAGACCAGAGGGGAGCAGCCAGAGATGCAGCTGAAACAGAGGGCAGAGGCCAGTGGCCCACGAGGAGGCAGTCATGTCTCTAAGCAAGAGATGGTGGGAAGGGTCCCAGAGCCACATGGGCAAGAGAATCAACAGGGCTTGTTGGTGAATCATGTGTGTGAGTGACAGCAGACTCTGGGTTTCTTGGTGAATTGTTGTCCTCACTGTTCAGAGACAAAAAACGTGAGAGGAGGGAGGGGCAACCTTGCTGAAGATAGCCTGAGCTTCTTCAAAGAACTGGCTGGGACTGCCCTGGTGGTCCAGTGACTGAGACTCTGTGCTCCCACTGCAAGGGGCCCAGGTTCAATCCCTGGTCAGGGAACTAGATCCTGTATGCCGCCACTAAGAGTTTGCATGCTGCAACTAAAGATCCCACGTGCCACAATTAGGATGGAAGATCCTGCAGCACTAAGACCTGGCACAGCAAAATAAAAATACAAATAAATATTTTTTAAAAACTGTGTGGCTCCAGATATTCCCAGATGCCCTGAGAGCCTGTGTATTATTCTTTCATAGATACACGCATATAGACATGTATTTGTATCGGTGGTGCTAGTGGTAAAGAACTCCCCTGCCAATGCAGGAGACATAAGAGATATAGGTTCAATTCCTGAATCGGGAAGGTCCTCTGGAGGAGGGCATGGCAACCTACTCAAGTATTCTTGCCTGGAGAATCCCATGGACAGAAGAGCCTGTCGAGCTACAGTCCATTGGGTCGCAAAGGTCAGACATGACTGAAGCGACTTGACACACACACATATATACTACAATATTACACTTTGGCATTTCCAGCTATCAAAGTTGAGAGAGCCTAGATGAGATGTAACTTAACACATGTTGAAGTACAGCCCAAGCATGAGTTAAAGGAAAAAAACTTAGCCTTAAGGTTGCTGGAAGGCGAGGGTGGGATGATCCGAGAGAATAGCATTGAAACATGTATATTATCATATGTGAAACAGATTGCCAGTCCAGGTTCGATGCATGAGACAGGATGCTCAGGGCTGGTGCACTGGGATGACCCTGAGGGATGGGGTGGGGAGGGGGGTTCAGGATGGGGAACACATGTACACCCATGGCTGATTCATGTCAATGTGTGGCAAAAACCACCACAGTATTGTAAAGTAATTAGCCTCCAATTAAAATAAATTAATTAAAAAAGAAGATTACTGGGGAAGATACAAGCATCATTGCACGTGACCTGGTTCAACATATAAATGGCAGATCATTCAAGTCCCTCAGCAATTCCAGGGACAAAATATAGGTCACCACTGGGAAGACCTGCCCTCCCTGAGCTGTTACAGAGCAGTTTGTTGTTAACCCTAAAATGCCAACCCTGAAATTCCTTCTAAGGGTCAGCCCATTAACGTCCCCTAGGGCCCAGCCCCTCCCATAAGGGTGCCCCTTGCTATAGGATCAGCAACAATGGCCTTTGAAATGACTTTGCCGTGTGGTCAGCCACATGCCCCAGGTAGAGCAGGAATGTCATGGCCTCAGGGCCGTCAAGGTCAAGTGGATGACTTGCTCCTGCCCCCCACACAGAGGCCCTCCTGAGGGCAGCTGAGGAGTTGGTCCTGAGTGACCCCTAAGGCCAGGGCTGACCTCTACTTTCCATTCAGATTCCTGTCCCTGAGACCCAGGCCACTCCAGACTCTCTTGTCTGGAAGTCTTTGGGAAGAAAATGGATGCTCTCTACCTTCCCCATCAGGATGAGGCCTCTGGGATTACTAGAGTCCCCTAAGTTTTCTCAAGATGATGGAGCTAGATAGGGCCATCGGGACACCTGGCCCAACCAGGTCCTTTTATCAAAGGGAAACCAAGGCCCAGAGACATCACTTTGCCAACAAAAGGTTCATAAAGTCAAAGCTTTGGTTTTTCCAGTAGGCATGTACGGATGTGAGAGCTGGACCATAACGAAGGCTGAGCTCCCAAGAATTGATGTTTTCAAATTGTGGTGCAGGAGAAGACTTGAGAGTCCCTTGGACTGCAAGGAGATCAAACCAGTCAATCCCTAAAGGAAATCAACCTGACTGTTCATTGGAAGGACTGATACTGAAGCTGAGGCTCCAATACTTTGGCCACCTGATTCAAAGAGCCAACTCATTGGAAAAGACCTTGATGCTGGGAAAGATTGAGGGCAAGAGGAGAAAGGGGAAACAGAGTATGAGATGATTGGATGGCCATCACTGACTCAATGGACATGAGTTTGAGCAAACTCCAGAAGATAGTGAAGGACAGGGAAGCCTGGTGTGCTGCAGTCCATGGGGTCGCAAAGAGTCAGATGCGAATTAGTGACTGAACAACAAAGGCCCAGAGAATAGACTGGACTCAACCAACAACACACAAGAGGGACTGAAACTGAGTTTCGACACCCCACCCAGAGCTGAAGTATATTCCTCACTTCCTGAACTTTCCCCAGCTAGGCTAGAAGTGTCCTAACAAGGATGGGGGCCTTTAAAGTTCTCCAATTGACCAATGAATGTGGGAGGGGTGGACTCTTTGTTTCAAGACCAGCGAATTACACTGACTTATTTAATACATCTTTATTGAGCACCTCAATAAAAATTAAAGATTTGCTGAGCATGGCCCCGCCCATCAGAACAAAACCCAGTATCCCCCTCAGTCAGTCTATCCCATCAGGAAGCTTTCATAAGCCTCTTATCCTTCTCCATCAGAGGGCAGACAGACTGAAAACCACAATCACAGAAAGTTAACCAATATGAGCACATGGACCACAGCCTTGTCTAACTCAATGAAGTTATGAGCCATGCATGTAGGGCTGCCCAAGACGGGCGGGTCATGGTGGAGAGATCTGACAAAATGTGGTCCACCGGAGAAGGGAATGGCAAACCACTTCAGTATTCTTGCCTTGAAAACCCCATGAACAGTATGAAAAGGCAGAAAGATAGGACACTGAAAGATGAACTCCACAGGTCGGTAGGTTCCCAATATGCTATGGGAGATCAGTGGAGAAATAACTCCAGAAAGAATGAAGAGACGAAGACAAAGCAAAAACAACACCCAGTTGTGGATGTGACTGGTGATGGAAGCCAAGTCCAATGCTGTAAAGAGCAATATTACATAAGAACCTGGAATGTTAGGTCCATGAATCAAGGCAAATTGGAAGTGGTCAAACAGGAGATGGCAAGAGTGAACGTTGACATTTTAGGAATCAGCAAACTAAAATGGACTGGAATGGGTGAATTTAACTCAGATGATCATTATATCTACTACTGTGGGAAAGAATCCCTTGGAAGAAATGGAGTAGCCATCATAGTCAACAAAAGAGTCTGAAATGCAGTACTTGAATGTAATCTCAAAAATGACAGAATGACCTCTGTTCGTTTCCAAGGCAAACCAATCAATATCACAGTAATCCAAGTCTATGCCCTGACCAGTAACACTGAAGAAGCTGTAGTTAAACAGTTCTATGAAAACCTACAAGACCTTCTAGGATTAATACCTCCAAAAAATATCTTTTTCATTATAGGGGACTGGAATGCACAAGTTGGAAGCCAAGAAACACCTGGAGTAACAGGCAAATTTGGCCTTGGAGTACAGAATAAAGCAGGGCAAAGGCTAATAGAGTTCTGCCAAGAGAATGCACTGATCATAGCAAACACCCTCTTCCAACAACACAAGAGAAGGCTCTACACATGGACATCACCAGACGGTCGATACTGAAATCAGATCGATTATATTCTTTGCAGCCAAAGATAGAGAAGCTCTATACAGTCAGCAAAAACAAGATCAGGAACTGACTGTGGCTCAGATCATGAACTTCTTATTGCCAAATTCAGACTTAAATTGAAGAAAGTAGGGAAAACCACCAGACCATTCAGGTATGACCTAAATCAAATCCCTAATGATTATACAGTGGAAGTGACAAATAGATTTAAGGGCCTAGATCTGATAGATAGAGTGCCTGATGAACTATGGATGGAGGTTCGTGACATTGTACAGGAGACAGGGATCAAGACCATCCCCAAGAAAAAGAAATGCAAAATAGCAAAATGGCTGTCTGAGGAGGCCTTACAAATAGCTATGAAAAGAAGAGAAGTGAAAATCAAAGGAGAAAAGGAAAGATATACCCATTTGAATGCAGAGTTCCAAAGAATAGCAAGGAGAGATAAGAAAGCCTTCCTCAGTGATCAGTGCAAAGAAATAGAGGAAAACAATAGAATGGGAGAGACTAGAGATATCTTCAAGAAAATTAGAGATACCAAGGGAATATTCCATGCAAAGATGGGCTCAATAAAGGACAGAAATGGTATGGACCTAACAGAAGCAGAAGATATTATGAAGAGGTGGCAAGTATACACAGAAGAACTGTACAAAAATGATCTTCATGACCCGGATAATCACGATGGTGTGGTCACTCACCTACAGCCAGACATCCTGGAATGTGAAGTCAAGTGGGCCTTAGGAAGCATCACTATGAACAAAGCTAGTGGAGGTAATGGAATTCCAGTTCAGCTATTTCAAATCCTAAAAGATGATGCTGTGAAAGTGCTGCATTCAACTGTCAGCAAATTGGAAAACTCAGCAGTGGCCACAGGACTGGAAAAGGTCAGTTTTCATTCTAATCCCTAAGAAAAGCAATGCCAAAGAATGTTCAAACTACCAGACAATTGCACTCATCTCACAGGCTAGAAGAGTAATGCTCAAAATTCTCCAAGCCAGGCTTCAACAATATGTAAACTGTGAACTTTCAGATGTTCAAGCTGGTTTTAGAAAAGGCAGAGGAACCAGAGATCAAATTGACAACATCCGTTGGATCATCGAAAAAGCAAGAGAGTTCCAGAAAAACATCTATTTCTGCTTTATTGACTACACTAAAGCCTTGACTGTGTGGATCACAATAAACTGTGGAAAATTCTGAAAGAGATGGGAATACCAGATCACCTGACCTGCCTCTTGAGAAACCTATAGAACTAGACATGGAACAACAGACTGGTTCTAAATAGGGAAAGAAGTACGTCAAGGCTGTATATTGTCACCCTGCTTATTTAACTTCTATGCAGAGTACATCATGAGAAACGCTGGGCTGAAAGAAGCACAAGCTGGAATCAAGATTGCCGGGAGAAATATCAATAACCTCAGATATGCAGATGACATCACCCTTATGGTAGAAAGTGAAGAAGAACTAAAGAGCCTCTTGATGAAAGTGAAAGAAGAGAGTGAAAAAGTTGCTTTAAGCTCAACATTCAGAAAACTAAGATCATGGCATCTGGTTCCATCACTTCATGGCAAATAGATGGGGAAACAGTGGAAACAGTAACAGACTTTATTTTGGGGGTGTCCAAAATCACTGCAGAGGGTGATTGCAGCCATGAAATTAAAAGACGCTTGCTGCTTGGAAGATAAGTTATGACCAACCTAGACAGCATATTAAAAGCAGAGACATTACTTTGTCAACAAAGGTCCATCTAGTCAAGGCTATGGTTTTTCCAGTAGTCATGTATGGATGTGAGAGTTGGACTATAAGGAAAGCTGAGGACTGAAGAATTGATGCTTTTGGACTGTGGTGTTGGAGAAGACTCTTAAAAGTCCCTTGGACTGCAAGGAGATCCAACCAGTCCATTCTAAAGGAGATCAGTCCTGAATATTCATTGGAAGGACTGATGCTAAAGCTGAAACTCCAATCCTCTGGCCACCTGATGTGAAGAACTGACTCATTGGAAAAGACCCTGATGCTGGAAAAGATTGAATGTGGGAGGAGAAGGGGACGGCCAAGGATGAGATGGTTGGATGGCATCACCGACTCAATGGACATGGGTTTAGGTGGACTCTGGGAGTTGGTGATGGACAGGGAGGCCTGGCATGCTACAGTCCATGGGGTTGCAGAGTTGGACGTGACTGAGCGACTGAACTGACTGACTGAGCACCTGCTGCACACCAATCTTGGTCTGGGCTCTGGGAATCGGGAGATGAAGGAAACATGGCCCTGACTTTGAAGGGCAGACAGCTGGTAACCATTTCTTAGACACATCGCAGTTGCTCCCATTGATTTAGTCAACCAACAAATGGTTATTAAAGCACCCACTGTGTGCTAGGTATTGTGCTTGAGCCTAAGAGCTATGTGCCCAGGAGCTCATGGAATAACCAAGAGTCTATGTCTGATCTGTCCTCTTCACTAGATGCTGTGAGCCCTCCCCAACCCTCTCTGAGCCTCAGTTTCCCCATCTTGAGCACTGATATTTGATAGTTCTAAGAAGTTACATTAGAATGTTGCCAGAGCCCCTTCCAGACTCCTCTCTTTCCCCTGTTCTTTCTGCCCCTGGGCTTTTAACCCAGATAAATGATACAGGCCTCGTCAAGAGGAACAGCAAGCCAGTGTCCATTTATCAGGTCCAACGGAAGTGACGGGTGAAAGGAGCTTCCTTGTCTGGTGGAGCGGGAAGCCCTTTCTCCTTCCCCCATCATCACTAAGCAGACACAAAGAGCCAGAGCAGAAGCTCCAACCACATGAATGATTCCTTCTTTCTTTCTGGCCTGAAGTGAGCCTTGAATAGGGGTGCTGCCCACATAGCTCCAGGGGAGGCCACTCACTTTGGGTCTGGAGTCAGTCCAGCACAGCTGTGCGGCTAACACAGCAGCCCGGCCCCTGAAGTCATAGGGCATGCCCCAGAGTTTCTGACTTTGGAGAAAGCAGGAGAGGGACATCCGAGCAACACAGGCAGGTGGGGGGCATCACAGAAGCTGGTGTTTCAGGGCACAGAGCACACCATTTGGAACCAGCCATTTGAGTCCTGTCCAGGCTGTCTCATCCTCTAATGAAGACAAGGCCAGGAAGAGGGCTTGCAGAACTGGCTGAGGATGAAGGGGGAAAATCAGTTCAGACAGCTCGCTTTAGATTTAATTGTTCCATTTCGCAAATCTGTCTGGCTGCGGGGAGGTTGGACCGGGTGTCTGGGCCTGGCCCAGGCTGGGGGCGGCAGTGCTCCCCAATTAAATTATCGCATCTCCAGGCGCTGAGGGCAGCTCAGAGGAGCCGGGCCAGAGGAGCAAATGATAGCTGCCGTCCCCTGCGTCACTGCCTCCCAGCCCTCATGGAAAATCTTCACGGTTAATTTAATGACAATCTGTGGCCCAGAAGGCCCAGGATGGGGACACGGCTGAGTGTCTGACTCGCCACCAATTTCAATTAGCCGGAGCCGGATCCGGGGACAGGAGGAAGAGGAGGGAGAAGCCATGTGGGGCAAAGGAGGGCCTGTCTGGTTCTGCTCCCTTCCTGGGGACACTCCAGGAACCCCACCTGATCTCACCAGGCAGGGCCTTCCTCACAATAAATGGGGGCAAGAAAACAGTGTCCCCTGCTTTCCACTCAAGATGGTTGTGCCGGTAAATGAGCGCACACACCACGCACACAGGCACCCTTCCTCGTTCGGTTGGTATTTTATCCCTGAGAGGGGTGGGTAGAAGGAGCACTCACCTGGGAGTCAAGAGACCAGAGTTTAGCGCTGGGTCTGCCATTTCTGGGGCTTCCCTGGTGGCTCAGTGGTAAAGAATCCACCTGCCAATGCAGCAGATGAGGGTTCGATCCCTGGGTCAAGAAGATCCTTTCGAGAAGGACATGGCAACTCACTCCAGGATTCTTGCCTGGGAAATCCCATGGACAGAGGAGCCTGGTGGGCTACAGTCCAGGGGGTCACAAAAGAGTCAGACACAACTTAGCGACTAACCAACAACTGCTATTTTTAGCTATTCATCGTTGGGTGAATCACCTGCCTTCTCTGGGCATCATTCTAAAGGGGTTGGACTAAATCTGGTCTGCAGACTTCTTCTTCAAATGAAACCTTCCACGGGACCCAAATAGATACCAGAAACAAGAATACAGCTTCTCACAATCGAAGGTGGGTATGCTTCTGAGCTCGCCCCTCCTCCCCACCCCGTAAACCACAGAGTGCCAGGACGTTGTGGATCACTCATCGGGAAAACACTGAGCCAAATAATGACCACCACCCCCAAAGATGTCCATGTCCTCTTCCCTAGAACCTGTGAATATGGCACCTTACCCTAAAAAAGGACTCAACAGATGTGATTAAGGACCTCAAGCTGGAGAGATTTATCCTGGTGACCCAATGTAATTGGGTGATTACATTGGGTCACAAGGATCTTTAGATGAAGGAGGCATGAAGGTGAGAGAGAAGGTGATGTGAGAATAGAAGCTGAGGAAGAGGTTTGAAGATGCCACACTGCTGATTTTGGAGATGGAGGATGGGGCCACAAGCCAAGGAATGCAGGCACCCTCAAGGAGCTGGAAACAGCAAAGAAATAAATTCTCCCCTACAGCCCCCAGGTGGAAGACTGCCCTGCCAACATCTTGATTATAAGACTTCGGACCTCCAGGACTATAAGAGAATAAATTTGTATCATGTTAAGTCTCTAAGTTTGTGGTAATTCATTACAGCAGCAACAGGAAATGAATGCACTCACATTATAGATTCCAGTGGAGAGAAAAACGAACTCGAGAGAATTTCCCTCAGGCTCAGCCCCTCTCCTCTCTCTCTGGCCAATCAACAGGAAATTTGGCATCAGGACCCATGTAAAAGGAGTTGCTCCTTCCCTCCCCAAGAAGGAAAAGCCAGGAAGCACTCAGGAAGGAAGTGTCCCCTCTCTGGCCTCCCAAGCCCCTGGCTCCATCTTCCATGGAGGTCCCTGAGACATAAGAGCTTGAAACCTCCCCCACCTCATGGGAGTTTAGTCCTCATTTACTGATGTATGGCTTTTCTCTCTTCTCTTTTCTCAACTTCCTATCTGGGGGAGACTGGTAAGAGAAACTCTGAATTCAGTTCAGGTATTAATTCTAGGACACAAATATTGATGAGTCCCCTACCTCCCTTTGCCAATCCATTGGCCATGGGGCATTTTCCAGGTACCCAAATCTGGGCTGCCCTTTGCCCCACTGCTGTCAGGCCCATGTGGGCCTCAATGGCCAGCACTGGGAGCTGGCAGCCCTCAGCACCACTCACCTATGGGATGACGTGGCAGGTGACTCCTCAATGACTACAGGGCCACAGCTGTACAGAGGGACAGCACACAGACACCAGCACCCGCCAACTCCAAGGAGTCGGGCCGGGCAGTGGAGCCCTGAGGGCCTAATGACCAGAAGCCAAAGAGCCCAGAGCCAGGGGGTGGAGGGTGGATGGCCTCGCTCAGGGAGAGCCAGCACTGGTCTGCTGGTGGTGGTAGTTTTAAACACAGAAAGGAAGCCTACTTTCTGATAGGTAGGTAAAGAACAGTTTTTTCAATCTGTAGTGCATGCTGTATACCTTGTCCTTCAGTAAGAGTTCATTGAGAGCCTCCTATGTGCCAGGAACCAGGCAAGGGGGAAGCTTTTCTTCTGGCTTCTGATGTGGAAGGTGCTCCATGAGCAAACCTTCCTCTGCCTCTTCAGTCATCCCTAGGGAGGAGGAGAGACTTGCTCCAACAAGGAGTTTGGAGACAGAGAAGGGCAAGCTCAGGCCAGCCCCTCCCTTGGTTGGCTGCCCAGTTCCCTCCACATGAAAGTTTACAAGCGACCTGCCCCCATTCCTGGAGGACCACACCAGCTGTCTCTGGTGAATTAGCCCCAGCCATGTTTGCAATGGCACCCCACTCCAGTACTGTTGCCTGGAAAATCCCGTGGATGGAGGAGCCTGGTGGGCTGCAGTCCATGGGGTCGCTAAGAGTCGGACATGACTGAGTGACTTCACTTTCACTTTCCACTTTCATGCATTGGAGAAGGAAATGGCGGCCCACTCCAGTGTTCTTGCCTAGAGAATCCCATGGACGGAGAAGCCTGGTAAGCTGCAGTCCATGGATGGGGTCGCACACAGTCGGACACGACTGAAGCGACTTAGCAGCAGCAGCAGCATGTTTGCAAATACCACCTCTGTACAGCAAGAAAGAGAACACTTTGGCTTCTACCTGCTGGCTCCTCTGAGTTCTCTCTCAGTTGACTCAGACCTTGGGTAAGAGATGGAGTGCTACCAGGCTCTCTCATAAACTGCAACACGAGGTGAAGGGGTTTGGGGTGATGAGACCAGCTTGCCTGCCCTCGTGGAGCTGACAGTCGGGCAGGAATGGGCACTTGAGGCTCTCAGTAGAGGTCTCAATCCTGGGCACCTGCTAGCCCGGTCCTCTGGTTCTGAGCCTGGAGACACCAGAGCTCGACCCCTGGGACCCACTGCCAAGCCATCGTGTCTGACACTTCAGGGGCCCTCACACCACTGCCTTTCAGGCAAACCATCTTCTGTCCACTTGGGTCTCCACCTTCCCCCCTCCCCACTGCCTCCACACAGAGCCCAGGTTCCACTTCTTACACCAGCTGGTTCTCTCTTTCTCTCTGGCTTTCATTTGCTATTCTCTCCTCCTAAACAGCTTTCAGCTCTTACCCTTCTCCTAATTCCCTGGAGTCCTTCAAGTCTCCATAAGATGCCTCTTGACCCAGGACACCATCTCCCCATCAATTGACAACACAAGTCAGGCTTAGCTGTCCCTCTGATTACCCACAAAATATTTGTTTTTCTCATGAAATACTACCTATTAAATTCTCCTAACACATTTAGAGACATCTGTCTTGCAGAGGCCCAGCCATCAGCCAGACAAACCACATTCGTGTCTGCACAAAGCCCAAAGTCCAGTGGGGAACACAGAGACTAAGACAGCAAAGTCCGCAGTGTGTCTAGGTGTTTCTCATGAGCACAAGCCCCGGGGTCCTTGCCCCTGTGTGTTGGATTTCTGTTTCCCAGTGTCCTTAATATACAGATCCAGGTGATAAATTTGTCCTAGAAACTTTGTGCCAAGGGAAAAACACTTGCCTTCTCCGAACACTTCATTTATTTCAAGGTACTAAGAAACCCATCATATTTCTCTTTCTGTCTTGTCTGCCAGGAAGTTCAGGGCCAAATTTAGACCTCAATCACAAGCCATTACTTAATTTCTTGTTCCCGCTTACAGATATCTTGTTATCCATATAGTTTTCCTTTAATTTATGCATCTCTGTATACCCACATATGTGTCTTTGCTGTAACCTCTCCAAGTCCCTCACCAAAGCAAGTGGAATGCCGGTTCTACCTTGTGTGGCTCCTTTTATCCCAACCCCAGAAGGGCCAGCTTGAGCTACCCTGATAGACGTAGTCCAGCTAAGGTGCCCCCAGGCACAGGCCTCTGTCTCATCCCTCCAGCCCCTCCCATGGGGCAGACCTGGGAATTCCCAGTGGTTAAGACTCTGTGCTCCCACTGCAACAGACAGAGGTTCGATCCCTGGTCAGGGAACTAAGATCCCACATGTCTCATGGTGCAGCAACACCCCCCCCACCCAAAAAAAGGGGCCAGACCCTTAAGAAAAGGCAGAATGAGAGGAAAAGGAAATGCCAGGCAAGAGAGAATAGGAGAGTGAGGTTGAGGGCAGGGGGCCCCTGGGAGAGAACCATCATCACAAGGCCTCTCTTTCCTCATAGCACACTCCCTGACACCAGGGATACTTGATAAGGCCCCTCACCAGGGGCCGAGTCTTACTTTCAGACCAAAGGTTTCCACTCTAGGGGCTCCAAGTAAGGAGCAGAGATTTGTGGTCATGAGTCCTCTCTCAGATATACCACCTGGCCTGCCGAGGTCATTCTGCTTCTCTGTATCATGGTTTTCCTGTGTCAGTTTGATGGGTACTTTCTGGGGATCCTGAGAGTGTCACTAAAGAAGAGGTGGAATCATTGGGTCTGAATTAGATAAGGGTCTATCTTAATATAGGACTTCCCTTGTGGCTCAGATGGTAAGGAATCTGCCTGCAATGTGGGAGACTCAGGTTCAATCCCAGGGTCAAGAAGGTTCCCTGGAGAAGGGAATGGCTACCCACTCCAGTATTCTTGCCTGGAGAATCCCATGGACAGACAAGCCTGGTGGGCTAAAGTCCATGGGGTCACAAAGAGTTAGACATGACTGAGCAAGTAACACTTTCACTTTTCTGTCTTAATATAATCCATCACATGTGTATGATGCTTTTATAGAAAACAGAATACTGCCACACACTTGCTTTTCTGTAAACTGAACCTGAAACCCTTGGATGTAAGCAGGGTAGATATCATCCCCACTTTATAAATGAGGAAACAGAGATGCAACGAGGCTGTGACTTGCCCAAGACTGAAATCCCGGACTTCTTTCTGAAAGGAGGGACAGTGTTCAGCTTGTGAGTTTGTAACATCAATTCCCTACCTAGTGCTAGGCATACAGACAGTGATGATCAGTAAAATTTAGAGTTAAAACGTCTGCATCCCATGATCCCCCCTAAACTCTGCTCTGAAAACCAAAATCTGCGTCAGCGTAGGCGCTAATCAAGTAGCATCAGGAGCTTTGGCAGCCCCCTGCCTGACCCTCTATCCACAAGCTTGAGGTAGGAAAGCACCCTTGAGATATTCCAGGTCATCCTATGATCAAGGTCAAAGTTAGAGTCACAAAGCACAGGACCAGGAGGGGGCCTTACAGATCTAGTGACCCCATTTGGCATCTGTCTTGACCTAGCTGGCTCAGCCCATCATTAACCCTAATTGGGTGGGGGGGTTGAGTCATAAACCCTGTCTTTTGCCTGCCATACCAGCACCCTTTCCTGGTGATGACCTATTGCCCCAAACACATCACTGACCCTGTGTTCTTACCAAACACTACCAAAGGCAATAGGATGTGTCTGCCATGCATGCATGCTAAGTCACTTCGGTCACGTCCTACTCTGCAACCCCATGGACTGTAGCCCCCCAGGCTCCTCTGTCCATGGGATTCTCCAGGCAAGAATACTGGAGTGGATTGCCATGCCCTCCTCCAGGGGATCTTCCCGACCCAGGACCCAAACCCATGTCTCTTTCATCTCCTGCCACAGGCAAATAGTAGGGTCATCCCATTCTTTCCTTTCTGCCCCCACTGGACCCTGTACTGAAGTGACCTCTAATACTCGCTAATGCCCAGCACCCCCTCCTCTCCCTTTTGGTGAAAATACTCTTCTGTTCCTTTAAGAGAACTGCCTTTCCCCCACTTTATTTGTGCCTGGCTTGCCTATCACATACGGTGGCTGACTTAATTTTTTTGGGCTCCAAAATCACTGCAGATGGTGATTGCAGCCATGAAATTAAAAGACGCTTACTCCTTGGAAGGAAAGTTATGACCAACCTAGACAGCATATTAGAAAGCAGAGACATTATTTTGCCAACAAAGGTCCGTCTAGTCAAGGCTATGGTTTTTCCAGTGGTCATGTATGGATGTGAGAGTTGAACCATAAAGAAAGCTGAGCACCCAAGAATTGATGCTTTTGAACTGTGGTGTTGGAGAAGACTCTTGAGAGTCCCTTGGACTGCAAGGAGATCCAACCAGTCCATCCTAAAGGAGATCAGTCCTGGGTGTTCATTGGAAGGACTGATGTTGAAGCTGAAACACCAATACTTTGGCCACCTGATTCAAAGATCTGACTCATTTGAAAAGACCCTGATGTTGGGAGGGATTGAGGGCAGGAGGAAAAGGGGACCACAGAGGATGAGATGGTTGGATGGTATCACCGACTCGATGGACATGGGTTTGTGTGGACTCTGGGAGTTGGTGATGGACAGGGAGGCCTGGCGTGCTGCGGTTCATGGGGGCGCAAAGAGTCGGACACCGCTGAGCGACTGAACTGAACTGAACTGCCTATCACAGGACCTTCAGCTCCTTTAACACAGGACCAGACATGTGACACAGACTTGCCAATCAGAATGCTCCATCTCTCTTGGCAGCATGATTGGATCAGAAATGAGCACATGGCCTAGCCTGAGCCAATCAAAGCCTTCTCTAAGACTTTGGCGTATGCTCACTGGGTATCAGGGGATCTCTTTTCTTCCAATGGCAGCAGTAAAGGCTGAGACAGCCTGGAACTGCCAGACCTATTTATCTCATTGCGTTAAAGCCATCTGCAGGGTGAAGCCAACACACTCAGAAACCAAGCCAAGAGAACAAAACAGAGATAGTGCTGACCACACTATCCAAGGCTTCAGACCCAGCCATACACAGTCAGACAGCTCCTGGGCCTGCCAACCACAGGAGCCTGGGCTTGTGTGAGGAAAGTTTCTGATACTGGCAACAGAAAGTATGCTAATACAAAGGCTTTACCGCACTAATTGGTTAACACATGATCATAATCAACTGCATTATTGCCCCTCGTTGTCCACATCCTTTGTCATGTGACTTTGGGATTTTGCCACCCTCCCCCCCAATCAAGTCAGAGCATATTTCTCCACCCCCAGATTTTTCAAAACTGAGTCACGTGACTTGCATTGATCAATAGAATGAGGCAAAGTGACCACATGCACCGTCCAAGCCTAGGTCTTAAGAAACCTGGATTGTTTCTGCTTGCCCTGGTGAACTGCTCCCCACACCAGGAGGACAAGCCCTGGCTGGGCTGCCCATCCGGGAGGAGAACACAAGAAATGGTTCCAGCTGTGGCCAACATAGATCAGCCAACCTCCAGCCAACTCACAAATGGCTGAGCTCAGTAAGCACTTATTCTTGCACTGAGATCTTGAGGTTGCAGTTAAGCTGCCATAAAGCACCTGTCACTCCTGTGCTTTGGGCTTCTTGCAAACAAGAAATTATACATGGCTGTTTCCCCAGTGACTATGGGAGACAGAAGGAAGAAGGTGGGACAAGGGGACTCTGGTTCTCATGCAGCTCTCTGTGTGTGTGCTCAGTCGCTTCAGTCATGTCCAACTCTTTGCAACCTTATGGACTGTAGCCTACCAGGCTCCTTTGTATGGGATTCTCTAGGCGAGAATACTGGAGTGGGTTGTCATGCCCTCCTCCAGGGAATCTTCCCAACTCAGGGACCAAAGCCACATCGCTTATGTCTCCTGCATTGGCAGGCAGATTCTTTACCCCTGGTGCCACCTGCACCTCTCTACCAGGTTTGAAGTTCTGACCTCCACAAATAAAGATCCGCTCAAATGCGGAGAGTAAAGCTCTGTTTCTGACACATAAGGTATACATGGGAAATTCTGCTTAGGCACCAAATATTGTGTGCTGATGTGTAAGGACTACATATCCCACATGCCTTTGCCAGGTCGTCACTTGTCAGCCTGCCATTTAAGGGAAGCCATAAAGCCATCTTTGCCCATTTCCGCTCCCGTGACAGTCAGGCGGGATTAGACGGATGCATAGCTGGGTACACAGTACCACGGCAAACCTGCCACAAAAATCTGCTAATCACACCCAGCTGATACTCACCATTTGAAAGTCGTTTTACAGTGTCTCATTAAAATCGAGAGGATTAAGAGGCCCTTTCTTGATAAATGACTTTCTCTGCCTCAGAGATATAATCCTATCTATAACCCCAAATAACTGGAAACAAAATTAAATTTCTCAGAGATCAAGCAGGGCATGTGTTGCACCATGCCCCCAAAGTCTTGTTTTCTTTACATATTTTATCCAGCTTAAAGGCACAAGATATCTTGATCCCCAAACCAGGACTGTTCTGCAGTAGGTAGCAGCAGTGACAGAAGGGAATTTCCCTGGCTTTTATTCAGTGCCAACAAGCTGATACTTTTAAAAGAACTGCCACTTTCCCTTGGGTAAAAATGGACATATATATAATGTGTGCCTCCATGCTAAATCACTTCAGTTGTATTCAACTCTTTGCGACCCCCTGGACTGTAGTCTACCAGGCTCCTCTGTCCACAGGATTCTCCAGGCAAGAATACTGAGTGGGTTGCCATGCCCTCCTCCAGGGGATCTTCCCAACCTGGGGATTGAACCCACGTCTCCTATGGCTCCTACATTGCAGGTGGATTCTTTACCACTGAGCCACCTGGGAAGCCCCATATATAAAGCAAATATATCTAAAGATTAGTCACCTCCTCAGATCCTTTTAAGGAGATAGGCAAGAACAAATAAAAAACAAAAGCTTCCACCATTGACTTCACTGATTTCCTTCCCTGGTCTTAGTTATCTTAAAAAATAATAATTAGAGAATCATGGACAATTCAAGCTGGATGTGGCCTTCAAGACCCTTTAGTCAAACCCCATAACCCAGCTTCTCTGGTGGCTCAGTGGTTAAAGAAGCTGCCTGCCAAGGCAGGAGACATGGGTTCAATCCCTGATCCTGGAGGATCCCACATGTTGCAGAACAACTAAGCCTATGTGCCGTTGAACTGTAACAGGGAGTAACTCCTGCTCGCTACATCTAGAGAAAAGCCCGAGCAGCAAAAGAACCAGTGCAGCCAAAACTAAAATAAGTAAATAATTAAAAACAAAAAACCCATAACCTGAGAGATAGAAAGTAATGCCCAGATAGGGAAGACAATTTATTCAGAATAAGGTGAGCTCGGGCTCAGTCCAGCCAATGCTTCCTGTTCTTACTCACACACTGTGTTAGTCCATTCTGACTACACTCTAGATTGGGCGGCTTACAAATGACAGGAATTTCTCACAGTTCTGGTCACTGCAAAGTTCAATATCAAGGCTCTAGTGAGATATTGGCTCGTAAGTGACCATTTCCTGGTTCAAAAATAACCATTTTCTCTCTGTAACCTTACATGGTGGAAGGAGCAAGGGAGCCTCTGGTGTCTTTTTGTAGTTGCTGTTGCTGTTTAGTTGCTAAGTGGTATCCAACTCTGCAACCCCATGGACTGTATAGCCCTCCAGACTCCTCCATCCCTGGGATTCTCCAGGCAAGAACACTGAAGTGGGTTGCCATTTCCTTCTCTTATCAGGCCACTAATTCCCTTCATGAGGGTCCACTCTCATGATCTAATTAACTCCCAAAGGCCTCACCTCCACCTGCTTGTCCACATTTCCCCTTCCCTTGTGCTGAAAGCCAGGCCCTGTCAACATCTTCAAAGATGAGTCAGCGCCCCACCTTAACAGACCTTGGGTTGGGAGCTATGGGGGCTTATAGACAGAGCATCCCAGAGAGACCCGGACTAAGCTTCACCCCAAGAGAGGTGGGAGCATGGAGCAAGCCTAACGCTATGCTCACCACTTTCTTCTTTGCAGCCCATGCAGAGTGGGAAGGGTTGGGGGGATGGCAGATGGCTCATAGAATGTTATTTATAATGCCCTATGTTTTGTATCTGCCAAGGAAGGAGCATCCCATAACTGGAGGACTCTGTTTTACCAAAAGAGGTTGCTGGAGCAAAGTGATTTGCCCTTAATCACACAAGGATGAAAAAGCTGAATTCTAGGGAAACTGAGAAGGAAGATTGGACACAGGATATGGGAGAGGGCAGAGCCAGAGTTGGATTAGGAGTTCTCTGTAGAGGAAAGATTGTGGTTACTGAGGATTTTCCAAGTAAAGGGTTCTGTACTATGCAAGGCGATCCCTGACTAGGATCAAAGATCTTAAGTTGCACGCGTGCATGCTAAGTCACTTTAGTCACGTCTGACTTTTTGTGATCCTGGTGACTGTAGCCCACCAGACTTCTTCAGGATTCTCCAGGCAAGAATACTGGAGTGGGTTGCCATGTCCTCCTCCCGGGGATCTTCCCAAACCAGGGATTGAATCTGTGTCTCTATGTCTCCTGCGTTGGCAGGTGGGTTCTTTACCATTATCACCATTTGGAAGCCTAGATCTTTGGTTAAAATGGCCCGAAAGTGCTTGGTCTGCTTTATTTCTCATGGAAACCAGTTAAAGGGCTAAGCTAGTTATTTTAATTGAGGAAAATAACTGAAGCCAAAACAGAGTCAGCTTCCCTGAACAAGGGGAAACCTGACATTGAGTCACATTTCCACAGGTATGAATCCAATAAATCTTAATAGAACCTAGTAAGTTACGGAACTTCCACATGGTGGGATGTTATAGTTACTTAAAATTGATAATGCTAAATACAGGAGGAAACGTGCAAGGTGGTACATTTAAGAAAAAAGAACTTTGATTTACATATTCATTATGAATCTGGCTCTGAAAATGCAGATGCAGAGATAGAGGGGTGAGGTGCAAAAACAAGGAGAGTTGTATTAGGGTATGATTATTATATTGATTTTCTGTTCTTTTCTTTAAAAAACCTTTAATGTCATTTTTAAATCCAAACCATTATAAGACACTGGGAAATGCTGATGCAGGCATTTAGTGAGTACCTCATCGGTATGAGACTCTGTGAGGGACTTTGGTCCTGGTGCACCATCATGGAGTCTGCAGGCTAATAGGGAGACATAAGTTTGGGTAAACTTTGGGAGTTGGTGATGGACAGGGAGGCCTGGCCTGCTGCGATTCACGGGGTCGCAGAGAGTCGGACACAACTGAGCGACTGAACTGAACTGAAGGAGACAGCAGTTCACAGCTCATTACAAGGAAGAAAGTGATGTGTACAATGACCAGAGGAGAAAACTAACTTCTTATCGGGGCAGAGAGGAGAAAATACATCCAACATATTGAAAAAGGCATCATGGAGGAAGGAACTCAAAAACTCTGAACACCATTTCTGAGGGCGATGGGAGCCACTGGATGTACACTGGAGGAGGTGGGCCATGATGGGAACTGTGCTTTCTAGAAACGCCATTGCATCATGTGTAGAATAGAGGTTCCTATAGACCCAGGATGAAGAGGGCTTGGCCTCCAATAGTGCGGGGGCTAAAAAGAGGAGAGGGAAAAATACACTAGAGTACAGGTCATACACTAGAGTACAGGTCATACAATAGCTTGAAGGGGAGAAAAAAACCCAAAGTAGCAGCCTAAGTAAGAAGACAGAGCACAAGTGTTCACAGAAAGATGGCAGGCCTATTAGTCTACTTGGGTTGCAATGACAAAATACCATAACTGGGTGGCTTAACACAGAAATTTATTTTCTTCCTATTCTGGAAGCTGGAAAATCCAAGGTTAAGATCCAGCAGAGTTGGTTTCTGGTGAAGGTTCTTGCTGGATGGCAGCCAGCCACCTTCTCAATATGTCTTCACAGAGCCTTTCCTCAGTATGTATACATGGAGAGAGACAGCTCTTCTTATAAGGCACTAATCCCATCATGGCGTCCACTTTCATGATCTCACCTAAACCTAATTACCTCTCAAAGGCCCCACCTCCAGATACCATCCTACTGGGGGCTAGGGCTTCAACATACGATTTGGGGCAACACAATTCAGTCTGTTGCAGGAAGGTGGTACTGCCATTCCTTGGCTAATGGATGGCAAGGTGAAGAAATGCATTGTGTGTATGTCAGATAGTATCGGTCAGAAGAAACAGTGACTCCATTAGAGGATGAAAGTCAATCAAAATTAGTGAGTAAAAATAGAATGTATTAAGTCACAGAATGCAGGGGAAGTCATGAGTGAGTAAGTGAAGTTGTTCAGTCGTGTCCGGCTCTTTGCAATCCCTTGGACTGTAACATACCAGGCTCCTCCGTCCATGGAATTTTCCATGCAAGAGTACTGGAGTGGGTTGCCATTTCCTTCTCCAGAGATCTTCCTAACCCAGGGATTGAACCCAGGTCTCCTGGATTGCAGGCAGATGCTTTACCATCTGAGCCACCAGAGAAATCATAGGGGTCATCAAAGCATTGTGGGAAAGCAGATAAGATAAGCAAAGGAAGGTAGCAAAATGTCTCATCCTTGCAATCCCAAGAATGAGTTTAAACCAGAAAGGAGGGACTTCCCTGGTGGTCCAGTGGCTGAGACTCCATGCCCCCAGTGCAGGCGGGCCTGGGTTTCATCCCTGGTCAGGGAACTACATACCACATGCCACAGCTAAGAGTTCACATGTCACACCTAAAGATCCCGCGTGCCGCAACAAAGATCCTAAGTGCTGCAAATAAGACCAAGCACAGCCAACTAACTGAATAAAAATAAATATTTTTTAGAAAACAGAATGGTAGTGAAATCCGACCACAAAACACAGAAGGCTTAGACTTCCAGCCAAAGTAGGAATATGCCCTCTTGCCTGAAACAACAAAAAAAGTGAACAAAAATGTTTGAAACAAGTTTTCAAGAGATTGATCATTAGGCAATGAAAGAGTGCTCCCAGAGAGTCAGGAAATAAACCAAATTAGCCCAGGGGCTAATTAACCAGGGGCCTGGCTAGTTGCCTTGGGCGAGCTCCAGTACACAGCACTAAGAGAGAATTTGGGAAGCCCCCAGGAGACAAACTGGAAGTCCAGGGAGACAGAACAGCTAGGGTTCTCTGACAAAGTACCAGAGAGAAGATAACTTCCCCAAGAGAAAACTCCAGAGAACTGCATAGAGTCCCTTAGGAGCAGATAGCAGAGGACTGGTCAGCATGGCATGTGAGAAATCAGATTTCTCCTCAGAAATAATGCAAGCAAGCAGAGAGTGGGATTACACCTTTACAGAACAGATAGAAAAAAATCTTTAACCTAGAACTCTATACCCTGTGAATTGGTTTTCTCCTCCGGTTGCATAACTAATTATCACAAGCTTGGAGCCTTATAACAAAACAAGTTTATAACTAACACAACTATACTCCAATTAAAAAAAAAAAACTTTTAAGTTTATTAACTCACAATTTTCATGAGTCAGGTTGCATGTATTTACATCAGACAAATTACATGTAAGAGCATAGAATATTACTATTCTTTGTAATGAATGAAATGAAATGAAAAACACCACTTCATAACGAGAAAAGGATCAATTTATCCAGATGATACTACATTTTTAAGTCTTTATGCCCATAATATCAGAGTTTCAAAATACATTAAGCCAAAAAAAAGGAGAGGAAGAGGAATAAGACGAGGAGGAGGAGAAAGAAGGAGGACTGAAAGAAGAAACAGAGAAATTCACAAACATAGTCAGACACCTTCTACCTTAAGATACTAGATAAACCGAGCAAATTAAATGTAAAGTAAGTAGAGGAAAGAAAATCAGAAAGGTCAGAGATCAATGAAAAACAGAAAAATAACAGAGAAAATAAAAAATCAAAATCAACCAAACTTGCTTTTAAAGAATATTAATGAAATTAATAAATCTGAGCCAGGTTGATCAGGAGGAAAAAAAACAGAGAGAGAGAGGGAGGAAGTAGATACAAATTACCAACAACAAGAATGAAAATATCATTATAGAGTCTATAGATGATAAAGTTATAATAAATGAGATATTACAATCAACTTGATGCCAATAAATGTGATAACTTAAGTAAAATGGAAAAATTCCTTGAAAAATAAACTACCAAAACTCGTCCAAGAAGTAATAAATACCTAGAATAGCTCTTTATTTGTTAAAGAAGTGAATTTATAGTTAAAAATTTTCACATCCTTGAGAGGAATTTCCCAGGACACAGGATTTTCATGCTAAAAGTAGGACAGTCCCAGACAAACCTAGATGGTTGTTAACTGTAAATCTGCCACCTCATCCTGGACATAGCTGCGAGGCCAGACACAGTGGTGGCCAGGCTAAGTCCAGCATGGTCCCCATGCCCAAGTGGTCACTGAAAGGGTGACATGAAGCCTTAGTTCAGCACACTCCAGCTTTGGTTATTTAATAGCTTCTCCTTCAGAGCCTTAACTGAATTCCTCTGACCTTTTGCTGCAAAAGCATGTGAGCTAGATACCAGGTCGTTGGCAGCAATTTATAATTAATTTATGCCGCCCAGAAGTCCCACTGGGTCAGTTTCATTCTTCACCCAGTTAATGAAAGGATTTCAGGACACCTTTGATCAGTAAAAGCATGATTAAGATTTCCTCCCTTTTCCTCTTCTCTAGGAATGAGTGATGCATCATCCCACTGCAGAAGCCCATTCTCAAAAAAAATGTACGTGCTGCAATCTTGTTTTTAATTAGTCTCTGCCTTCAGATGAAATCACCATGTCCCTACTTTGGATCTCATTCGTAAGATCACTTATTTTGCATATGGAAGGCTTTGTACTGACTCACTCATTTAGGCGAGGCCATATGGTGCCCACAGAGCAAAACAACCTTGAGTCAGGTCGAAACCCAGTGGAAGCAAAGGAGAAGCCAGCACAGTCCACCAACTGACATTTAATTGACCATCTACTACGTACCACCAGTCAGGCCCAGAGCCTGGGGTGTTCAGAGATGAGCAAGAGGCATAGACACTACCTCGAGGCAGAGTTTCTCAACTTCACTACTGACCTTCAGAGTGGGATCGTTCTCAGTTTTGTGGGGCCATCCTGTACATTGTAGGATGCCTAGCAGCATCTCTGACCTCTACCCACTTAGAAGCTGGGAGATCTGTGCCCCGCTTTCAGTGTGACATTCAGACAAATCTCCAGACATTCCAAATGTTCCCCAGGGGCAGAGTTGCCCTTAGGTTGAAAATGTTAAGGTGCTTGCAATCAAGAAAAGTAACTAAAACAACAACACAAATCTTTATGATGAAGGACATCACAGGAGAAGTTGTTTAGTCGCTAACTTGTCTCTGACTCTTTTGTGACCCCATGGACTATAACCCTCCAGGTGCCTCTGTCCATGGGATTTCCCGTGCAAAAATACTGGAGCGGGTTACCATTTCTTTCTCCATGGGATCTTCTCGACCCAGGGATTGAACCCATGTCTCCTGCATTGGCAGACCAATTCTTAACCACTGAGCCTCCAGGGAAGCCCCACAGTTGGAGTAAAATAGTTGTAAACTCCAGTGGTCTTTGAAATCAGCAATGGGAATGCCAGTGGGAACGCATCTAACTAGAAAGGACAGTTGGGCTCAGCTCCAGTCAAATGTTATCAGATACTCGACATGTCTAGTAAATTCTGAAATCTGAGCATCTATCTGAAATGTTCAATTTCTTAATATTCTCAGTTTAAAAATCATTTTAAAAGAATGTAAACCCTCAAAATAAGTAAATAAATTAAAAGATCAAGAGCCTGATTCAGCCAGATCCCCCTTGTGTGTAGAAAATTGGGCAGCATCTGAGTCCTGGCACAACCTCTGGCTCACTTCTGCCTCTGGGCATTGGGGTCTGTTTCTACACATTGAGGAATTGTCCATATGATCGAGTTTCAACAGAGGTTCTTGACCCCGACACCCATTCAAATCACCTGGAGATATTTAAAAACCCATCAGGCCACTGACCTCACATCCACCCAATTAAACCAGAACCAGGGAGTCGGGGTAGAGGTGTCTGTGTTTGTAAAAAATCTTCTCAGGTGATTCTAACATTCACTGCTGCTGCTGCTGCTAAGTCGCTTCAGTGTCCAAATCTTCGCGACCCCATAGATTGCAGCCTACCCAGCGCCTCCATCCATGGGGATTTTCCAGGCAAGAGTACTGGAGTGGGTGCCATCACCTTCTCCGCAACATTCACTGGTGTAGAAGAAAACCAACATGTGTGAAGGCTCGCCTCCAGGAAGTGTATGATTACAATCTGGGGCTCCAAGGAGTGGGGAAGGATAAGTTGGGAGATTGGCACTGACATTACACAGTACTACGTATTAAACAGATAACTAAATAAGAACCTACTCTATGGTTTTTCCTGTGGTCATGTATGGGTGTGAGAGTTGGACCGTGAAGAAGGCTGAGCGTGAAGAATTGATGCTTTTGAACTGTGGTGTTGGAGAAGACTCTTGAGAGTCCCTTGGACTGCAAGGAGATCCAACCAGTCCGTTCTGAAGGAGATCAGCCCTGGGATTTCTTTGGAAGGAATGATGCTAAAGCTGAAACTCCAGTACTCTGGCCACCTCATGCGAAGAGTTGACTCATTGGAAAAGACT
>NW_011495018.1:12327090-12328786 GCF_000754665.1 Bison bison bison | reverse complement strand
AAAAGACTCTGATGCTGGGAGGGCTTGGGGGCAGGAGGAGAAGGGGACGACAGAGGATGAGATGGCTGGATGGCATCACTGACTCAATGGACGTGAGCCTGAGTGAACTCCGGGAGTTGGTGATGGACAGGGAGGCCTGGCATGCTGCGATTCATGGGGTTGCAAAGAGTCGGACATGACTGAGCGACTGATCTGATCTGATCTGATCTGATACAGCACAGGAAAGTCTACTCAGTACTCTATAATGACCAATATGGAAAAAGAATCAAAAAGAGTAGAAATTTGTATATATAGAACTGCTCCATTTTTCTGTACAGCAGAAACTAACACAATATTGTAAATGAACTATACTCCAATAAAAATAATTTAAAATTTTAAAAATAAACAAAATCAGTGCATGTTCATCTTCAAAAAATAGAGAAAAATTCTGAGAAATGTTAAAAGATAAAATGAAATATCAGTCACACACACAAACACACACACAAATCTGGGATTCCAGACACAGACTGGTTTTCAAATCCTGCTCCACCCTGGGCAACTCTTGATCTAAGAGAAACTTAATCCAGGCAACAGGGTCTCTATTTGTTAAATGCAGATAATAACACTACCTCAAGATTGCTCTAGAGGAGAAGTAATTAGGTTCCTGCCAGCTCTAACACTCTGTGGATTTCCCTTTGTGTGAAGAGGAAATGAGTACTAGACACCCACTAAGTCTGGAACTGAAATGCCCCTGTGGGATCCCTCAAGAAGGGTGGGAGATAAGGAGCCAGATGACGACTATTCACAACAGAAATTCCAAAGTGACACAAACAGTCCTCCTACACACACAATCATTAGCTGCCAGAACAGAAGTACCTTGAGTATCATTCTAAAAGAATTTGGCTTTTGAAGCTTACCTCTGTTACCAGGAAGGGTCTTCCACCAAAAAAAACTTAAGGAGCCCTAACATCCAAACACTGAGTATTCTGAAGCATCTGATCCAATGTCATGTCGGTAATATTTCCATTATTCACCTGAACCTCTGTAACAAGATGGCTAACTAGGGCCTTCCATTTGGTACACACACATTTATCATTTGATTAGAAAAGATTACCTATATTTAGATAAAACATATATCCCCTAACAGGGATGGACAGTTATAAATAACTTGGGAAACTCTCGCCGACGCCCAAAACATCATGATTTAGGTCAAAAGAAAAAGCCTTTCTGATCACTGTCCTTTCGCATTCCCCAGCACATTTTTCATGTTTACTTGCTGTCACCCCAGATAAGTGATCACCGTGGCCGCATCCTATTTCCTCACAAGCAAAGGTGGGAGGAAGAATTGTCACAATCAAAGGGACAGGATCAAGGCTCCAAGGAGGAGCAGTAGGGTCTAGGGCCTCTGCCCTCTAATCAGATTAGCCTACCTCCAATTTATGTTGGACAGCTATTGGGGAGCCACAGAAATGGCTGCAAGACCTCTACTCAAGCTGTTGGATGAAAGAAGGACTTAAAGGAAACCAAGCCTCTCTTTCCACATTGAAACAGAGGCCTAGCCCTTCCATAGTGTTTCTTCCTTCTCTGTCCATTGAAGCAGCTCCGGTGGATTCTGATGCAAACGGAAAACCACAACCAATGATTGTAGCTGAAAAATTTTGAGCAGAAAACGAAACAAAGTAGTATTGGATTGCTGCTGCTGCTAAGTCGCTTCAGT
>NW_011495018.1:12325663-12326990 GCF_000754665.1 Bison bison bison | reverse complement strand
AGTCCCTGGGATTCTCCAGGCAAGAACACTGGAGTGGGTTGCCATTTCCTTCTCCAGTGCATGAAAGTGAAAAGTGAAAGTGAAGTCGCTCAGTCGTGTCCGACTCTTAGCAACCCCATGGACTGCAGCCTACCAAGCTCCTCCATCCATGGGATTTTCCAGGCAAGAGTACTGGAGTGGGGTGCCATTGCGTTCTCCGAGTATTGGATTAGAATCAAGTATAAAATAAATACCCATGAGTCCAGAAGATACTTTCTCTTCTAGGAAGATGGAATAGACATATTTTCCCCTATTTTTTTTTTCCACTATGTATAACTAAAAACCGTAAACATTTTGCATAAAACACACACAAGTATACTGAAGGGGAGAAAGCAGACCAGCTAGGGACCCTGGTGTCCATGAAACAATATGGTGAGTTTCCTGAGTTTTCTCTTTACTCCATATACCTCCCCCCACCACATGGAGTGGGAGAAGCCCTCTATCAAATTGAGGCCCTCTAACAATCTAGAAAGGCTAATACACACAGACCAAAAATATAAATAAATAAACACAAAAAGCTCCAACAAAAGCCTGGCCAAAGGGCCAGGAAAGAACACTGTTAGCCCATGACCTCTCTACTCCAGTCAAACACCACTTAAAACTGTGGTTCCATCTCTACTCATGGCAGCAAAGGCCAAGTGGGAAGCCTAGAAGTCCACTCTCTCAAGGCTGTAACCAAGTGCCCCAGCACCCCTACCCAGATAGTATCAGAGACGTTGAAGTAGAGAGCCAGGGCTTTTATCCCACCCCAGCACTGTGGTAATGAGCCCCCACCTCTTCAGTGTCAGTGAAGACCACATGGGGAGCCCAAACTCCTAACCAGGACTAACCAGGAGCCCCCACTGCCTCAGGTGTCAACAAATGCCTTGTAGGAAACCTGGACTTCTATCTCCACCTGGCAGCAACAAGGCAGCACTACAACGTCCCCTACTGAAATGGTGTCAGGAAAACCCAGTAAACTAAAGGATTAAATAAGATGTAGTCTCATGACACAAGACAAAAATGCCTGCTGCTGCTGCTAAGTCACATCAGTCGAGTTGGTGTCCGACTCTGTGCAACCCCATAGACGGCAGCCCACCAGGCTCCCCCGTCCCTGGGATTCTCCAGGCAAGAACACTGGAGTGGGTTGCCATTTCCCTCTCCAATGCATAAAAGTGAAAAGTGAAGGTGAAGTTGCTCAGTCGTGTCTGACTGTTAGTCAGCCCATGGACTGCAGCCCACCAGGCTCCTCCGTCCATGGGATTCTCCAGGCAAGAGTACTGGAGTGGGTTGCCATTGCCTTCTCCGA
>NW_011495018.1:12321898-12325400 GCF_000754665.1 Bison bison bison | reverse complement strand
GTAGATAGCAGTGGGAGTTTGCTGTGTGACACAGGGAACACAAAGCCAGTGCTCTGCAACAACCTAGAGGGAAGATGGGGAAGGATGTGGGAGGGAAGGGACATACGTAATACCTATGGCTGATTCATGTTGACCTATGGCAGAAACCAACACAACATTGTAAAGTAAATACCTTCCAATTAAAAAAGAAATTGTTTTGTGAAGCAGCCATGATAAAAATGCTTCAAGAAGCAATTACAAATGCATCTTAAGCAAATTAAAAGATAGGAAAACCTCAGCAAAGGAAAATAAAGAAGAACCAGAAAGTTTGGAACTGAAAATCACAACAACTGAAATAAAAGCTCAGTGGGTGGGCTCAATAGCCAAATGCGAAACAGAGCAAAGAACTAGTGAACTGGATGACAAGACAATAGGAATTACCCAATCTGAACTAAAGAAAGAAAATAGACTACAAGAAAAAAAAAAAAATAGAGAAACAGAGCCTCAGAGATCTATGGTACTACAATAAAAGATCTAACATTCTTGTTATCAAAATCCTAGAAGAGAGGAGAAATAGAGTGGGACTGAAAAGAGACTCAAAGAAATAATGGCTGAAAACATCCCAAATATTAGCAAGAGACATAAACCTACTAATTTGAGGAGATGAGTAAATCACAAACAGAAAAAACCCAAAGAAACCCACATAAAGGCACATTATAATTAAAATTCTAAAAAGTAATGATGAAGAAAAAGTGTTAAAAGCAGCCAGAGAAAAATGACAACTTACCTTTGAGGAAAATAATTAGAATGACTGTGGATTTCTTATTAGACTCTATGGAGCACCATGGAGCAGGAAGTGACAGTATTATCAAGGTTGTGAAAGAAAGAACTATTAACCTTGAATCCCATACCCAGCAAAAACATCCCACAGGCGTGAAGGGGAAATGAGAACATTCTCAGATTAAAGAAAATTAAGAGAATTCGGTTCCAGCAGATCTACTCTAAATGAATGGCTAAAGGAAGTTCTCTAAATAAACAAAAAAACCCCAATAAAACAAAAAAATCTTAGAACATCAAGAAGGAAGGAAGAACATAAAATATATATATTTATGGAAAGATTCCATAGAAAAGCAGGGAACAACACCCAATTCATTTTATGAAGCTATTATCATCCTGTTACCAATGCAAAAAGAGAAAGCTACAGTCCAGTGGGACAGACCAATGTCCCTCTTCAATACTGACACAAAAATCCCTAACAAAATACTAAGAAATAGAATTCAGCAATATTCCACAAGAATTACACTCTAAGACCAACCAAGGTTTATTTTATAGGTGCAAGACTGGTTTAATATCGACAAATCAATCAATATAACCCATCATATTAACAAGCTAATTAAGAACAATCACATGTTCATCTTGATGCAAAAAAATCATTGTACAGGATTCAAAACACATTCATGTCAAGAACTCTCAGCAAACAGAAACAGAACTTTCTCAGTGTGATAAAGAGCATCTACACAGCCCCACAGTGAACATTATACTTGACAGTGAGAGAGTGATTCTTTACTCTCTAAAGTCGGGAACAAGACAAAGACATTTACTCTTACTTAACACAGCGCAAAATGACCTAGCCAGAGAAACAAAGCTGGAAAAAGAAGCGAAGTCATACAGATCGGAAGGAAAGAAGGGAAACAGTCTCTCCTTGCAAATGACACGATTATTTACACAGTAAAACTAAGCAAATCTACAAAAACTCCTAGAACTAATAAATGATTTTAGCAAGGTTATAGAATATGAGATAAACATATAAAAATCTATTGGATTTCTTAGATGTCAGGTAATATGTTTTTGTGTAATATTTTCATGCATACTTAAATAATAAGAAAAGCAGATGAGACAAAAGCAACATAGGAACATTAATTGTGTGTCTGTGCAAATGAACCAGGCTTAAATCAATATTTTATGATAATCAAATTAGTAAAATGAATAATAATATGCAATCACTGAATAGTCTCCATAATAAAATGTTGAAAGTTATATTTACACTGATTTTCAAATTAAACTGATTTAGGGACCAAAGCCTACTTTCCTAATAAAATGACTTTGCATTGTTTCAACAAGCCAAAATGTATGTCTGTATGTAAGTAAAAGAATGCTTATTATAGAAAACATGGAAAAATTTCACCAAGCATTTTATCAGCGATAGAAACAAATACTTTGTTACACCTCATAAATCTTTTTAAAGAAGGGTACATAAGCATTTTCTTATGTACAAAATTGATAGAAAAATCTACATAAATCAAAAAATGTATTTTATCTCTATATACTTGGAATGAACATGTAGACACTGAAATAAAAAATATAGTATCATTTTAAATTGCTCCCCAAAAGTGAAATACTTAAGCGTAAATCTAACAAAATATTGATAAGACTTGCATGTGTATAACTACAATATGCTGATTAAAGAAGTAAAAGAATCTCTAAATAAAGAGAGATGCACCATGTTCACAGGCTGGAAAACTCAATACAATAAAAGATATCAATTCTCCCCAAACTGATATACAGATTTAATACAATTACTTTCAAAATTCCAGCAAGAATTTTTGTAGATACAGATGTTATTTCTAAAGTTTATATAGAAAAGAAAAGGAACTGTAAGAACAAAGACAATTCTGAGAGAGAAGAAAGCTCCTGCGACCCACACTGTGTGACGCAGGTGGAAGGACACACACACGAACTAATGAATGAAATAGAAACCCAGAAACACGCCGACACAAACGCGCCATCTGAGTTTTGACGAAGATGCAAAAGCATTTTGATGAAGGGAAGACAGCCATTCATTTATTTATTTATTTATTTTAAGATAGTCTTTTAAATGATGCTAGAGCAATTGTCAGAGAAGGCAATGGCACCCCACTCCAGTACTCTTGCCTGGAAAATCCCATGGATGGAGGAGCCTGGTGGGCTGCAGTCCATGGGGTCACTAAGAGTCGGACACGACTGAGTGACTTCACTTTCACTTTTCACTTTCATGCATTGGAGAAGGAAATGGCAACCCACTCCAGTGTTCTTGCCTGGAGAATCCCAGGGACGGGGGAGCCTGGTGGGCTGCCGTCTATGGGGTTGCACAGAGTCACACATGACTGAAGTGACTTAGCTTAGCTTAGCTTACAAAAATAGTATTAAATCTCATATACTTTATATAAAAATCTTATTAAATCTTATGTACCTTATATAAAAATGAACTCAAACTGGATCATGGGGGAACTTCTCTGGAGGTCCAGTGGTTAAGACTCCACCCTTTCAATGCAGGGGATATGGGTTTGATCCCTGGTTCAGTTCAATTCAGTCGATCAGTCGTGTCCGACTCTTTGCAACCCCATGAATCGCAGCACGCCAGGCCTCCCTGTCCATCACCATCTCCCGGAGTTCACTCAAACTCACGTCCATCAAGTCAGTGATGCCATCCAGCCATCTCATCCTCTGTTGTCCCCTTCTCCTGCCCCCAATCCCTCCCAGCATC
>NW_011495018.1:12317639-12321785 GCF_000754665.1 Bison bison bison | reverse complement strand
AAGCATCAATTCTTCGGCGCTCAGCTTTCTTCACAGTCCAACTCTCACATCCATACATGACCACAGGAAAAACCATAGCCTTGACTAGACAAACCTTTGTTGGCAAAGTAATGTCTCTGCTTTTGAATATGCTATCTAGGTTGGTCATAACTTTCCTTCCAAGGAGTAAGCGTCTTTTAATTTCATGGCTGCAATCACAATCTGCAGTGATTTTGGAGCCCAAAAAAATAGAGTCTGACCTTGTTTCCCCTGTTTCCCCATCTATTTCCCATGAAGTGATGGGACTAGATGCCATGATCTTCGTTTTCTGAATGTTAGGGAACTATTAATAGGATCCCACATGCTGCTCAGCACAGCCAAAAAATAATAATTTTGAAATAAAAATAAAATTTTTTAAATGGTGTGACAGGGAGGCTTCTGTTTCCATTGCAAAAAAAAAAAAAAGATGGATTATGGTCTTAAGTACAAAACATAAAACTGTAAAACTTTTAGGAAAAACAACAGGAGAAAATCTTTGAGATCTAGGGCTAGGCAAACCACTCTTAGATTTGATACCAAAAGAGAAAAGTTGACAAATTTGAGTTCATCAAAATTTAAAATTTTGTTTCATAAAAGACCCTGTTAAGAAGATAAAGCTATGGTTTTTCCAGTGGTCATGTATGGATGTGAGAGTTGGACTGTAAAGTAAACTGAGCGTCTAAGAATTGGTGCTTTTGAACTGTGGTATTGGAGAAGATTCTTAAGAGTCCCTTGGACAGCAAGGAAATCCAACCAGCCAGTCCATCCTAAAGGAAATCAGTCCTGAAGGTTCATTGAAAGGACTGATGCTGAAGCTGAAATCCCAATACTTTGGCCACCTGAGGCGAAGTACTGACTCGTTTGAAAAGACCCTGATGCTGGAAAAGATTGAAGGTGGGAGGAGAAAGGGACAACAGAGGATGAGATGGTTGGATGGCATCACTGACTGAATGGACATGAGTTTGAGTAAACTCCGGAAGTTGGTTATGGACAGGGAAGCCTGGCGTGCTGCAGTCCATGGGGGCCACAAACTCAGACATGACTGAGCGATTAAACTGAACTGAACTAAGAAGATAAAAACACAAGCTATAGAAGAAGTATTTGTAAAATACATATCCGCCAAAGGACCAGTGTCTAGAATATATTAAAAAAAAAAAAAAAACTACGGTTAAAAAGGCAATCTAATTTTTAAATGTACAAAAGGCAAAAAAAGATAATTCATCAAAGAGAGTATACAGTGGTAAACGAGCACATAAAAAGATGTTCGTTATCATTAGTCAAAATGGAACTAAAACAATGAGCCATCACTACAAACCTATCAAATGACTAAAATAAAAAATCAAAACACCACCAAATGCTGACAAGGATACATCAGCATTACACCATGTTGCTGATGGGAATGCACAATGGTAGAGTCACCCTGGAAAACACTTACACAGTTTCTTCAAAGCTGAACATGCCACTACCACGTGACCCAATGCTTACACTCCTGGGCATTTATACCAGAGAAATGGAGGCTTATGGCAACACTTACACCTGTACATGAATGTTTATAGCAGCTTTATTCATAATTGCCAAAAGTAGAAACAATCCAGATGTTCTTTGACGGATGTATGGTTAAACTATGGTACACAGTATGCAATACTACTTAATAAAATGGAGCAAAATATTAATATAAACAGCATGAATGAATGAGTCTTCAGAGAATTATTCTGAGTGAAAAAAAGAAGTCAGTTCTGAAAGGTTACAGACTATCATGTTTCCACTTATATAACATTCTTAAAAAGACAAAAATATAAAAACGTAGAACAGATTAGTGGTGGCTTGGGGTCCAGGGATGCAGGTAGGAGGGAAATGGATATAACTATAAAAGAGCACCTTGTGGGTGATAGAAATATTTTGTATTTTGCTCATATGAATCTTAATATTCTGGTGGTGATATTGTACTATGGTTCTACAAGAGGCTACCATAGGGGGAAAATACATAAAGCGTAGAAGAGATCACTCTATTAATTCTCAAAGCTGGGATGCATTGGGGGATTAGGATTGACATATATACACTTTGTTGTTGCTGTCGCTAAGTCATGTCTGACCCTAAATAACTAGTGGGAACCTGCTGTCTACACGTGGAGCTCAGCTCGATGCTCTGTGATGACGTAGATGGGTGGGATGGGAGGGGTGGGACGGAGGCCCAAGAGGAAGGGGACCCCTGTACACATACAGCTGACTCACTTCCCTGTACAGCAGAAACTACAACACGGCATTGCAGAGCAGTTATAAATAAAAATAAATAACAATAAAACTTGCGTGTGAATCTACCTTCATCTCAAAATTAAATTTTTGATTTAAAAAACTAAAAAGCACAGGAGGTCTTCGAACCTTCCAGACAGGCTCAGAAAATAGGAATCTTTGTTTGATGTTGTCCTTGTTCAGATAACAGATGCAGATCAGGACCTGGCTCTACTAAAAGATATCAATACTGTCATCCCAGTGCAAGGCAATGGCAAATGACAGTTTCTGTGAAATCTGCTTCCAAATATTGGGATAGATTTTAATGATTCTGGAGTGAATGAGGACACTTGACAGAGGCATGGTTTTAGTTCTTAAATTTTCCTCCAAGGCACAAAACAGCTTAACAATTTCCAGGGCTTATTGCTTCACCAAGGGTTTTAATTCAACAGTGCAGTAAGCAGGATGACTCAAGGCAATACTCTTGTGTTAGGAAAAATCCAATTTTGGTAGAGTTCCAACTTTTTCCGATTGAGCCTTTTACTCAGACAATAGAAAGCACGTGTAATGTGCTTTCAGGACATAAGGCGCCACTTCAGCTTTGTTGGCTCCATAATTCTGTAGGTAAGAATCTTGCCGTAGGAGATACCTTCTGACTCTTGTGCTACATGATGTTGAATTAAACAGGTAGACTATAAGGTTATATACATGTTATTATGCACTCTTTTTGTGTGATTTCCTAGCTGGTATCACAGTAGAAATATTCAGATATTCGTAATTACAGTCACACCTCACATTCTCAATTCATATCAAAGGGAACAATTTTAGAAATTATAACATGTGAATGATGACAAATATAAAATACCAAATGCATATATGAAAGAATGTTTTAAAAAAATATAATCTGTGGGAATTCCCTGGCGGTACAAGAGTTAAGACTCCATGCTTCCACTGCCTGTGTCTTGGGTTCAATCCCTGCTGGGGAACAAGGATCCCTCAAATCACATGACATTGTCACAACTATATATATATATTATATATATAATATAGAAAGATATCCTATGTTCATGGACCAGATATATTACTGTTAAGATGATAATACTTTTAATACTCCTCAAAGTTATTTACAGGTTCAACACAATCTCTTATTGAAATTCCAGCTGCCTTCTTTGCAGAATTGACAAGCATATCTTAAAACTCATAAGAAATTAAATGGACCTCAAAGAGTCACAATAATCTTGAAAAATAAAAATAAATAAAAATAATGTTGAGGATTCAGATTTCTTGATTTCAAAAACTTACTACAGTTCTGCAATAACCAACACAGTGTGATACTGACATAATGATAAATGTTTAGATCAGTAGAATAGATTCGAGAGTTGAGAAATAAACATTTTTGTTTGCGGACAATTGATTTTTGACAAAGGGTGGCAGGATCATTCAATGGGAAAAACTGGTGCCTTCAAAAAAATAGTTCTGGGACAACTGCATATCTACATACAAAGGGGAGGAATTGGACTCCTACCTCATATCATAACCAAAAATTAACTCAGAAGGAATCAAAGACCTAAATGTAAGAGCTAAAACTAAAACTCATAGATGAAAATATAGACACACGTCTTCATCATCTTGAACTAAGCAATAGTTTCTTAAGTATGATGACAAAACTACTAACAACAAAAGGGAAAAAAGATAAATTAGATTTCATCAAAGTATAAAACATCGTACTTCAAAGCATAATATCAAGAAAATGAAAAGACAATTCCAAGAATGGAAAAAAATATTTGCAAATCAAATCTCTGACAAGGGATTTATATCTAGAATATACAAAGTACTTATACAGCTCAATCATAAAATGACAATTGACCCAATTATAACCTGGGAAAAAGATCAGAATAG
>NW_011495018.1:12296007-12317452 GCF_000754665.1 Bison bison bison | reverse complement strand
CTTCCCTGGTGGCCCAGTGGCTGAGACTCCATGCTCTCAATGCAAAGGGTCCCAGTTCAATCCCTGGTTGGGGGCCTGGCAGCCAAATAAAACTATTAAATAAATTTTAAAAAACAGTCCCAACATGGCAATAGCAGATATCCATCAACTGATGAATTGATAAATAAAATGTGATATAACAATACAATGGAATACAATTGGCAATAAAAAGAAATGAAGTGCTGATACCAGCTATAATATGGGTGAAACTTGAAAACAAAGGTGAAAGAAACTTATCACAAAAGATCACACATTGTATGATTCCTTTCATATGAAATGTCCAGAATAAGCAAATCTATGAAGACAGAAAGTAGATGATTAGCTGCCTAACGTTAGGGGGATTGGGAGCAAGTGGAGAGAGGCTGTTAATGGTTGTGAGTGAACGTTGCTCAGTCGTGTCCGGCTCTTTGTGACCCCATGGACCATACAGTCCATGGAATTCTCCAGGCCAGGACACTGGAGTGAGTATCCTTTCCCTTCTCCAGGGGATCTTCCCAACCCAGGGATCGAACCCAGGTTTCCCACATTGTAGGTGGATTCTTTACCAGCTGAGCCACAAGGGAAGCCCAAGAGTACTGGAGTGGGTAGCCTATCCCTTCTCCAGCAGATCTTCCTGACCCAGAAATTGACCCGGGGTCTCCTGCATTGCAGGCAGATTCTTTACCAACTGAGCTGTCAGGGACGTCCTGACAGTGGCTATGGGGTGACAAGTGAAAAAATCCTCCAGTGTTGTTGTGGCTGCAGTTGTCTCAACTCTCTTTGTTGTCTCATGTCCAGGTTTATTTGACACCAGCTGCTGCCCTGGATGGGGAAGTGATTCAGTGTCTGCCCTGACCCACAACTTGGGTATACTAAAAAAACACTGAATTGTATACTTTACATAGGCTCTAAATGGGCATGAGTTTGAGCAAACTCCAGAAGATTAGTGAAGGACAGGGAAGCCTGGAGTGCTACAGTCCATGGGGTCACAAAGATCTGGATACAACTTACCGACTAAACAAAAACAAAAATGGGTTTCCCAGGTGGGTTAGCGGTAAAGAATCTGCCTGCCAATGCAGGAAACGTGGGTTTGAGCCCCACGTTGGGAAGATCCCCTGGAGAAGGAAATAGCAACTCCTTCCAGTGTTCTCGCTCAGGAAATCCCATGGACAGAGGAGCTTGGTGAGCTATCCACGAGGTCCCAAAGAATCAGACATGACTAAACAAACAATACTTTAAATGGATGAATTGTGTGGTGAATGTCAATAAAGTGAAAGTGAAGTCGCTCAGTCGTGTCCGACTCTATTGTGACCCCCATGGACTATAGCCTACCAGGCTCCTTAGTCCATGGAATTTTCCAGGCAATAGTACTGGAGTGGGTTGCCATTTCCTTCTCCAGGGGATCTTCCCAACCCAGGGATTGAACCCAGGTCTCCCACATTGCAGGCAGACGCTTTACCGTCTGAGCCACCAGGGAAGCCCTAAATGGATGCATTATGTGGTGAATGTCAATAAAGCTGTTACAAAAATATATAGGCATAATTCATGCAAAAGGAACCCAAGAATCCACAATGATATAAAGAAATGAACAAATAAATATATTAATGGGGAAAAACAAACAAATCTTGCATGCAAAAGAATTCCAAATAATTTATATAAATACTTTGCTCTCTGGGAAGTGGCTAACTCCCAGTCTGTAAGTACGGGCTACGCATAATAACTTCCAACCAAAGAGCACAGTAAAAAAAGGAGGAGGGAAAGTCACTCTACAGGGAAGAAGCCTACAAACACTACCTAGGCCAGTTGATGGAACAACAGACTGGTTCCAAATAGGAAAAGGAGTTCGTCAAGGCTGTATATTGTCACCCTGTTTATTTAACTTATATGCAGAGTACATCATGAGAAACGCTAGACTGGAAGAAACGCAAGCTGGAATCAAGATTGCCCGGAGAAATATCAATAACCTCAGATATGCAGATGACACCACCCTTATGGCAGAAAGTGAAGAGGAACTCAAAAGCCTCCTGATGAAAGTGAAAGTGGAGAGTGGAAAAGTTGGCTTAAAGCTCAACATTCAGAAAACGAAGATCATGGCATCCGGTCCCACCACTTCATGGGAAATAGATGGGGAAACAGTGGAAACAGTGTCAGACTTTATTCTGGGGGGCTCCAAAATCACGACAGATGGTGACTGCAGCCATGAAATTAAAAGACGCTTACTCCTTGGAAGGAAAGTTATGACCAACCTAGATAGCATATTCAAAAGCAGAGACATTACTTTGCCAACAAAGGTTCGTCTAGTCAAGGCTATGGTTTTTCCTGTGGTCATGTATGGATGTGAGAGTTGGACTGTGAAGAAGGCTGAGTGCCGAAGAATTGATGCTTTTGAACTGTGGTGTTGGAGAAGACTCTTGAGAATCCCTTGGACTGCAAGGAGATCCAACTGGTCCATTCTGAAGGAGATCAGCCCTGGGATTTCTTTGGAAGAAATGATGCTAAAGCTGAAACTCCAGTACTTTGGCCACCTCATGCGAAGAGTTGACTTATTGGAAAAGACTCTGACGCTGGGAGGGCTTGGGGGCAGGAGGAGAAGGGGACGACAGAGGATGAGATGGCTGGATGGCATCACTGACTCGATGGATGTGAGTCTGAGTGAACTCCGGGAGTTGGGGATGGACAGGGAGGCCTGGCGTGCTGCGATTCATGGGGTCGCAAAGAGTCGGACACAAATGAGCGACTGATCTGATCTGAACACCTACAGTGCTATCCTGCTGATAACATACACCCTTGATATGAATGGCTGTTTACCTGTGTGGTTCTCCTCCCTAAAATCAAGGGAGGTGAGGGAGGAACCGACAAATCCCAATTGAGGGACATTCTGCAAAATAGCTGAGTTGTGTCCGACTCTCACAACCCCATGGATGGTAGCCTGCCGGGCTTCTCTGTCCATGGGATTTTCCAGGCAAGAATACTGGAGTGGGTTTCCATTTCCTTCTGCAGAGGATTTTCCCGACCCAGGAATCAAACCCGGGTCTCCTGCATTGCAGGCAGATTCTTTACCAACTGAGCTATGAGGGAAGCCCGAAAATAACTGACGAATACTCCTCAAAACTGTCAAAGTTGGGCTTCCCTGGTTGCTCAGTAGTAAAGAATCTGCCTGCCAATGCAGGAGACAGTGGTTCGATTCCTGGTGCAGGAAGATCCCACATGCTGTGGAACAGCCAACCCCGTGCGCCACAACTACCAAGCCTGTGCTCCAGAGCCTGGGAGCCGCAAGTACTGAAGCCCACGCACTTTAGAGCCTGTACTTTGCAAGAGAAGCCACCGCAATGAGAAGCCTGCAAGCCGCAACTAAAGAGTATCCCCCGCTCGCCACAGCTAGAGAAAAGCCAGTGCAGCCACGAAGACCCAGCACAGCCAAAAATAAAAACCAATAAATAAAATTATTTTTAAAACTGTCAAAGGCATCCAAAACAAGGAAAGTGTGAGAAGCTATCACAGCCAAGAGAAGCGTAGGGAGATATGGTAACTAGTAAAACATGGTTTCCAATATGGGATTCTGGAAGAGAAAAATGGACATTTGGTAAAAACAAAGGAAATCTGAATAAAATATGGACTTTAGTTAGTGACAAAGTGTCAATCATTGTTCGTGCAATGTGACAAATGTGTAACATACTAATACAAGGTGTTAACAATTGGGGAAACTGGGTGTAGGTACATGGCAACTCTATTATTTTTGCAATTTTGCTGTAAATCTTAAGCTGCTCTAAAAAATGTTATTTTATTTATTTATTTTTGGCTGTGCTGGGTCTTCACTGCTGTTCTTACTGTTGTGGCTTTTCCTGATGTGGAGCACAGGCTCCAGGAGTGTGAGCTTCAGTAGTTGTGGCACAAGGCTTAGCAGTCGTAGCTTGCGGGCTTATCTGCCCCACAGTATGTGGGATCTTTCCAGATCAGGGATCAAACCAGTGTCCCCTGCATTGTGAGGCAGATTCTTAACCACTGAACCACCAGGGAAGCCCTGCTCTAAAATTTTTTTTTAAAGATCTTTTTAATATTTCCTTTTTTGAAAAGGAAAGGCAGAGAGCTCTCCTCTTCAGACTTGCAGAAGGCAAAGCATTAGCTTTCTTTGATTGTCTCATATGCAGGTTTCTCTGACAGCTGCTACTGCTGTCATGAATGGGGAACTGACCCTGTGTCTCTTATGGCCCCGAAGACTGGCCTCAAGCCCACTCCTAAAGAGTTGGTGACCACATCATCAGCTGGTGACAGAAGGAACTAAGGACCGTGAAAATGACCCTTCTGAATGGACAGAATGGATTACAGCGGTCGTCTTTAACCTCTCCTCTGGTGATTAGAGCTCTCAAAGAACCAGCCAGGGGACAAAGAGAAGCAGGAAAACTTGGAGAAGGGTGGAAACCATCATATCGATGAGATGATCAGCATCGTCCCACACATGGGGCACGGGGCTGTAGCCAAAGATATCTCTGAAACGTTAATGAGAGCCTGCTCTCTGGGCTACAGGACCCATGGCCCCCATTCTCTCTGCAGCACAAAGACGTCAGCTGTGTGGCAGAACGCCAGTTAGATAACAGGACAGAGAGGAGGATTTTTCAATAATCAATTGATCACCACCATCACAAAAGTAAGGCCAACACATTTTTTAAAACCTATATCTCTTCTCAATCCTGGAGGAAGTGAGGTGAATCAGCTTTCAGGAAAGCAATTTGACATTGTGTATTCAAGAAACTTTCAAAGGTCAGCCCATGTGAACCAGTAATTTCACTTCTAGGAATAAACCCTGAGGAAATCATCCAAAATGAGGTCAAAACCCAGGAAATGTTCTTTATTGTTAATAATAAAAATTGCTAACAATTTCAATAACCATTAGAGGTTAACTAAGTAAATGATGGTACATATAATTACAGCCATATGATACATCTCTTGTCATTGTTAAAAAAATACTTGTGAAGGGTTTTCAGTGACATGCAAAAATATGGTGAAAAAGCAGGATGGAAGATCAAATTTAAGATATGACCTCAAAATTGGGCAGCAGGGGGAGGGAACATTTATATACACAGCTAATAATAGTTATCTCTAAGAAGCAGGATAGTGTCACCGAGAGCGCTTCTGTTTTTGAAAATTGCCAACGTTTTTCAGATTTTCATCCATGAGCATGTATGGAATTTTAATAAAAAAAATAAACAAAAAGAGTGTCTTGTCCAAAGTTAAGTAAGGATGTTGCAGCAGACTGTTAGTTACTTCCCAGTATCCTCCCAGCGGGCTTCCCAGGTGACCCTAGCGGTAAAGAACCCATCTGCCAATGCAGGAGACATAAGAGACGCAGATTTGATCCTTGTAATGGATCCTGATCCCCTAGAGGAGGGCATGGCAACCCACTCTAGTATTCTTACCTGGAGAATCCCATGGACAGAGGAGCCTGGCGGGCTACAGTCCATACGGTGGCAAAGAATCAGACATGACTAAAGCAACTTGGCATGCACATATCCTCCCCGTATCCCCATCTTTTTTCTTAAGACAGCACTGATTTTTCAGGTAGACACAAGCGCACACAGGTAAAAGACTCATCTCCCTGCCTCCTTGGCAGCTAGGAGAGACATGTGACTGAACTGCCAAGAGATAGGAGGAGAGGAATTGTAAAGAATGACTTAAAGACTTCCCGGGTGGTCCAAAGGTTAAGAATCTGCCTGCCAATGCAGGGGACATGGGTCCCCTGGTCCAGGAAGATTCCACATGCCAGGGGGAAACTAAGTCCATGCATCACAATTGCTGAGCCTGCGTGCTAGAGCCTGTGCTCCACAACTCAAGCCGCCACAATGAGAAGCCTGAGCACCACAACTAGAGAGGAGCTCCTACTTGCTGCAACTGGAGAAAGCTCGCACACAGCAACAAAGACCCAGGGCAGCCAAAAATAAACAAATAAAAATAAGTCAATCAACGAAAAAGAATGACTTAGAGGTAGAACCTAAGGCTTAAACCCTATGGCTGATAAATTTTGCCTGGGTTCTCGAGTCTTGATGGGTGGGGGGTTACCGGGCAGAGTCTGCTGGTGGGCTTTAGTGGCAGAGAAATAAGGAGCCTGAAGGTGACAGCTTCAGGAACAGGCCATCTCCAACCCCTAGACCCAGGAAGCCCTCTCTGTGTTCCAGCACTTTAGCTGGAAGCTTCTCTGAAAATGAGATCTGGGCCTGGAGGTCCTGGAACCTCCTGGACTCCTGGAGGTGGGAGTCCATGTGGGGAAGCTGGACTCTTGCCCTGGCTTTCCCCATCCCTTCCTCTCTGGGCAGTCTGTAGGCCACCTTCAGGAATCTCTGACCGGTTGCCTTAAAGGTGACTTCATTCAGATAGGCTCAGGGCCCAGTTTCTTTCCTCCCATAGCCCTTTTTTAGCCTGTCATCTAATAACCAAAAATCCTGGACTGTGCAGCCAGCCATTTCTAATCAGGGCTAGAGCCCTCCTGAAACCTACAAAACTATCTAGAATTTGGTGGGGGGACAGTACTCACCAGAAAGCATGCTGTGTTTTCCCAGTGCTGGGCTCTATGCCTTGCTAGTCCCAAAAAAGAGGTGGGAGGAGGTGGTTTTTCTCTGCCCAAATACATCTGGGAAATACTCCATGCTCTATACTCATTTAGGAAATCCATACTTCATATTAACAGAGTAAAGGCTCTGGAAATTCCTGCTGCAGAGAAAACTTTCATACTTGAATATTTTTCCAAATTGTTTAACCAGAAACTCTTTTTTCACAGAACACCTGTTAATATTAACTGCTTTTAGAACACACACAGTTGGAAATGCTATCCTAGATGTTGGGAAAATACCTTACTTTGCTCCCTAATCACATAAATGCTACATCTATTGGGATAACCACTGAGGTTTGTCATTATTACTCTTTCTGAAATTACTACTTACTGATCTTGGAGGGAATTCCCTTTTGACTGAGAAAACTGTATAGTTTATTGCACTGCAGGGCCAAGAAGCATCTTTCTTGGAATATTCTATCACCTTCTTTTCTGATTTCTTCAGTGTGGTTTGGATACTATTATTTGCACCTGAACTATTTAGCCTATTTTAGCTGGAAGTGATTCCTAGTTCAGACTAGTTCATGTATCATTTATCCACCAGACATTTATTAAGACTCCACTGCGTGCCAGCACTGTGCCGGGCACTTTACACACAGTATTTCAAGTTCTCACAACGTTGAAGGGAACTATTATTATACCCATTTCATAGGTGTTAAACTGAGGCTAGCTAAAACTGAGTTACTCATCCAAGACCACAGAGGGATCAGAGCAGGAGCTGCATGGCTTGCCTGGTCTGGGAGCCTACATCCTCCCTCCTTGTCCTGTGTCCCAGGGCTCTCAATCACCTGACCTGCAGCTTCCCTGGTGGCTCAGACAATAAAGAATCTGCCTGCAACGCAAGAGACCTGAGTTTGATCCCTGGGTCTGGAAGATCCCCTGGAGAAGGGAACGGCTACCCACTCCAGTATTCTTGCTTGGAGAATTCCATGGACAGAGGAGCCTGGAGGGCTACAGTCCATGGGGTTGCAGAGAGTCAGACACGATTTAGCAACACACACACACACACACTGCATTTTTGATGTTGCATGGGTCTCAATTTGGCATCCCTAATTGGAATCAAATATTTGTGACTCTGGAGATAAATAGTTAACCAGTAGTTCATGCATAGAATAAATGAGTGTGCATCATGAAGAAGGCATTAGGAAGGAGCTGGGAAAAGAGGAAGCAGATTCCAGCCACACAGAGGCCCTATGACGGCTCCACCTGAACTAAAGCAGGGCTTGGGCAGGTGAAGAACTGAGCAGGGCCCCTGGTACCTGGAGAGGGCAGACCTGGGAGAAGGCCAGCTGTCACTCTGATCGGTCTGTTGCAGTCCACCAGAGCCAGATCTGGTAGTTCAAGAGAAAGCAGAAACTCTACATTTGGTGAAATCTGTAAGACTTCATCCGGAGAAGGCAATGGCAACCCACTCCAGTACTCTGGCCTGGAAAATCCCATGGACGGAGGAGCCTGGAAGGCTGCAGTCCATGGGGTCGCTGAAGGTCAAACATGACTGAGTGACTTCACTTTCACTTTCTACTTTCATGCATTGGAGAAGGAAATGGCAACCCACTCCAGTGTTCTTGCCTAGAGAATCCCAGGGACGGCAGGGGCCTGGTGGGCTGCTGTCTATGGGGTCACACAGAGTCGGACACGACTGAAGCGACTTAGCAGCAGCAGCAGCAGTAAGACTTCATCACTGGCAACTGTAGTGGGTTGACTAACCTCCTCCAAAAATTCGTATCTACCTAGGAACTCAAAATGTGACCTTATCTTGAAATAGGGTCCCTGCAGAGGTAATTAAGGATGAAGATGAGATGGTGCTGAATTGGGGTGGCCCCCAAAGCCAGTAAGACTGTCCTTGTAAGAGACATACTTTTTAGTGTTAACTAATCTGATTTAATACTCTGTCTTCAAAGATCAAAGATTAAATCTGATTTAATACTCTGTACTCAAAAATCAGTTGTGAATCCCTCTTCTCCAAGAAGCCTCCCCAGATGCCCCGGGGTAGAATCCATCTCTTCCTCCCACACATTCTCCTGGCACTTTGTTTCTGCCTCTGCTCTGGCACGTGGACCGTCTGCCAGTTCCCGAGCAACATTGGTGCTTGACTGGCCGAGACCCTGCTGGCCGAGACCCCTCTGGAGGACTGGCTGTCTTCTGGCTTTCGGTCCTCTGAGGTGCCTGAGCCAGGGCAGCAAATACTGAATTCCCACATGCTGAAATGTGTGTTGGGTTTTACTTCACTTCATCAACCTGAATCCTATCGTCTAACGAATGCCCCTTCTGCCGATTACCAGATTTCTGCGAATGGTGTTGCACGGATGGTACGCATGTTAAGTCGCTTCACTCTGGCCCTATTCTTTGCGACCCTATGGACTGTAGGCCACCAGGCTCCTCTGTCCATGGGGTTTCTCCAGGCAAGAATACTGAAGTGGGTTGCCATGCCCTTCTTCAGGGGATTTTCCCGACCCAGGGATCAAACCCGTGTCTCTTGTGGCTCCTGCATCAGGGTTGGGGGCGGGGAGGTTACAACAGTGAAGTTGCCCAGAGCCAGGGCCACAGTTCATAGAACCCCACCCTTTGAGCCCTGAATTGAGCATCACATCCCACAGACCAGCCTCAGGTCCTTCCGCTGGCCCAGCTCCAAAAAAAACGAGGGACTAGATCCAGAGCACTGGGAGCAGCAAGCTCCCAGCCCTGGGAAGGAGGTCCTCTTTCAGTGGGAAAACCCCTAGAAGCATTCCCCTGTGGGCTGGCTGTGCCAAGCGGTGTGCGGTTGTTTCCAGGTGGGTGACTTTTTTGCACTTGACTCTGCTTGGTGCCTCCGGCACATTAGAGCCACAATTACACAGTGACATAACAGGATTCGTCATGCACAGTCAATCCTAAAGGAAATCAACACTGAATATTCATTGGAAGGACTGATGCTGAAGCTGAAGCTCCAATACTTTGGTCACCGGATGCAAAAAGCCGACTCATTGGAAAAGTCCCTGATGCTGGGAAAGATTGAGGGCAGGAGAGTGGGGCAACAGAGGATGAAATGGTTGGATGGCATCATCGGCTCAATGGACATGAGTTTGAGCGAACTCTGGGAGATGGTGAAGGACAGGGAAGCCTCGCATGCTGCAGGGGCTTTGTGATCACGGGGTCACAAAGAGTCGGACACCACTGAGAGACTGAACAGTAACAGGCACACACATTCCATGCACAGGTTTCTCATTCACCTGTTAAAGGAATCACAGGTCTGAGGCTGGCAGAGGAGGTCGGAGAATTACCTCTTCACCTCCTTGGCACCCCCCGACACAGGAAGACAGATTTCATATAGGACACCCAGTTAAATTTGCATTTCAGATAAGCAATGAATAACTTCAGCATATTTCATGAAATATTTGGGGCATAATTACGCTTTAAAAAGTATTCCAATTTAAAAGTGTTCACATTTAATTCAAATTTAATGCATCCTGTATTTCTGTTTGATAAATATGGTAAAGCTACTCAAGCAGGGTCTTAAAATGCTTAAGCCCAGAATCTCTGAACTGCTTCCAGGAAGGGTCTTTATAAATGAGGAGAGAAAGATCAGAAAAACCATACTGTGGAATCATTTCAGCTATGTGAGGCTGGCAAATGAATATCCAAATATATGGCACAAAAAAGCCTAATCAGGCACTTGATGCAAATTATACAAAATATTTTTCAAGGGTATATTAGCTTGGATAAAGCCCATTAGCACACTTAAATTAATTCTGTACTTGGCATAATAACACATTCACCCTCCCTTACTTGTTCTTCCCAGGGGAAATACTCGACCACTTCCACCAGTCACCTACCTGCTAGAATGCCCCGGTATCCCAACTGCCTGACAGTTATTGACTTTTGATGAATGACATAGCTCTCTCTTCTAGGCTATCACTGCTTTGTTTTCAAACCTCACTTAATTGTTCGATGATTTCTGATGTGGGTTTTTTTTTTCCCCTTTCCAGAGAAATAAATGCAAAGTGTTTATTCTCCAAAGGCCGTAAACAGAGCTTGCGGGTCTGGTTTCTATGACAACCCCACTTGATACAGCAAACCTAGATTATCTCTAATGACAGACATGAAGTTTAAATTGCACATTCTGAACAAACAGTGCTCTGCTGACCTTTTATTGAAAAATGGAATACAGGGTGATTAGCATAATGTGTTATATAAAAAGGAAAAACGTTGTATTTGCAGGCATTATGCACCAGCGATTAGCTGCACTGCTAGTCTTTAACAAACTGCTTGCCAGGATGGAGAGCTTGGGAAATTAAGATTTGCCATCTATCATTTTCAAATTCAGTAAAGTCTGCAGAGGTAATTGCACTAAACAGTTTTCAAATAACACATGCTGCTGTTTCTCTTACTTATTCAATTGAGTGGTTTAGCAGGGGAGTAAGAATAGAGAAAGAAATTTTACCCATTGCACCAAAAAAAAATAATAATTGTTGGCTCCAATAGCTATTCTGAAACATTCTCTGCCTCTTAAGCCTTTAATGTAATTCCTGTAGGAAACCTGGGGTCTTGTGTTTCCTGGCAGCAACCGACTAGAAACTGCTCGTTAGTGGTGTGGTGCAGTGGGGGGCCTGGGTTGGTTAACCAGAGATGGGGTCCAGGGGTGGCCTGCTCGCTGGATACCTGGGACCAAGTTCTCTGCCACCATCAGCTGCAAAAGGAAAGGCTAGAACGTTTGGGCACTGGAGTAAGCCACCTGGTTCAAGTTCTGGCTTGGCCTCTTACCTCCTTGGAAACTCGGGCACATCACCTGGCCTCTCCAAGACTTGGTCCTTTTGCTGCACAACGGGAATTATGTGCAGTGGGAATTGGGTTCTAGTCATAGGACCCACTTCATGGGATCATTATGAGGATTAAAGAATGCAACATGTAATAAGTTTGGGGCCAGTTCTCAGTGACCATCAGGTGCCTTCATTGCTCAGAGCTCAGGTTCTGCTTGTTTCTGCAGGAGTGTGTTCATAACAGGACTTCTCCAAATAGCACTTCAGGCTCTAACGGGACACTGTGGAATATGGGAACAGCATTCGCTTCTTCCTTCAACCACACCTGCTGAGCATTGGCTATTCAGGGTACATCACTTATTATGACACAAACAGAATCTGACCCCTATGCTCAGCTGTGTGACTTTGTGCCTGCCATTCAGACTCAGAGAAGAACTCATATTTATGTCACTCCAACCTTATAATGGCTTCCCAGGTGGCTCAGTGGTAAAGAATCTGCCTGCCAATGCAGGAGGCCCAAGAGACACAGGTTCGATCCCTGGGTTGGAAAGATCCCCTGGAGAAGGAAATGGCAACCCACCCCAGTATTCTTGCCTGTACAATCCCCATGGACCGAGGAGCCTGGTGGCCTACAGTCCATGGAGTCACAAAAGAGTCGGACATGACTGAGTGACTCAACACTCACACACACACACACACACACACACACAGACATCCTTGTAACAATCCTGGGGGAAGGAGAGCATTCCCATCATCTCCATTTCACATGTGTGAAAACAGGCTCAGAGAGATGACAAGGTGGCTGGGTGTGGCGCACTGGAGCTCGTCACAACACTTCGAGTGCTGTGACAATGCCTGCCCTCGGTGCTCTCACCTGCCCCCAAGTCTTTAAGAGGAAGGTGTTATAATAGACCAGTGTCCTCAACCATCCCTGCAGGTCTATCTGGAGGCCCCGTGACCACTGAGCCTGCATCTCACCAGCTCGAGGCCACCACCCTCAGGATCTCAGCCTCTTTGACCCTTGTTCTGGGTGTTCCTGGGGCTCCCATGGGCTCAGGCATGATCTCTGCTCACCTTCTCTACTCCAGACTCTTCAGTGCTGCCCACAAGCCCCTCCGGGAATACGTCCCACCCTGCCCGGGGGCTGGTGTTCAGACCATCTCCCAGGGCAGGAAATCTTCCAGGTATTCGTGGTGTTCCCCCAGCCCTGGCAGTATCCAGGCTCAAATGGCCCAGGGGCCCTCCTGGTCAGGCCCACATTGTCCCCTGGGCCCCAAGCAGCACCACTTGAGCCCCACATCACGCAAAGTTTCTTCAAGGCAGCCACTTCTGTTTCCTGCTTCACGGGACTCAGAGCTAGTCCTTTGGGCAAAGGCGAGGGAGGCAAACAGGGTCCCCCCTGCCACCGTGGTATCCCTCTTGGCCCCAGGCACACAGCACCCAAATCTTGTTTCTCCTTCTTGGGCCAAGCAGAAAATAGCCCTCATGCAAATATGTATTTTTAATTTCCTGCCTGCCTAATGACCTCAAATCCAAACAGCCCCTGAGCTGCAAAACACAATGGCTGCACTATTATTATCCCCATTTCTCAGAGGAGACACCAGGCTCCGGAGGCCAGGTGGCTTGCCCGAGGTCACCCCAAGCTAATGGAGGGTGCAGCCAAGGCCTGCATCTCACGGGGCTGACACCAAGCCCAAACCCAGTGTCTTCCCAGCCTGTCCCTGGATGCCAGAAGAAGCTAAAGTACTTGAATTCCATACATGCACAGGAATCGGACAAACTTCCGAGTTTTCTGGGTCACCAACCATGCTTATTTTATAGGCTCGGCCTCCTTTCAAAGCACAGGGTCTTACTCGCTCCAGCAATGGATTATCCCTCAGAACATAATTGCCAACAAGACCCAAACGACTGAATCTACAAAATGTTTCGATTCCAGAGAGCAGCTGCAGGTCAGCAGAGACCCTGGCAGACCAGCTGTCACCAGCAGCTCGGACCAGAGCTGGTGTCCTCCCCACTCTGTGAGCCCCACTCTCAGGCCACCAGGAGATCCCCCTGGTGGGATCTCCTTCTTTGCAGTAGAGACATCCATCTCCTCCCAACAGGTGAGAGGCACCGCTGGCCTCCTAAGTAACTCACTTACTCCTGCTTCTGCGAGCAAACCCTCCTTACTGCCCTGGAGAAAACCCTCCTCGTTGCAGAGAAAACACCCGGTTTCTCCAGGAAGCTGGGGCAGAGCCATACCTGGCGTTGGCCCAAGTTTGCCAATTAGAATCCAGATGTACACAACTAGGGCCCCAAATCAGCCACCTCTGAAGCACAGCGGTCCTTTGACCCAGCAGACAGGATGGCCCTAGATTCTGAAGCTGGAGAAGAAGCCATCACTGGCCTTTCAGGAGAGTGAAGGGGGCTGGGGTACACAGCACCAGCACCCACTCTGGCAGGTGTAAGAAGAGGCCTGGTCCCGGGGGCAGGGAGAACCCAGGCGGACAGAGAGGGTGTCTGCTCCCCATTTCCAGGATAAAGCTTGTCCAAAGCCTGGAACCCCAAACAGAGAGTGGAAAAGGGGGAAATACGAACTTTACGGCAGAGAGCCTGGCGGGCGGCACAGTGGAAAAGCTCAGTGGTACCCTGAGCCCTTAGGTACGATGCACTGATAAGACTTCCCCTCTTTGGTCTTTGTTCCCAAATCCATGAGCTTAGTGTCCTCAGGAGAAAACGTCAGGTACACCCATGCTGAGGGATGTTCTACGAAATAGCTGATAGCTTCTCTCAAATTTGTCCAGGTAATGAAAGGTAGAGAAAGATGGAAAAATCAGTCACAGACTGGAGGAGACACATGATGACTATAAATAAACACATGCGATGACCGAAAGCAAGCTAGGATCCTGGATTGGATCCTAAAAAGGAAAAGTGGACTCAGTGGGTAAAACTGGGGAAATCTGAATGAAGTCTGTAGTTTCATTAATAGTAACACTATTTCTTGGAGAAGGCAGTGGCACCCCACTCCAGTACTCTTACCTGGGAGGAGCCTGGTAGGCTGCAGTCCATGGGGTCGCTAAGAGTCGGACACGACGGAGCGACTTCACTTTCACTTTTCACTTTCATGCATTGGAGAAAGAAATGGCAACCCACTCCAGTGTTATTGCCTGGAGAATCCCAGGGACGGGGGAGCCTGGTGAGCTGCCGTCTATGGGGTCACACAGAGTCGGACACGACTGAAGCAACTTAGCAGCAGCAGCAGCAACACTATTTGTTAGGTTTGATAAATGCACTGTGGGCACATTAGATGTTCACACGAGACTGAACGGGAACACACAGGAAATTTGTATTATCTTTCCAAATCTTGGGTAAATCTAAAACCATTTCCAAATTAAAAGTTTTAAAAATAAACCCCCCTTGGGACTTCCCTGGTGGTCCAGTGGTTAAGAATCCGCCTTCTTTCAGAAATCAAGAAAAGCCATGAAATGGAAAAGAAATCCCTTGAGGATCTGCTTTACGAGAAGCAGGAATCACTGGAGAAACAAAATCAATGATCTGAAGAGTGAAAATGATGCTTTAAATGAAAAGTTGAAATCAGAAGAACAGAAAAGAATATCAAGAGAGAAAGCAAATTTAAGGAAAAAACCCTCAGATCATGTATCTGGAGCAAGAGTGAGAAAGCCTGAAAGCTGTGTTGGAGATCAAGAATGAGAGCCTGCACCAACGGGACGTCAAGTGAATGAAGATGGAGAAACTGGTGGACGATAACAAGCACTGGTGGACAAACTGAAGCAACTCCAGCAGGAGCATGAAGAATTTACAGCTCAGATGGACAAGCACGTGGCGGTTTCCAGGCAACTCTCCATGGAGCAGGCGGTCCTGCAGGAGTCGCTGGAGAAGGAGTGCAAGGGCAATAAGCGCCTCTCCCTGGAGAAGGAGGAGCTGCTCTGGAAGCTCCACAACGGGACCCTCTGCAGCCCCAAGAGGTCCCCCACATCCCCTCCATCCCCTTCCAGTCACCTCGGAACTCAGGCTCCTTCCCCAGCCCCAGCATGTCTCACTCAGATGACCTTCCTGGGAGCCAGAGACAGACCGACGGAGTCTCCGCAGGACTGACCCTTGCCGCAACTGCGCACCACCTGCCTAGAAGTGGGAGGTCACAGCCCCAGCCGGCTCCTTCTACGTGAGACCGGACTCCGGAGGAAGGCTTCCGACCAGGTCCAGAGATGCTATGGGAACAGATCTACACGGACACTGTTGCACAAAGCACTTACAGAACGGGAAAACTTTGGTCACTGCCTTTTACACCTAGGGGTAAAGGGGAAAACTCTCAGGGCCTGTTAAGATAAAGATTTATATAACCTTTGTAACCTTATATAACCTTTGCAATTTATATAACCTTAACCAAAAAAAAAAAAAAAAGAATCCACCTTCCAATGCAGGGGATGCCGACTCAATCTCTGGTCAGGTATCTAAGCTCCTACACGCCGCACAGCAACTAGGCCAGCGTGCACAACTAGAGAGCCCTGGGCTCTGCAGGAAAGTCACCGAAATTGTCCCCTTTCCTGCTGTCTTCCTCTCTGCCTTCCTGTCCCGGCTGTTCTGTTCTTTGTCCCTCGCCAACCCAACCTACCCGTCCTCATCTGTTGATTCCACTTTCCTGTCCCTTCTTCCATAGAGAATGGAGCCCATCTTTGCAGGGAGAGACAAGGCCCCCCACCTTAGGAGGCTGAGCTCACTCCCCAGGATGGCCGGTCAGTCACCGCCTCCACCTGGCTTCGAGGATTGGTTCAGACTTTGATCTTTCACGGGACTTTAATGAGTGAGAGTTGGGGCTGGGACATTCCCTAAAATTACTGGAGGAGAGGAAGACTCTTTCCAATGGGGTTTTTAAGCTAGCAGAGTATAAACCTGGGGCTAGAGAATAGCCCCTCTTCCAAAATGAAACCAACCACAAGTGAGGCGGGTGAGCCATGGAGAGAGAACTGCTGACTTGGTTTGAGCCCCTGGGATCAGCCATGTCTTAGGCTAGTGCCATCATCAGACTAGTACCATCATCAGAGTTTTTTAGCTCTGTAAGTCAATATTGTGGGCTTCCCTGGGTGGCTCACATGGTAAAGAACCCACCTGCAATACAGGAGACCTGGGTTCGATCCTTGGGTCAGGAAGATCTCTTGGAGAAGGGAATAGCTACCCACTCCAGTATTCTTCCCTAGAGAATTCCATGGACAGAGGAGCCTGGTTTGGGTTAAACTAGTTAGAATGGAGTTTCTGTTGCTCACAACCTCCAATGCTAAGCCTTCCCTGGGGGCAAACTCTGCAAGCCTCTCCTCCCTTCCCCAGAGGCTCACACTCCCCTCCCCCATACCCTGGGACCTACGTGCCTGAAGCCAGAGGGATGAGATGGTTCCACCAGCCCTCTGGGGTGCTGACCTAACACTGGAGTTTGGGTTGCCCCAGCAGCAGTCTCTGAGATAAGGATGCGAGTGCCAGGAGGTGATCTGGGAGGTGGTCCCTGGAAGCTCAGGTAGGGGAGTGAGGGAAAGAAAGAGGGAAAGGTGTGTTCCCAAGATCATCGCCATGGGCAACTGGAGTTGAGTCCTGGTGAGGACCTCTAGGGAGGGTGCAGACCACTGCTCAGAGTTGCCCATCTAAGGACCAAACAAGCTGGGGATTTGTACACCAAATCTCACCCATCCTACATTGAGGTCTGCTCCTAAAGACATTAGTTAATTAATTACCATTTCCAGACTGCCCCACACACAGGGCTAGCACATGCCCATACAAAGTAGGAGATGCTTCCAGGAAGAATCCATTGGCATCCTCGGAAGGTGAGTGCTGTGGTGGGGTGGGGTGGGCGGGCGGGGGTGTGTGCGGGACACGGCAGTGGATGCTGCATCCACAGCCAGCATCAAGGAAGCTGGGCTCCTGGGCTCCTGCTGTTTTCCAGCCTCTGAGGAATCCCTCTGACCTGTCTCCTCAAGTCCCAGGCCATGTGCCTCTGCCTTCTCATCAACACCCCAGACCCCCACGCCTTTGGGACCACACCTGTGGACAAGGGCACACTGCGCCCACACAGGGCTCCCTGTCCCAGGAGCGCTGGCCCTGCCGCAGCTGGAAGCTCTGGTTCTGGGGTGGCTCCTCCAGGGGTGACTGATGGAGCACCTGACATTGTTCAGCTCTCTGACCCCATAACCTCTTATCCTCAGTCGAACCCTTCTGACCTCAACTCCTTTCCCTTCTTCCACAGGCTCCTCCCTCATCAAAGCACCTCATCCCAACACCCCTGCAGTTCCCAAAACCATACCTCCTCCGTGACAGCTTCCCAGCCTTGTCCTCCCTGGAGAAAATTCAACAGGAGCGAGTGGAAATTCAGCGGGAAAGGATGGCTTAACAGATGGTGCTAGCCCAAGTGAGTATCTTTCTGGATGAAAATAATGTCGTATCCCTACCTCAGACTCTTAAGTTCTATTGGCAAAAGTAAGTTCCAGCTGGAATAAATGTTTACACCCAAAAAAGTAAAACAAGAAAAATGATTTAATTTAGGAGAGGAGAAAATATGAAGTCTGTATTGGCGAATCTTTTTTCATAGAGATAGGAAATTCAAAGCATACAAAAGAAAATAAAGACATCTTGGCAAAAACAAATTGAATTCTTGAATAGCAAAATATATAATAAATTAAGGAAACAAACTGTGGAGTGGGAAAATATTTACATTTGAGAGAGAAAGTGTTAGTAGCTGTCCTAGATAAAGAGCTCTCACAAACTGGGGCTTCCCTGGCGGCTCAGTGGTGAAGAATCTGCCTGTCAGCGCAGGAGACTCAGGTTCGATCCCTGATCCGGGAAGATCCCACATGCCTCAGGGCAACTAAGCCCGTGTGACACAACTTCTGAGCCTCAGCTAGAGAGTAGTCACCACTCCCTGCAATTAGAGAAAGCCTGCACAGCAACAGAATCCCAGCACAGCCAAAAATAAATAAAATTACACACACAAAAAAAGGAATTCTCACAAATTGATAATAGGAAGACAAAGGGAAAGCGTGAGAAGGATAGGGACATAAATTCAACATAAATTCACTACATGTCAAATCTAAATGGCCAATTAACATACGAAGGCCAAAAAAAAAAAGGAGCAAGTAGAAGAGGCATCTGGGAGACAAGGGGACTTGATCTGAAGCCAGCTATTGATTTCAACCAGAAACTGCACAACACAGAACCTAAAAGCCAGGATGGTGCCAACACACGGACCCGGCTTCAAACTCCAGCTCACCTGTGGTGAGGTGCAGCGAGATGCTGTTTGTATTCATAATACACTCTGCATAGTGACTGGGAGGCAGAAACTCTATCCATACTAACTCTGCACATGACAACATCATTGCCAAGGTCTCGGAAGATGGAGAAAGCACCTTTCTGGATGGTTGCAGTGAATTCCCAGCCCAAAACCACCTGCTGTGAACGCGTTGTATTATGGGTTGGATTGTGTCCCCCATAAAGATATACTGAAGTCAACTCCCAACACCTGAAAACATGACCTGATGTGAAACCAGGGTCCTTTCAGATGTGATTGGTTAAGATGAGGTCACACTGGGCTAGGATGAGATCCTAATCCAATCCAGCTGGCTTTTCCTTTTCCTTTTTTGAACTGCTCCAGGTCTTAGTTGCAACAGGCAGGATCTTCTTATCTTAGTTGCAACACCTAAACTCTTAGTTGTAGCATGTGGGATCTGGTTCCCTGACCAGGGGTCAAACCCAGGCTCCCTGCCTTGGGAGAGTGGAGTCTTAGACACTGGACCAGGAAGTCCCCGGCATTCTTCTAAGAAGGAAAGAGACACAGAGACAGCCCACAGAGGGAAGATGGTCACGTAAACACAGAGGAAGAGATGCATGATTCTGCCATGAGGCAGCATCCACCAGAAGCTACCAGAGACCAGGACGGAGCCTCCCCTACAGGCATCAGAGGGAGCCAGACCCTGCTGATACCATGGCTACAGGCTTCTGGCCTCCAGAATTCTGAGACAACAGAGGTCTGTTGTTTGAAACCACCCTGTTTATAGCACCTATCACAGCAGCCCTGAGAAACTAAGACAGATTGTAATTGACTTTTCATGTTGAAGTTTGCAAATAAAAGTCAGTTCAATCACAATGCTATGAACAGTGTCCCAGTCCCCTTCTGGGGAAGGGGTTCCTAGAAATAGAGGAAGTTGATGGGGGTAACATGTGAAATCAAGCCTGAATATTCACTGGAAAGATTGAAGCTGAAGCTCCAACATTTTGGCCACCTGATGTGAAGAGCTGACTCACTGGAAAAGACCCTGGTGCTGGGAAAGATTGAAGGCAGGAGGAGAAGGGGGCGACAGAGGATGAGATGGTTGGATGGCATCACCGACTCAATGGACATGAGTTTGAGCAAGCTCCGGGAGACGGTGAAGTTGGGAAGCCTGGTGTGCTGCAGTCCATGGGGTCACGAAGAGTCAGTCATGACTTAGTGACTGAACAACAACATGTGAAAAGATGCTGGGATGAGGGTTCCCTGGTCAAGCAGTCAGGGAAACACTGGCCTAAACATTCGGAGGACTTCTCGATTGCAGGATTCTATGAGGCTCTTCCCACATGAACATTCTTCATGATTACCCCAGAGTGGACACAGGAGTGGGCTTATGTATGTGACCTCAGAACTCTCTTCCCAGAGCTGTTGGCGGGACTCATTTGTACAGAGTGGAGTTTGGAAAAGTCTCCAAGAGACAATACAGAGGTGAAGGAGGAAAGGACCTTCCCCTTGGAGTTCCAGCCCCACTGTTTCCCTGTGTGGGTAATCTCAGGGTGGCCTCAAAGCTCAAGGTGTGGGGGCTGTGGCATCTACAGACCTGTAGCCATGAGCACTGCTTCCAGTCTCATTTCTGACCCTAATTCCTGCATCTCCTGCCTCAGCCCCTCTTCACCTCCCCACATTCTCACACCCACCTTATATTTTCTGTCCTCCTTGCTAAGTAGTCTCTTGGTTTTAACCAGACAATTTTCTTACTGTCCATCCCACCCTACCCATCAGCAGGCATTTAACCTCGCCTAATATCTTCAGTTTGATGGGGGAATGATGTGGCTCCTTAAAAAAGAAGCTGGATTTCCAAACGCTGAGTCATTCGCCCCAGGGAGCACGCCTGAGGGAGAAGTAGGTCAGCCTGGGGCGAGCCTCGCTGCCCACCCCCAGGAGGAGAAGCACCGCCAGAATAAGGCCAGCTCGTGGGCCGGGAGGGCCAGGGCTGTTCTGAGAGCTTCATGCGGGCTCCCTCGTTTACACTGCAAACCTCTCAATCTTTCATATGAAATCAAGGCACAGGGAGATGAGAAGGAATGGAAACCCAGTAACCAGGCTGCCCTGCTGACAAGACACTGAGCAAGAGACTCAAGTTACTATTCATTCACTCATTTATTCATTCATCAAACAGCTGAGAGCTGGCCCACCCCTGAAGATGCTTGCATTGGTGGAGGAGTTGAACAAACAGAACCCTACTTATGACAATGGGTGTCAACATGTCCTGGGAGGAAGCCCAGGATGCCATGGGACCACCTGGAGGGGCATCCAGCCTGGACTTTGGGGGTAGTCAGGGAGAGCTCCCTGGAGGAGACGGTCACTGAGCCAAATCTTGAGAAAAAGTCAGAGGTGGCCAAGTGGAAGGGTGTTCCAGCTCAAGGAAGCACATGTATGGGGGGTTAGAGACCAGGAGACAACCAGAGCCTTTGGGGGCACTTGGGCAGAAGGAGGGGCAGCATGAGACTAAAGCCAATTAGAGTCAAGAAAGCTCTCTGACCCACAGCCACACCTCAAGTTGGAAAGTCTGGATTGGTGCCCTGACTCTATTTCTAGCTGTCAGCTTGGGCAAGTTAAAGAGCCTTTCTGGGCTTCGGCTTCCACATCTGGAACTTGCAGAATGGAGCAGTACCTTCCACAGACAGCTGCTAGGAGGGAGAAAGAAGCTACCAAGCGTCAAGCGCTTGGCCTGGACAGAGGAAGCCCGGCCCAGTGGTGTCATCACCATCAGCTGGCGGGAGTCAGCCCCACCGCTGACAAAGCACTAGGTTATCAGCCCTGCAGACAGGGTCCACCAGAGCACAG
>NW_011495018.1:12291602-12295889 GCF_000754665.1 Bison bison bison | reverse complement strand
ACAGGGGGGGAGAAGAATGAGTCTTCAAGCCAGCGAGACCCCGGGAAAACCCACCCTCCCGCCATGGACAGTGAACTTGCAGGTGGCCTCCTCCTTCCTAAGATAAGACTATGCCAAGAAATTCCACTGAGATTCCAAGATAGTTCACTTTGAGTTTCTCCCAGTCCCAACTAGAAACACACAGCACGCGTGCACACACTCAGCCCAAGGGAAACCCAGAAGCCCACCGACATGGAAAACATCACAACACCTGCCTCTTATGTGGCCAGGTGTGGGTGGGCAAGATGGCAGGAGGCGGACGTGGCACTCCCCCCACCTCCACGGCGGAGTGGGCTGAGGGCAGAAGGGCTGTGACAGGGGTCATCTCTCCCCAAGCCTGGAGTATTTGGAAGGGATGCAGTTGGTTCAGCCCGTAATAACATCCAGACAGGTCCCGGCTAGGGCTGCATCATTTTCCTCAAAGAGTCCCAGTAACTTCCCTGGTGAACTTTAAGGGTACAGTGAGCCAGCCAAGGCTGGTGCCCCGATCCTTTAACACAGGCTCCCAGAACTGATCATGTCCACTCTGGATGAGACATGCCACAGATGCAGGAGCTGCAGCTCGTGACCTGTGACCTCGGTGTTCCCTCTGCCTTTCAGGGGCTCTTGTGTAAGTACCGGTCCTCACAAAGAGAAAGCACACACTGCTCTGATTTATAGAATGCTCTGGAGCCCCCGCTTCCAAGCACTGATCTTTTAAAATGGCCCTGATCACACTAAACCATATAAAAGAAACTTTGCACTTTACCAAAAAAAAAAAGTTTCAATATTCTTTGATGAAATGAAAAAGCTTGCTGACTCAGGAATGTCACCAACTACATTTGGTAGCACTCTGTTTTGGCGTCATGCCTCTCCTATCAGAAGGGAAGGCAGGCTGCTGAGCTGAAAGGTGAGACATGTCTAGACTGGGTCCCTGAGCCCCTCAGGCTGGACTCTGTTGCCTCAACAGGGCTTGTGTCTGCCTCTGGCGTCTGTCCCATCCAGTGATCATGAAGCTCACTGCATGCTCACCCCATTTGCCTGCTGGCCCCTGCATCTCCTCGACCTTGAGGGGCCCTGGGATGAGTCACATCCGTCTCCCCGTCTGCCTCAAAGCCCCTCTTGCCTGGCCTCGCCCAGCAGCTCTTCTCTAATGCATCGTTGAGATTAACACCTATGAAGTGAGGGATGCTCGCCACCCTAGCTCATGCCTTACGCTGGAACCCAAGGGCATCTGTTCCAGGGGCCATCACTGCCACTCCCCTGCCTCACAGTGCTCTGGGGACAGGGCTGAGCCCTTTAGGTAAATTTCCTAATTTATCCTCAAAGCTATTTCATGGAGCGGATACTATTATTCCCATTTTCCAGATGAGGAAGTAGAGGCTCAGAGGGGTTAAGTCACAGATACAAGGCCATACGCCATAGTAAGGGTCCAAGCGCTGCAACACAGGATACCCCCAAACCCACTGTTCTCTCCATGTTCCCTGAGCCAAATGAGCAGCCCCTGCCCTAGACTGCTCTTTTTCTGATGGTCTGGAAGGGTCCCCTCCTTCATTTTTGCCTTGTCCCATCACGGTCTCTTTAGCACCCACCACCCTGGGCTGGGCTTTTGGTATGAAATGAATTATGACCCCCCAACTCAAAGCCCTAACTCCCAGTGTGACTGTATTTAGACAAAGGACCTGTAAAGAAATCTTTCAAGGTAAATAAGGTCAAGCAGGTGAGGCCCTAATCTAATAGGACTCGTGTCCTTACAAGAAGAGGAAGAGACACCAGAGTCCTCTTGGTCTCCCTCCCTCTCCATCCCTCCATCTCTCCTCTCCTACCCCCTCTCTCGCTCCCTCCTTCCCTCTCTCTACAAACATACTGAGTGAAGTCCACAGAAGGACACTGCGAGGTGGTGGCTGCCTCAGTTCAGTGCAGTCCAGTTGCTCAGTCACAACCGACTCTCTGCGACCCCATGGACTGCAGCACGCCAGGCCTCCCTGTCCATCACCAACTCCCGAAGCTTACTCAAACTCATGTCCATCGAGTTGGTAGCTGACTACAAGCCAGGAAAAGAGACGTCACCAGAAACGATCCCTGTCGACACCTCAATCTCAGATTTCCAGCCTCCAGAAAAGCTGAGAAAATAAGCCTCTGTGGTTGAAGCCTCCTGGTCCGCAGTGTTCTGTTGTGGCAGGCGGGGCTGACACCGCAAAGCAGGGAACGCGAGGACACCCTGCTCCCCCACTTACTGCCTCCCCTTCACCCAGACAGCTCAGGATGGAGGGCAAATCAATGAGGAATAAATGAGTGTGTTTGTGAACAGTAGAGCCCTGCAAATCTGAAGACCGGAAGCTTCTTGGAGGCGACCCGTGTCTCTGGGGCTTTCTTTGCCTGTGTCTGCCCTGGGGTCTGTGACGGCAGATCAGTATTCTGAGACCACCTCATTTTTGTGAGTCTTTGAGATTACTGGGTTTTGTTCTAGGGACTTCTACTGCTGTTACTTTTTCCTCCAAAAAATATCCCAGCAGTTCCTGGGGCAGTGAGCAGACAAGGTCACCCCTGCTCCCCACCCCATACTTTAAGGGCCAGAGCACGGGTCCCACATAGGCAGCGCACTGACTCCAAGCCCTGGAGGTGCAGGGAGCCATACCCAGTTCTTTGCATTTGGGATCCTGAGACCCCCGTGGGTAACTGGACCTCGGCTCAACTAAACCATTAGTGCCCATCCCCAGGTAGGTCGTGCCCATTGGTGCCTTTTCCTGCTTGCCTGCTCTGAGTGCTTTGTCTGTATGGAAGGAGCTCTGAGCTCCCTGAATTCTCACAGCTGACTCCAGGAGGTTGTACTATTACTATCCTCGCTTTGCCTGCGTGCATACTAAGTCACGTCAATTGTGTCCAACTCTTTGCCACCCCATGGACTGTAGCCCGCCAGGCTCCTCTGTCCATGGGACTCTCCAGGCAAGAATGCTGGAGTGGATCGCTGTGCCCTCCTCCAGGGAATCTTCATGACCCGGGGATGGAACTGGCATCTCTTACATCTCCTGCATTGGCAGGTGGGTTCTTCACCACTAGCACCACCGGGGAAGCCCTATGCCCACTTTGCAGGTGGAGAAACTGGGGTCTGAGAAAGTAAAGCAGTTCATTCCAAGACCCCAGAGTGGCAAAGGATGGAGTAGGATTCAAACCACACTCTGCTTCCCTCCAGAGCCCACCCTCTGAACCTCCACCCAAAACCACAGGAGACATGAACACACCCACCCGGACACAATCAGGACAATGGTGCATGGCCAGCATGCGGTGACGACACTGAGCAGAGCACTGCCTGGGCCTCAGGAAACAGTAGCCAGATGGGACCCCAAGCCCCGGGTGCTCAGAGACCACCCAGTCAGCTTCCCCAGCCGCTCTCAGCTGCACAGTCCCCGGAAGCAGGACGCTGTGTGGAAGGCTCTGCTCTGCGGCCCCTCTGGACTCCTCTGAGATTCCCCCTAAGCCTTCAACATCCACCCACGTAGAGCTGGGTCTCATACTGCCTCCAGTCCCCAGAAAGGCCCAGAAAACCAAAATCTCACATGGAAGCAGTGACTGTACCCACGCCTCTCCCAGGGACAGCAGTGATGTGGAAGACCCCTAACCCACACTTGGCGCCCGCTCCAGGGCACAAAAAGCTAAGCAATAACTTGCCCATTCTGCTCAGCAGCTTACAAAGATTCCACATGCCCCAGCTCACATAATCCTCAATAACCCCATGCAGTGAGTGAGGCTTGTCAGATGAATCCTGTGTTTACGATGCAGCAACAGAGGCTCCAAGGCGACTCTGCCCGAGGTCCCAAGCTTCAGTGGTAGACCTGGTTACAAAATATCTACTCTGCCCACAGATCGCCAGCGTTCCCCTCCACTCCTCACTGCTTTCCTCAATGTTTCCAAGGGTCTGGGTCTTTGCCTGGAAATGCTAATCCACAAACCAGGACCCTGGACAGGGCAGCCATGTACGGCCACACAGGTTACGCACTGCACAACCCCGGGGGGTGCCATTCACATGCCCTATAACTGTGTGGATCACAATAAACTGTGGAAAATTCTGAAAGAGATGGGAATATCAGACCACCTGATCTGCCTCTTGAGAAACTTGTATGCAGGTCAGGAAGCAACAGTTAGAACTGGACATGGAACAACAGACTGGTTCCAAATAGGAAAAGGAGTACGTCAAGTCTGTATATTGTCACCCTGCTTATTTAACTTCTATGCAGAGTACATCATGAGAAACGCTAGGCTGGAAAAGAC
>NW_011495018.1:12289795-12291502 GCF_000754665.1 Bison bison bison | reverse complement strand
CATATTCAAAAGCAGAGACAATACTTTGCCAACAAAGGTTTGTCTAGTCAAGGCTATGGTTTTTCCTGTGGTCATGTATGGATGCAAGAGTTGGACTGTGAAGAAGGCTGAGTGCCGAAGAATTGATGCTTTTGAACTGTGGTGTTGGAGAAGACTCTTGAGAGTCCCTTGGACTGCAAGGAGATCCAACCAGTCCATCCTAAAGGAGATCAGTCCTGGGTGTTCTTTGGAAGGAATGATGATAAAGCTGAAACTCCAATACTTTGGCCACCTGATGCGAAGAGTTGACTCATTGGAAAAGACTCTGATGCTGGGAGGGCTTGGGGGCAGGAGGAGAAGGGGATGACAGAAGATGAGATGGCTGGATGGCATCACTGACTCAATGGACGTGAGTCTGGGTAAACTCCAGGAGTTGGTGATGGACAGGGAGGCCTGGCGTGCTGCGATTCATGGGGTTGCAAAGAGTCGGACACGACTGAGCAACAGAACTGAACTGAACTGATAATGTCTGGAGCTGTGCTCTGAGCCCAGACCCCACCCGGGCCTGGCCCAGCATCTCCTCGATTCCACGGAGCCTGATGCTACCCTGCCCTGTCTTCAAAGGCTCCCTCAACTGGGCCACAGTAGCCTAGATAGAGTGTCTAGCTAGACACAGTAGTCTAGCCACTCAAGAGTCCTTCCTAACCTCTTCTCACACTAAGCCAGGTCCCAGTGGAGGCCAGGGCACACCCTCACAGGGGCTTCTCCAGAAAACTGAAAGGTCCCAGAGCCTGGGGGGCTTTCTTGATGTCGAGTTGGCGGCACACCCATAGCCGCACATCGCCTGCACACCTGTTGGCTCTGCCTTCCAAAGGACCTGCAGACCCATTATTCCATGTCCGCTGCATAAACATCTGACCTGAATGAATCCAGCCTGAGTCCCCAGCAAGAAGACTCGAGGACACCATAGCACTGTCAGCAGCCAATGAAATCCCAACAGCAGACCGGAACAAGTTCCCACCAGTGATTTATCCCTGCTCAGTCAATTCCTCAGCACCACTGATCCAAAAAGAGGCTTGTAACTAGGGAGCTTGTTAGCAAGGGGGACAGTGGGAGCACGAGCCTTGCAGACCCACCATCCAGAAGAAGAGTTCAGCTTGGAGCCACACAACTGTCATATTCCTTGGCAGCACCCCCAGAATGTCTGGCCACCACTACTGAGGGCCAACTGTACGTGTCAGGAGCTTCCATCCGTGCAGCACATCCTTCAGACCTCAGGACCACCTAGGGAGGAGGGTACTATTATTGCGCCCATTTTAAAGATGAGAAACTGCAGGGAATTCCCCGGTGATCCAGTGGTTAGGATGAGGCAGCCTGGCTGCCAAGGACCCTGGTTCGATACCTGGCCGGGGAACTAGGATCCCTCAGGCCACAGACCATGGTGGAGGCGGGTACTGTTGGTCCTCCAGTCGTGTCTGACTCTGCATTGCCATGAACTGTAGTTCCTCTGTCCATGGGATTTCCCAGGCAAGAATTCTGGAGTGGGTTGCCATTTCCTACTCCAAGGGAATCTTCCCAACCCAGGGATCGAACCCACGTCTCCTGCATTGAGAGGCAGATCCTTTACCTTCCGAGCCATCAGATCAGATCAGTCGCTCAGTCGTGTTCAACTCTTTGCGACCCCATGAATCGCAGCACGCCAGGCCTCCCTGTCCATCACCAACTCCC
>NW_011495018.1:12288427-12289258 GCF_000754665.1 Bison bison bison | reverse complement strand
TTTAATTTTGGCTACACTGGGTCTTCACTGCTGCGTGCAGGCTTTCTCTAGTCGCAGTGAGCCAGGCCTTCTCTTCGTTGCGGTGCGCAGGCTTCTCATTGCAGCGGCTTCTCTTGTTGCAGAGCACGGGCTCAATAGTTGTGGCACACGGGCTTAGTTGCTCTGAGGCCTGTGGAATCTTCCCGGACCAGGGATTGAACCTGTGTCCCTTGCATTGGCAGATTCTTCACCACTGGACTACCAGAGTGAAGTCCTGAGCCTCTATTTTCTCCCTTGTAAAATAGATATTATGACCCATGCTTCACTTTGCCACCAAGAGATCCCAGGATTGAAGAAAAGGATCAGTTTCCACCTAGAGCAGTTGCTTGTGTTCCAGGGGCCCTGGGAAAGCTCTCCATCCCGCCCAGCACTTGCTCCCCAGACAAACCCTATGTGTTTATTTGGCACTGCCAGACACTAGGGACCCAGGGAGAAGAAGGTCAGGTCCCTGCCCACACATCCTCAGTTAGGGAGCAAGACCTACCACGAGCACTGCCACACAAGTATGGCAAAGAGTGCCTGGGGCCATGGGAGTGCGGACTACAGAGCAGCCACCTCTGCCCGGTGTATCAGGGAGGGCTCCAAGGAAGAGGTGCCTCTTCACACAGGAAAACTGCTGTGGGTCGGGCCCCAAGCCTCAGAGGGAGGCAGGGCGAAAGGAAGAATAATGCCTGCCCCAAAGACATCTACACCCTAATCCCCAGAAGCTGAGAATATGTTACCTTAAATGCCCACAGGATTTACAGATGTGAGTGAGGTTAAGGACATTTAGAAAGAGACATTATCCAGATG
>NW_011495018.1:12286317-12288327 GCF_000754665.1 Bison bison bison | reverse complement strand
TTTCCCCATCTATTTCCCATGAAGTGATGGGACCAGATGCCATGATCTTCATTTTCTGAATGTTGAGCTTTAAGCCAACTTTTTCACTCTCCAGGGTTGCCCAAATGCTTCCTGGGGCAGGGCTGGGGTGGTGGCGGCGGTAGAGAAGATGGGAGATTGGAGGGAATTCCCTGGTGATCCAGTGGTTAAGACGACACCCTCTCACTGCCAAGGACCTAGGTTCAATCTCTGGTCAGGGAACTAAGATCCCTCCAGCCACGCAGTGCAGTGGAGATAGGGGAAGAGAAGATGGGAAACTGGAGCAGGAGGAAGGCAGCAGGCTTGATGATCTTGCCCGAGATCACTGGTGAGCTGACTGCAGAGACTCAGCTCCTTAGCCCCATGCTTTTGGCTCTCCCATCACAGGCATGCATCACTTCCTCTGTTCACCCCTTTACCAGGAGCCAGGGATAAAGGTGAGCAGAGTCCATCACAGGCCTGTCCCTTGTCAAGACCGGTGGGCAAAACAGGCATGAACCTGTCGCACAGGTGATGTATAACAGCCCTGTGCTCTCTCCAGGGGCAGACGCAGGGCTAGCAAACTGTGTTAGATGGGGACCTTCTGGTCTGGGGGCTCAGGAAGCCTTCTCTGATAAACTGAAGAGAATGGGGCGATGTTAACAAGGGGTGAATACTAAAGGGAATCAATCTTGAATATTCACTGGAAGGATTGATGCTAAAGCTGAAACTCCCAATACTTTGGCCACCTGATACAAAGAACTGACTCATTGGAAAAGACCCTGATGCTGGGAAAGATTGAAGACGGGAGGGGAAGGGGATGACAGAGGATAAGATGGTTGGATGGCATCAGTGACTCGATGGACATGAGTTTGAGCAAGTTCCAGGAGTTGGTGCTGGACAGGGAAGCCTGGTGTGCTGCAGTCCATGGGGTCGCAAAGAGTCGGACATGACTGAACAAGGGGTGAGGAGGAGGACAGGAAGAGGAAGTTCAGACCACAAGGCAGGAGGGCAGTAGGAGTTCTAAGAAACTGGGAAAAGCCCAGTATGCAAAACAAAAGGAACACTTACCGGAAGATTCCCTTTGTGCGAAATTCTAGAAAATGCAAGCTAATCTATGGTGACAGTTGTCTCCTGGGCTAGGAGGTGGGTGACTGATCTGTTCATTATCTTGATAGTGGTGACAGCTGCGTGGGTATATACATACGTCCAAACTTGTCAAACCGCACACTACACTGTGCGTGCATTATACCCTAGCACCGCTGTTAAGCAGGGAATACGTGCAAGGCCGCTGTGACTGCAGCTCACGGAGAGGCAGGAGGGGAGGGGAGGGAGAGGAGGTTGGAGGCCTGGGAGCGGCCAGCTCAGACAGGCTTCAACCTCTCTGAGGCCTGGTCCTGCATCGGCAGGCAGTGTCATCAATTCTCAAGGCTGCCGAAACAAAGTACCTCAAACTGGTTGCCGTCAGCAACAGAAATGTATTTTCTCATAGTTCTGGGGCTAGTAATTCAAGACTGAGGTGTCAGATGGTTTGGTTCCTTTTAGACAAATGTGAGACAGAGTCTGCTCCAGGCCTTTCCCCTGGCTGTGGGTGGTGTTCTGGCCATCTTTGGCATTCCTTGGCTTCTAGGAGCATCATCCCAATCTCTGCCTTTATCTTCACAGAGCCTCCTCTGTGTGTGTGTGAGAGTCTTCTTCCAAATTTCCCTCTTTTAGAAGGACCTCAGTCATACTGGATTGGGGGCCCACCCTAACCCAGTATGACCTCATTTTAACTCATGATACCTGCAATGATCTTGTTCCCAAATAAGGTCATATCCTGAAGCACTGGTGATTAGAACTTGAATGTTTAAATCTATGTGGACCACAACTCAACCCATAACAGACAATTTGAAAAATAAATAACAACTGAGTGAGATGGGGGAGAGAGAACAAGAACTGAGTTAGAATTCAGCTCCATCACTTTCCCTGGGGAGTCCAGATAGTCACTTAACCTCTCAGAGTCTCTATTAT
>NW_011495018.1:12276678-12286162 GCF_000754665.1 Bison bison bison | reverse complement strand
AGACATTATCCAGATGGGTTCAATCTAATCATGAGTCCTTGAAAAAGGGGAAGAGGAGACCGAGTGGGTCAGAGATGTGAGAAAGGAAGAGGTAGAAGAGGTACCAAGCAAGTGTGAGAGAGACTAAACGGCAGGAAGGGGCCACAAGCCGAGGACTGTGGGCAACGTCTAGACAAAGGTCTGGGGGGGTGGGTCCCCAATGTCCAGAATCTAATGCCTGATGATCTGAGGTGGAGCTGATGCAATAATAATAGAAATAAAGTGCACAATAAGTGTAATGCACTTGAATCATCCCAAAACCATCACTGCTCCCTGTGCATGGAAAAGTTGTCTTCCACAAGACTGGTCCCTGGTGCCAAACGTGTTGGGGACCACTGCTCTAGAAGCTGGAAAAGAAGAGCACCTTGGGCCCCAGAAGCAAAGCAGGTCTGCCAACACCTTGATTTCAGCCCAGTGAGACCTGTCTCAAACTCCTGCCCTCAAAACTATTACAAAATACATCTGTATTGTTTTAAGCCACTAAGTTTAAGGCAGCTTATAAAACTCAGAAAACTCATGAGGGTCAGGGTGGACACTTTGGTCCTGGACGGGGACAGGCTCAGACAGGAGTGTGAGGAAGTGAAATCCCGGTAAGGTTTATGTCAGAGGCTCTGACCTTGGTTCCCATTGTCTGACCAGGGGACCTCAGAGAAGGTCAAAGATCCTCTCTGTGTCTCTCCTGGTGAGGGAGAAGCCCATAGTGTCCACACCACGGGACTGCCAGAGCCGTGACCTTGTGGTGGATGAGGCCTCAGGCACTCGGAGCTGCGGTTACTGGACTGGGGCTGTGACGTGGGCAGAGGGACCCTGGTGACAGCAAAGCTGGGCTGTCCAAGCCAAAAGGGATATCATGTCACTACCCTACACCTGGTTTTGCAGATGAGAAAGCTGGAAGAGAAAGGATGCTTGTCCAGGGCCTCACCAGAAATCGAGGTCAGAGCCAGGGCGAGAACCAAGGCCTCCTAATATTCGGCCCAGAAGTCAGGGACCTGCCCTTGCAGGAGGCTCCCGCATCACAGCTGAACCTGGTCTTCTGCCTAAGCCTAGAGCTCAGACCCCACAAGAACTGCCCATCCTACACTGCACCCTCTGGAGATCTGGCTTAGAGGCGGCTCATGACCCCGCCAGGCATCCCCTACCAAGGGCCACCCCATCCCAAGGAAGTCATCTGCCTCTGCCAGATGGCAATTAGACCACTGCCAGGGCCACCAGCTAATCAGTCTCTGATTCCCTGGTCAGGCTGGAGCCTGGTCCTGCTCGAGGATTTGTTTCTACCCTCCAGCCAGCAGAGGGTGAGCAGGGTCAGCTGGGGGTCTGAATATTAGGCCCTCAGAGCTGACTCATTGGAAAAGACCCTGATGTTGGGAAAGACTGGGGGCAGAAGGAGAAGGGGACGACTCAATGGACATGAGTTTGAGCAAGCTCCAGGAGATGGTGAAGGACAAGGAAGCCTGCAGTCCATGGGGTCACAGAGAGTTGGACACCACTGAGAAACTGAACAACAAACAACAGAAAGGCAGGCAATGAGTCCTGAAGTGGCTACAAGCTGGAAGCAGAGGACAGAACAAATATTGAAAGCCCCGAGATCCACTTTCCCAGTGTAAGTCATCTTTCAGTTCTCAGAAAACTCACAGAACATTCCAAAATCAGCTACTGGCAGGATCCTTCCCTCTTGGTAGGTGTTTAAGAGGCCGGTAAGCCTTCAGCTCTTGGTGTTTGGGGTCCGGTCGGCCTTCCCGGTGGGTCAGCTGTTGGCCATCACATTACTCAACGGAGAAGGTGGAATTTTCACAGAGAACACGGTGTCATTTCCAGCATCAGAGGAACTAGGCCAACACGGCCGAGGCAGGGTGGGAGCGCAGCGGGGAATCAGCACTTTGGCCATCTCACAAGATGACATCGGGGAACGCAAGGAGTCACTCAAGACAGCGTCTCCTTTCTTTTCTCGAGCGCTGGGATATTTTATTGTCATTGCGTGAAGATCCATTAGTGACAGTCCTGGAAAATGGCTCTTTCAAGGTCAGGGAAATACAAGCAAAGAGCAAGGGACAGTTACCCCAAATGTGGGGCTGTTCAGGCGCTTCACGTTTAGAGAAAAGGAGGCATCCAGTTGGAAATAAAGCCACACACCAAGATGTCCAGGACAGGGACATTTTCTGATTAAACAGAGGCAGCAGGATCGTGAAAATGGGCTGCTGGGCTTCGTACCAGCCGTTGCTCAGGGGGAAATGCAGGCTGCATCCACAGAAGCCCCACTGCTTGGTTACTTTCTTCAGCCTCTCCACCTAGTCCAGCATCTCCATTTCTGGTTGGTCTCATCGAATGGGAGATCCCAGCAAGGGGCTGGGGCAGGGAGAGAAGAGTGTGATGGGAGAAACAAGTCCTCAGCCACAGATTAGCAGGGCCGAAGTCACTGCCTCTGGCCAACAGCTCTAGCTGGGGCGGTCTGCTCTGGCTCTATGCTGCCATCCCTTCCTTTCTTGCCCCTTCTAGCCAGCAAGCATGAGTGTCCCCTCCTAGGGGGACTTTCTTCTTCCCTGCCCTCTCCTTTGTGAGCAGTCCCAGAGCTCTCTATCCTCGGGGATGGGTTCCCTCTGTTCCCTACCAGGACCTAAGTGATCCCCAAACCTTCTCCAGAAATTGTCCTTGGGCAACTCCAGCATCCTTTCTTGAACAGCCATAAACACAACTGTTTTCTGGAGGCTGGCCTGGTTTGCCAAGCCAGTTTCGAGCCTCCACGGCAGGGACCAGAGCCTACACACCATTCACACCACCCACATCCACGCCATGCCTGCTAAGCAGTTCTCTGGTTAGGCTGGTCACACCTTCAGAAGATCCCCGTCTCCCTGCCAAATTCATGGAACCCAAGGGCAGTGGCCAAGAGGCCAGGTAGGGCTGGGGCGAGCCAGGGAAAGAGAAACAGAGCTTGAGCAACCAGAGGCGAGGAAGGGGGTGACACCCCCCACATCCTCCTCTCCACTACCTGCTCCTTCTGTCCTGGCTTCGGTCAACAACCAGCCCCAAGGCAGGGACATCATTCTCCTCAAGCTCCAGCTTCCTGCTTCCTGGAAGAAAGCACGTTCAATCAGCAAGCATCCACTGAAAGGTTGTCCAGGCCTCACTAAAACCAGGCATCAGGGCCTTAAACAAACAGCATCTGGACCCTGGCTGGGCTTCTGGCCTCAACCCCACAATTTCTGCAGAGCAAACACCACCCCTATGGAGAAGGGAATGCAGAGTCAGCCAGATATAGTCAAATCTTGGCTTTACCACTTAGCAGGTCCTCAAAAGCCGACATGAGGCGAGGATTTGGGTGCAGTTTATAGATGATCTGGGACAGGATCTCAGGAAGAACTGGCTCCTGGAAATGGGTAGGTGTGGCAGGAACGCGACGAAAGCCAACCAAAGGTGCCTTAATGAGCCTGGACCCCTGTGGGGGAGCCCCCCAAAAACCAGGCAGAGCAGCCTGGAGGCATCCCACTAGGGCTCGGAAGCTGGGAATTTATCTAGCAACCCCCTTCCCCCGCTCCGGGTGTCAACTCCCTGACCCTTCAGACTGGCTGTGCATGTGGGCCAGCACCAACGGACATCCCTAGAAGAGAGGCAGGAACTGTCTGTTGGTGACCACAGTGGGGGGCCCCAGAGCACACCCTCCACCGTTCCCTCAGCCTCTCTGAGCCTCCCTGTGAAATGGGCACAGAGTGTGGGACGGCTGAGCAGTAGAAGGCGTCAGGTGCTGGCACTCAGCAAAGGCTCGTACAGACAGCCTGGTTCTAGGACTAGAGCTTGTGATGTTGCGGTAGAGGATCTGACACCTGGGGGACTTCCCAGAGGAGGAGGCATTTAGCGAATGGGTCGTATTTGATAAAGGATCCGATCTGATAACCCAATACTTCTTTCATGGTACCCCTGACACTTTACCTCTGGAAGGGACCTCGGAGGGAACCTAGTGATCCCTTAGGAAAATAAGCGAGGGAACCAGGGCCCAGAGACGTGAGAGGACTCCTGGTAAGAGGCTGTGCCCACCCCTCAGCCTCTCAGCTCCCCCCACCACCCCCGCAGATGGCCCACCCTGGGACACCAGTGATGTCCTGGGACACCACTAGGATAGGCTGTTGCTGTTTAGTCACAAAGTTGTGTCCAACTCTTTGTGATCCCATGGACGATAGCCCACTAGGCTTCTCTGTCAATGGGACTTCTCAGGCAAGAATACTGGAACGGGTTGCCATTTCCTTTTTCAGGGGATCTTCTTGGCTCAGAGATCTAACCCGCATTAGAACCAGTGCCAATTCTTAAAGACCCAGCTGCCCAATTTATTCACTGTGTAAAAGCCTCACGAAAATGCCCACTTGCAACAGTGATGAAGCCAACTGCCCAAAAGTAGACGATTCATGGTCTAAAATCCATCATACAAGTTTCATTCTTCTGATTTCAATCCCTTTTCATTCTGTGAATATTTTCTGAGGCTTTTAGGAGCCAGACATTGAGAACTGAATCCAGAGGGGAGACAAACCCAAGTCCAGAACAATAATGCCATCGAAGTGCTACAGGCATGAAGGAAAGGGAGCAAGTAAGTGTGCCTGAGGACCGAGGAGCAGATAGCTGAGATGGGTCATAAAGGATGTGTAGGAGTTTGCCAGGCAAAGGAAATGGAACTCAGGGCAGTTCACTCCAGGTGCAAGAAAAAGCCTGAACAAAGAAGGGCAGTGTGGAATGCTCATGCTCAGGTGGAGAATCATGGGGGCTAGGCTGAGCGAGGAGGCAGAGAGAAGAGTGGGACACGTTGCCATGGCAACTCCCACTGTTTGCATCCAACACCTGCCCGGACTGGTTCGCATCTGTGCTTGTATCAGTTGTTACATAATTGGACTATCAAGTCTGTTAGACAAGGGCTGGAGCAGCAAACTGTCAACAGAGGATTAATAGGAAGATAATCATTTTCAGAGGAAAATCCTGCTTCGAGCACAGGCCGGACTGACCCGATGTCTGCAGAAGGATGCAGGTGAGAGGCAAGAGTCACCCTCAGCTCCTAGGACCTATCTGCTTTACCTCTGCCCTGCACACAGGAGCAGGCGGAGACAGCTGGAGTATCCACATACAGCTATAATGTGAACCCAAATCCCACACTGCTCGGTGAATTAGAATCTCAGAGCTTGAACTCTGGAAGCTCCCTCGGGGACCCCCAAGGTCTCGTCCCTTGTTTTACAGATGAATTACCAGAGATGAAATTAGAACTCACAATGCATTCAATCATTCAACCAATACTAGAGCACCCCTTCTGTGCCAGGCACAGCCCTAGGCCTTCAAGTCAGAGCAGAGAATAAAGTAGCCACCTCCTTAGCCCTCGTGAAGTTCATAGTAGAGGAAAGAGAAGATAAACAAAATAGTTCAAATTGAGGGAGATTTTATGAGAGAAGTAAACAGAGTGATGTGATTCAGGGCTCCACAAACTACAGCCGGTGGGCCAAAGCCTGCCTTCGGCCTCTGTAAGCCAGCAAGCTAAGAATGGTTTGACATTTTTGAAGAGACACACACACGCAAAAAAAACGAAAAGAATTATGCAACGGAGACCGACCAGCCCACAAAGGCTAAAATGTTTGCTCTCTGGCCCTGCACAAGAGAAGTTTGCCAACTCCTGTTGAGAGTTAGCGGGAAGCGGGGGCCTATCTTAACCAACAAGGTCTGGGTTCCTTCCTTGTAATATGGACTCTTTCTTCTCCCCAGAGCCGCCTCCACCTTGGGGAGGATAAAACATTGAAACAGTTCGTCAGAAGTTCAGTGGAGCTGGCAATGTGCCTGCAGCCCAGAGTCCAGATTTCCAGACGTCTCCTTCCCCACCTGCTGTCTGGGGTCTGACTCAAGTAGCCCGGTCCCTCCTCAACCAGCAGACAAACCACAGCCTCTCCCAGGGACCCTTAAGCCCTCAGCTCACCTCCAACTCCTGCCTGAACTACCTGGTCAAAAACAGAACCTCATGGATCCCTATTTCAAGACCTCTCCCTGGAAATCCAACACCTAGAAACGCTGACTTCCTGTATTTCGGTTCACAGCTCAGAGTTCAACTTTACAAATCCTGGCATTTGGCAACAAAGGCAGAAATGTTTCTATCCAAACAAAATCAAACACACAAGTCTAGCTCTTGGGAAAGAAAATCTGTAGAACATTCCAGCAGCAATTGTGAATGGAAAACCACACAAAGTCAGAAACCCAGCATAAATTCCCAACCTCGGCGCTCGGCAGTGTCTGTGATACACATCACCACATTGCTGTGCAAAACGGGAACCAGCTCGTCTCTGAAAAAAATAAAAGAACGTTTGTCCCATCGATGTTCAACACAGAGCCTTTCCTCTCATGCAGCCCATCACCCCAGAAAGTTCCAGAACACCTATTGTTCACAGTGAAATCTGTGCCTCATGGAAAATAACTTACATTTGAACAGTTAACGTTGCAATCGTTAAACTAGCCATCCCGTAAAGTTAAAATAACTCACCTGTCCTCACAAAGCCATACAATAAATTCCCATTATGGCAGTGGTGAAGACCTCTGACGGAAGATGATAAATGGGACACATTCACCCGTAATTCCTCCCCGCACCTTGTTAAGACTGAAGTAAAGGGCGACTTTAAAGGAATAAGCACACAGGAAAAAAGAAGAATGAGAAAGCATGAGAAACAGCAGGAACAAGATTTTGGAAGATGGGAAGCAAATGGATAAGCTCTGAGAGAGCAGAACCCAGAGAGCCACGTAGAGCCCCGGGGCTCAGCCTGGTTTCCACAAAAGAACCCCACCCAGGCAGGCACGGTGCCCCAGCAGTGGGGGGTGGAGGTGGGGTTGACAAGATGATGGTTAGCTGAACAACTACCTTAGGAGCAGGCAGACCCTGATCACCTCTCCCTCTCCTCACAGTCGACAAACGCCCCTTCTGCCCTGGGGGAAGACTGACAGCAGATGCTCTAGAAAAAGAAAAACAGGCCCTCGACCCTGAGGGACACCAAGGGCCTCTGCAGAGGGAAGACCCAAAACAGGAAATTAAATCCAAGTTTACCTGTCAGATATCGAGACCCCCTCTCCCTCACCGTCTTCTTCCCCAACTCAGATCTCAGGAGACTGGCAAGAAAAAAAAAAAGAATGGAAAATTCTTCATGAGTGAGTCTGACCAACTCAAGAGAAAAAGAGCTCCAGGTGCAGACGCGGTTGTTTTGTGTCCTCGAAGGAGGCATGACAGGTAAAAATGTTTTCCCTGCTTCTCTTTCAGGGGTACTTAATTTAGAATTAACTTCTGTCAGAGAAAACACGATTTCCTGCACCTCCTCTCTATTATCTCCCACCATCTCTGTTGTAGAGGAGAGCACTGTATTCAGGGTTTGATGTGAATGATTGCAAGTTGACGGAATCTACTTACATGTCAGCTATGACTGTTTCTCAAGACAGCTGAACTAAATCACCCTACAGCAGGGTCCTCCAGAACCTACAATTAGAAGTATCTGGCTGCTGCTGCTGCTACTGCTGCTGCTAAGTCACATCAGTCGTGTCCAACTCTGTGCGACCCCATAGACGGCAGCCCACCAGGCTCCCCCATCCCTGGGATTCTCCAGGCAAGAACACTGGAGTGGGTTGCCATTTCCTTCTCCAATGCATGAAAGTGAAAAGTGAAAGTGAAGTGGCTCAGTCCTGTCTGACTCTTCACGACCCCATGAACTGTAGCCCACCAGGCTCCTCCGTCCATGGGATTTTCCAGGCAAGAGTACTGGAGTGGGATGTCATTGCCTTCTCCGAGAAGTACCTGGGGAGCCTTAAAAAGACACGAGTCCCAGAGCCCCACCCTCCCATGATTTAATTAGTTAGGGAGGGGTCAGACAGCTTCATTGTAAAAGCTCCCTGGTGACTCTAATGTGCAACAAAAATTGAAAACCACTGAAGTGAAAAACACTAAAGAAGTGGAGCCTGCCATTGACAAGCCCACTCATTCAATCAGAGGATCCAGCTATCGAAGATCCACTACAGTGAGGAAGCAGAGGGTCCAGCACAGAAGAGAGGCAAGGAAGAAACCCAGAGAGGTAGTGAGGAGATTCCAGGATGCCGCAGATCCAGAGCAACTAACCCAGATGAGCTTGGAGCTTTCCAGCCTCCTTCGCAGCTCGGGTGTAGACATGTGACCTCAGCCCTGGCGACCGGTGGATCCACGTGACATTTCATTTCTGGGGAAAGTAGTGTAAGAAGCAGGTATCAGTAACAGACACCCGCTTTACAAGAGCAGGTAGAGGGGAAGGCATCTAACCTCCAGGGACAGCAGAGGTGGGAGACTGACCTCTCCCTGACCTCCAGCCCTGTGGTCTGAGCTCTGTCCCTGCATGTGAACGTCCTGTAACAACTTCTGGCTAGAGTGTGATTTGTTTTTTGCAACGAAGCACCTGACAGAGTGTTATCAAATATTTAGGGCTGAATTCACAAATGTACAAGAAATTTAACCAAAAAAAAAAGCAATTAATAACTCCAAGAAAACAAAAACGACAAACATAATTCTGGTCCTCTACATAGATCAGCTGGGAACAACGTTTCATCTTACACAAACACTGAAATTTGAATTATAGTTATTAATATATCAGATGGAAAAGTGATGAGGAAGTATGTGTGTCAGAGTGGGAGGCATATTTTTCTCTTGCTATTTGCTGAACAAACTTGGTGGCCTGAAGCAACATAAATTTATTTACTTATTTTTTGCCACACCATGAGGTTTGCGAGATCTTAGTTCCCTGACCAAGGATTGATCACACCCTCGGCAGTGAAAGTACAGAGTCTGAACCAGGGAATTCCCCAGATATTAATTATCTTAACACTCTGGGTCCTTGGGCTTCCCTGGTGGCTCAGACAGTAAAGAATGCACCTGCAAGGCAGGAGACCCAGGTTCGATCCCTGGGTCAGGAAGATCCCCTGGAGGAGGAAATGGTAACCCCCTCCCGTATTCTTGCCTGGAGAATCCCGTGGACAGAGGAGCCTGGTGGTCCCAAAGAGGCAGACACGACTGAGCGACTAACGCTTTCACTTTCTAGGTCTTAGGTCAGATGTGGGTCTCGCTCAGCTAAGTCAGTGTGTGCAAAGCAACATGCCTTCCGGGGCTCCAGGGAGAATCTATCGCCTTGCCCACCCAAGCTGTTGGCAGAATTCAGCCCCCTGCCATGGCCAGGACTCGCTGGAGAGCAGGTCACCTTCCGCAGTCCCCACATTCCTTGACTCGTGGCCCCCTTCCTCCACCTTCAAAGCCAACAACAGGGCTTCCACGCTCTCCTGCCTCACCTTCCCTGTCACCTCTCTGACCTACTGCCTTTCACTTTTAAGGACTCGTGATTGAAGTGAGCCCACCCAGATAATCCACGATAATCTCATTTCAAGGTTCTTAACTTTAATCACATCTGCAGAGTCTCCTTTGCCATATAAGGTAACATTC
>NW_011495018.1:12264227-12276578 GCF_000754665.1 Bison bison bison | reverse complement strand
GGTTGCAGTGGGGGGAGGGGTGCGGGGGGGTGGTGCGGTGGTTAGGGCAGGGACATCTGGGGGAGGGGTGCAGTATTAAGCCTACAGTGGCAAGGAAGATGTAAGAATGTAAATCTCCATCTTCCAGCGTAGGAAGTCATTAGTGTCTAAAATGGAAAAATCATGAAAGAACAGCGTAAACACTGGAACGTGGAAGTAGGAACCAGAAGACATTTCTAGAAGAACAAAGAAAATGTTATCACAGAGCAGCGAGATGGGGAATGGGAGACAGTTTTGCCGTTTTTACAGTGGAAGCCTCTCAGGGCACTATTTAATGTTTCACTTTTAAAACCTTTTTAAGTTATTACCTCCTGTACAGAAACACCCCCATGTTCTGTCCACTTTGACTTTTCTACTTAAAGGACAGTTGGGACACTTCTGACAGTGGCAGGGGTGGTCTCCTGCACCAAGCGAGCCTGTGACACCAGCTGGGTGTCCTACACTTGAACTCAATCCTGATACTGTCTACCTGGAGGTAGCTTCAGACCCCACAGGCGAAGGGCTCAGTCCCACAGGACGCCCCCACTTCAGACACCACTTCAAGTTCAGGTTACCACCCGTGCTTCTAACAGACCAGTTGTAAATGGAGGTCCCCGTGGCCTGGAGGAGGGCATGGCAACCCACACCAGTATTCTTACCTGGAGAACCCCGTGGATGGGGAGTCTGATGGACCACAGTCCATGAGGTCGCAGAGTCGGACACGACTGAAGCGTCGCAGCGCACATGTGCTTCAGTAGTTCACAGAACTCAGGAAAAGCGTTTACTTACTCAACTATTGGTTAATTACAAAGGATACAAATGAACAGCCAGATAAAGACATTCACAGGGTGAGTTCCAGAAGGGTCCTGGGTACAGCAGCTTCTATCTCAGGGGAGTTTGGGGTGTGAAACCCTCTGACACAAGCTGTGTTCTTTTTATTTTTTTATTTTGGTCACGAAATGCAGCCTGTGGGATCTTACTTCCCCGACCAGGGATTGAACCTGCAGCCCCTGCTTTGGAAGTGCGGAATCTTAACCACTGGACTGCCAGGGAAGTCCCAAACCTGCTGTGTTCTTGTTCACCAACCCCAAAGCTCTCAGAACCCTATTATTTAGGAGTTTTATATACATGGGCATGATTGATTAAGTCATTGGCCATTGGTGACTATTTCAACCTCCATCCCCCTCTTCCCTCCCCAGGAGAAACAGGTGTGGGCTGTGGGAGAGACTCAAAATTCCAACCCTCCGATTGGCTCCCCTGGCAACCCCCACCTCCATCCTTAGGGGCTTTCCTATAGGCCCCTCATTAACATAAACTCAGCTGCAGTTGAAAGGGGCTTGTTATAAATAACAAAAGACACCTTTATCCTCTTACCACTTAAGAAATTCCAAGGGTTTTAGGAGGTGCCAGGAACAGGCTGAAGACTAACTTGTATATTTCTTAATATAAATCTTGCTGGCTCCTCAGCTGGGAACACTCACTCCTCTAGCCCTCTCATTAACTGTTCCTGACCCCTCTCCCAGCCAGTAACCTTGATCTCCGGTGACCTCAGCCCACAACGGCTGGGAGCAGGGCTTGGGTTCCCAGCCAGAGACTGAGGCTGGCTCGCGGCAGTGAAAGAACCAGATCCTAGCCACTAGACCAGTGGTCGGTGACAAGGGCCCTGGCCCTTTGCTTTGCAGAAGAGAATTTCCACAAAGATGGAAAGTAGTGAAGCAAGTGTTAAGAGGAAAAGAGTACCGAGCATGTGCATAGGCACGCGGCAGACTCAGAGGGAAAGCCCCTGAGTCGCGCCCTCCTGGCAGTTTGAATCATATTTATGGGCCATTTCGTCTGGGTTTCCTTTGGGCAGTCATTTTGGCTTTCCTGGTTCACAGTCCATATTGTGTATATCTCAGGATTCTCCCATGTGTGCACACGCACCTCTTAGCCAAGGTGGATTTTACCTAAAAGGCATCTAGGTAAGGAACATCTCTTGCCATAACTCCCCTTGGGCCTCCAAGGAGCCTTTTCTGCACATGCGTGATCAGGAAGGTCTTCTGAGTTGGAGAACAGAAATATGTGGTCTGGGTAGGGCCCAGTCTCCTTCCTTGCTGCTGCTGCTAAGTAGCTTCAGTCGTGTCCGACTCTGTGCGACCCCATAGATGGCAGCCCACCAGGCTCCCCCGTCCCTGGGATTCTCCAGGCAAGAACACTGGAGTGGGTTGCCATTTCCTTCTCCAGTGCATGAAAGTGAAAAGTGAAAGTGAAGTCGCTCAGTCGTGTAGGACTCTTAGCAACCCCATGGACTGCAGCCTACCAGGCTCCGCCATCCATGGGATTTTCCAGGCAAGAGTACTGGAGTGGGGTGCCATTGCCTTCTCCGATCTCCTTCCTTAATTGTCCTGCTATCCTTGTCTTGGAGCTTCAGTCCATAAGGAATGAATATCCAATCATTTTACCCCGGAGTGCCCAGCTGCCTCCTGCCTCAGCTTCACTCCGTGCTCCCCACTCCTTCACAGGTCCCCCCATTCTAACGATACACACACACACCCCAAACCAAAATTACACCAGTCTATCTGCTGGAGAAAGCTCCTTTGTAGAATGAAAACAACCAGGGACATGCTAACCAGAGAGAGAAAAAGCAAGCACCAACGAGATGCAGTAGGCCATGAGCGGGACATTCTCTCCTCAGGACCTGAAGCTGAGGGGATGTGAAACCTGGAGCCGCTGCAGCCATTATGTGCCTCTGAGGTTAGGGCTTGAAATAGGAGCCACTGTGAAGGACAATAAGAAAAAGGAAAGAGAGACATGACACGTCCCAGTGACAGCACTGTAGCTATTACCGTGCCCCGTCCACGTCTCTAGCCTCTGAGATTTCTAGTCCTAATTACAATATTTACCCTGAAGCAGTGGTTCGCAGCCCTGCTGCCATTAGAATCATCTGGAACAAATTTTAAAAAATACCTAGACCTGGTCCCACCCCCCAGAAATTCTGGTTACCTCGATGTGAGGTGGAGCAGCCCTGGCAGAATGGGGAGAGGAGAGGAGCAGAAAGAGGAAAATGGCATTTCAGCCAGATTTTCTCATTTAGATAAGGTTGGTCTGAGAAAGCATGGCTTCATGCCCGTCACACAAGACAAACACGACTTCATTTCCTCTCTCCTCCCCATTCACTGGAAAAAGTCAGAACTCCTAGACATTTTGGTGGAAAGCAGGAGCAGAAACTGCAATGGGAAAGACTTAATTTTAGAAAATAGGAGCTTCCCTGGTGGTCCAGTGGTTGAGAATCTGACTTGCAATGCAGAGGACCTGGGTTCGATCCCTGGTTGGGAACTAAAATCCCACATGCCTTGGAGCTACTGAGCCGGAGCAGCAAAACTAGAGTCGGTGCACTGCAACAAAAGATCAGAATTCATGTAATGAAGATCCCATATGCTGCAGCTAAGACGTGATGCAGCCAGATAAATACTTTTTTTTTTAAATTCTAGGAAACAATTGGAGGGAGCCCTTTGGATTTTGAGAAGGAGGAAGCTTTCTTCACTCACTGTGTCTTGTATATTCCGGAAACTAAAGATGCTGAACACCCAGAGCCTAAAGCAGCCTCTCGGAGGAGGGTGGTAAGTTGCTGGCAGGTGTCCACCAGGACAAAGACAGGACAGAAAGACCTGCCTGAGAGTCGTGGGCCCCATGGTGGACTCAGGAGGGCGAGGGGTGGAGCCGGCTTGCTAGGCAGGGAGACCACCTCTCCCAAACATCTGGAAACACAGCACACTGTGGTCCTGGGGGCTGCGGCAATGAGCTGGGGGAAGGGAGGGCCTCCAAGGCCAGTACAGGGAGGTCTGAAGGCCAGGCAGTCCAGGTCCTAGAAGGCCAAGGGCACCACACGGAGGAATCTAGACTTTGCCTGTGTCAGTGGAACCATGGATGCCTGAGAAGCCCCCAACAGGTGGCAGAGGCTCTGAAGCATCCCCAGGTCCAAGGTCAAGACAACCTTTTGAATGTATCTAAAGCTGCGTGGGACTGAGTCTGTGGTCAGTCCCCGCCAACCATTGTCTGCACACACTGGCGTGGCCCTGGACTGGAAGGCGTGGAGGAAGTAAAGATTCTCTTCTGGGCTGCCCAAGGTGCTTCACAAAACAATCACAACACCTGCCGTTCACTTCCAAACATCTCCAGGAGCAGCCGGGAAAAGTCTGGCCAGGCGGGCGTTTGGAAACTTTGTAACTTTGCAGAGGAGACCAGTGACTTCCTCCTGGCCCTGAAAGTGGCTGCAAACTCCTCAAACTCAGGTGAAGTATTCTTCATGCAACCCTGACTCTCCACAGGCAGGAAACAGTCCCAGAACCAAATTGCTGAGCCAAAGATAGAAGTCAGAGAACAGACAGAAGTCAGAGAAGTGACAGAAGTCAGAGAAGTAATAAAAACAAGATGATACAGGTTAAATGCATTCCTACTGATTTTATTATTGACAGCTGATGCCATTTATGCTCCAAACGACCCTACGGGTAGGCACCGTTTTTATTCTCTCCATTTTACACAGAAGCAAACTGAAGCCCAGAGAGTTAAACAAATTTGCCTAGGGTCACACAGCTTATCAGTGGCATTGGTTGGAACTAGGACCTCCAGTCCTGAGTCCCCAGCAACTTGCCTCTTACTCGGTCTCTCCTGTGACCTGGCTCACAAATCGCCAGGCAGAGGACCACTGTGATCGCTGTGGACTCATCTCTGGACGGTGTAGGCTCTGGCTGTGGGACCAGGGGTCAGCCTATCTCACCCATGCTGACTGGTCTCCAAGGAACCCTGAGCGGGTCACCCTCCTGGCCAGGCCTCATGAAAGTGGAGATGGGGGTGGGGGGAGGCCGTGCAAGAAGCTTTAGCTGTCCTGCTACCAGGCCCTGGACCAACCCCAGCCACCTTCTTAGGTGAGTGTAAGGGTCTCTGGCTTCAAGAAGAAAGCCAGACTTTCCAGCGGGTCACCCTCCTGGCCAGGGCTCATGAAAGTGGGGGTGGGGGATGGGGGAGGCTGTGCAAAAGGCTTTAGCTGTCCTGCCACCGGGCCCTGGACCAACCCCAGCCACCTTCTTAGGTGAAGTGTAAAGGTCTCTGGCTTCAAGAAGAAAGCCAGAGTTTCCAGGACTGGGCATCAGGCTGAGGCCCTGACGACGCAGGTAAAGACTGGGAAGTATTACAGAGAGAACCAGAGGATCGCAGAGACTCACGCTCGTGGATAACAGGCCAGAACTGCTCAAGCCCCTCCTGGCTCTGAATTCGGTGTGGCTGCCATTGAACACCCCAGGGTGTGGGGGTGTGTGTGAGCCTCCCTTTCACGGGGTGCGAGGGTAAATGAACTAACACAGTGAAGAACTCAGAACAGTGTCTGACCCGCAAGAGCTGCATGGCTTCTCCAGATCCCCCAGGCTCCCTTTAGGTCTTCCTGCAAGTGTTACTTGGCGACACCCCTGACCACCTGCCCCAGAGTCCCACCACCACCATCACCCCCAGCCCTCGCCAAACCCCCTTCTGCTTCATTTCTCTCCTGGGCACTTTTCTCCATCTAACCTAGCTTCTCAGCAAGATCAAGCCCAGTTTGGTCCTCCTTGGCGAGTCCCCCAGGCCCTGGCATGAGCCACTCCAAGCCCCACGCTGAGCTCAAATCAATGCTTCTCGAACTTGAACCTGCAGAGTCATCACCAGGGATCTTGTTAAATATAGAAATGAAATCAGCAGGGCTGGGTGGGCCGGAGGATCAGCCTTTGGAGGTCATTCCCAGGTCATGAGCCGGAATTCAGGCTCTAGAATTTACCCTACGGCTAATGTTCTTTTCATTTTGCTTTTCTCCCCCCACCTACCTCCTGCGCACTTCTCTTTCTGCTATCACTCTGTTCCAGCTTATCTGTGTTTCACTTTTTCTGTCCCTTGCCTTCTCTCCTCCCATCTCTCCATCACTCCATCTCTGTCTTTTTGAAAACATTTATTTTATTTGGCTGGGCCAGGTCTTTAGTTGTGGCATATGGGCTCCCTGATCAGGGATCAAACCCAGGTCCCCTGCCTGGAGCCACTGCACCACCAGGGAAGTTCCACTCCATCTCTTGATCACCCTTCCTCACTCCCTTCTCATCTCTTCCTTTCCTTTTCCTTTTCTTTCCCCTGCCCTACGCTGCCCCCCTCCTCCCCACCATTAGGTGCCCCAGGAAGTAATTGGTACCCTCAGGAATTGTCCCAACCTACTGGACTCAAAGTTCAAATTCCCTGATTCGAGGGGATTCCAGGTAAGTAGCAGGACTCCTTGTGTGCAGAGGAAAAACAAGATTAAACCAGGAGCCCCCTGAATTTAGCTATTCAGAGCTGGGCTCATCACATTCCCTTCTTAATAACCACATAATGACTCCTATTAACAGCCCATCAAAGGCAATTACGCCTCTGAAGGAACAAAGGCTCCCACAAGCTATTTTTCTCACCGTTTGTAGCAAATGGCTCTTATTCCACACCTGCATCCTAACTGCTCCCCCTCTTCTGAGGGCAAATGGTACAGATTTGTCTTCTTTCTCTAGCAGCTTCTCAGCAGACCGCTCCTCGCCTACCCTTTCCAAAGGGACAGAGAGGGACCCTAGGAAAATCTTCATAGTCTTTTCCTTTTTCGCATTTAGTGGGGACATTTGATGGAGGCACAAGAAATCAAAAATCTGTCTGGCAGAAATACTCATAAGCACCTCTGTTTACAAGCTTATTTATGCAGCGTGGATTTTAGGAGTGGAAAATCAGAAATTACTTCCATGACCATCACAGTCAAGTTCAGTAGACTACTGGAGAGTCATAAAAACAAGTGGGTGGGCCCAGAACAATAATAAGAGCCTATGTTGACAAATCTGGACAGCACATTAAAAAGCAGAGACATCACTTTGCTGACAAAGGTCCATATAGTCAAAGCTATGGTTTTTCCAGAAGTCACATACGGATGTGAGAGTTATATCATAAAGAAGGCTGAACACCAAAAAATTGATGCTTTTGAATTGTGGTGGAGACAACTCTTGAGAGTCCCTTGGAGTGCAAGGAGATCAAACCAGTCAATTCTAAAGGAAATTAATCTGAATATTCATTGGAAGGATTGATGCTGAAGCTGAAGCTCCAATACTTGGCCACCTGATACGAGAAGCCAACCCATTGGAAAAGACCCTGATGCTGGGTAAGCTTGAAGGCAGGAGAAGAAGGGAGCGACAGAGGAGGAAATGGTTGGCTGGCTTCACTGACTCGATGGACATGAGTTTGAACAAGCTCCAGGGGATAGTGAAGGACAGGGAAGCCTGGCATACTGCAGTCCATGGGGTCGCAAAGAGTCAGACACGACTGAGTGACCGAACAACAAAAACATTGAGTTTTACTTCCTGTGTGCCCACACTTCCTGTGTGAACACTCGACACACATTGTCTCATGTAACGGACAGGGGACTTCCCTGGTGGTGTAGTGGTTAGGACGCCTTGCTGTCACTGCTGAGGGCATGAGTTCAATCCCTGGTCAGGGAACTTGATCCCACATGCCTCAACTAAGAGTTTGCCTCATGTAACTAAAGATCCCACATGCCACACCTAAGACCTGATGCAGCCAGATAAATAAACAAATGTTTTTTTAATGTCACAACAACTCTGGGAAAATTCTTATCCTTATTTCCTGGCAAAGGAAACAAAGCTTAGGTGTTATTACCTATTTTTTCTCCAAACTGAATTTCACTCCTCAGTAATCAATGTCTAATCTTTAAGCAAATTGTAGGGTTTTTTTTTTTTTTTTTTTTTTAAGTATAGAAAGTATATACAAGTACTTGGAAAGTACATGGAAAGTAAAACAAAATCTCCTAGAAAGTAATTAGAATATCTTCATGACCCTGGCGTAGGCAATGAAAATACAGCAGGACACAAACTTCAGACTTCAGAACAAGCAGTGGGTGTTATTCATCCACCCACCCTGGTGGCTCAGAGGGTAAAGCATCTGCCTGCCATGCGGGAGACCCAGGTTCAATCCCTGGGTTGGGAAGATACCCTGGCGAAGGAAATGGCAACCCAGTGCAGTACTCTTGCCTGGAAAATCCCATGGACTTTCCAGCAGCCTGGTAGGCTACATTCCATGGGGTCACAAAGTGTCGACATGACTGAGCGACTTCATTTTCCTGTGTATATACTATCTCAGTAGGCAGGGAAGGTGAGAGGCTTGTTCAACAGATGCAGCCCCACTTCACATTTCAGTTTGGAATTCCGCCTGGGAAAGAGGAGGTTATAATCTCAGTAAAGAACGTTCACAAGGACATTCCCAAACAGGGCCCGAGGCGCTGCGGTGATGGACACCAGGGGGCGCCCTTCAGACAGTGGGTCCAGCGGCGCAGGCTGGAGTGGATCAAGCCTTTGGCTTCCCGGCTGTCCCAGGGACAGAATCAGAATTCCCCAGAGAGGTCAGCAACTAGGAGGAAAGGCTGAGGGGCCACTGTGCCCCCACAACACTCCATGGTTTACAGAATGCCTTCACCCACACTCTGTCCTCGCGCCAGCTGTGTGGAGGTGGGGCAGGGAGGGGGCTGCCTGCACGCGGGGCTACCCCCGCACTGTGGATAAGGCAGTGGTTGAAAAGAGTTAATCGCTCAGTCGTGTAGGATTCTTTATGATTCCATGAACTGTAGCCCTCCAGGCTCCTTTGTCCATGGGATTCTCCAGGCAAGAATACTGGAGTTGGGTTGCCATGCAATCCTCCAGGGGATTTTCCCACCCAGAAATTGAACCCAGGTCTCCTGCCTTGCAGGCAGACTCTCTATCCTCTGAGTCACCAGGGAAGCCCAAGGCAGTAGTTAAGTAAAGTGAAGCTTCTTAGCCAGTGACCAGCAGAGCCAGCTGCCAGGCTTTGTGCCCGGGAGGCCCTCCTACCCCCTCCCTGCTCTGTCACCTTATCTCATGCAACTCATGGGATCCCAGCTTCTAGGAGGTTCAGTGGGAGCGTGATTACATCATTTAAAGTAAGTGTGGACACATACATGAACCTGAGGTGGGAGAGGGGTGGGGAGTGAAAGGGATCAGAAAATGCCACCTCAAATTTGCCACTTTGCGCTAAGAGAACTTTGAGCTGAAGGCAGTTGAACAGCAAAAACAAAGAAGCTTCTGCCCTCCGCCATCTGCCTAAAAGCAGCACAGAAGTTTCCTTTTGTGAAGGTGGTTCCCCTCCCCGTTCCTGTACCAGGAGATCAAGTCTATCACTGGAGACACTCATTGCTGAGATACATCTGCACAAACAAACCTTACCAAAATAACCCGTAACTTCCCTTCATTTCAATAAAATTTATCTTTCTACAGTTCATCTTCTACACAATTTATATAAATGGGATGTAAGTCATCAGGTCTAACTGTTTCTTGGGTCTTCATTTCTTTTCTATGAAGAGCCTGTGCCTAAAAAGAGAGAGGGATGTCACCAGGGTGGACACAGGTCTCACCCTGCTCCTCTCAGACTTTGATTCTTCACACAAAAAATATTAACCTTGAATCATATTTGTATGAATTCTCTTTTGTTCAATTGGCAGTTGTCAGTTTAGTTTGCAGGCCCCGGGTACTGAACCTAAGAGGGTAGAGGAAAACTTTTTTTCCTCCCCTACAGCAGTGTTGCACTCTGGAAGAGCAATGTCAGCAGAGCCCAGCTGAGCTGACTAGGGGCCCCAGCTAAAGGGGAGATACCTAGCTGTCAGAGTGGAGAAGGGTAGATACTCCAGCTATCACCACTATGTAACTTCGAGAACATGAAGCCAGGCAGGCCTCCCCTGGGACCTCACGATCCCCTATCTCCCACTGCAGCTGAAGCTGTCGCCTCTTTGCAAGGCTTCACCAAGGTGTCCTGTCTTACTTACCCAGGAGGTGAGGGTCTCTTGGTCACAGCAGGCTGTGTGGGACCTCTGACACAGCAGAATGAAGTCTGGGAGGATCAGGGGGAGACCTGTGTCCTCCCTGATGGTATCTCTCTCTCTCTTTAGCCACAGGCTCTCAGAAGTCCCTGGCCTGGGTTCAGACCATGAGGCAGCCCACACACTGCTCTTAAAATGCCTCTGGGGCTGTTAACTCACCCCCAGGGTCTTTTATGTACATAACCAGGGTGCTTTCTTCAAGAAACCAAGTAAGAAATGGCACTGTGTGGAGGCTGGGAATGCTGACCCTTGTCTCATTTACCTGCAGGTCAGAGCCCAGGGCACCTGCAACAGGGGGGCCAGCCATTGAGCATGGTGGCCAGAGGGGCACTGACTTCTTCCACAGTTCCCCCGTGGCTGGGACCCGACCAGCTCCAGAGAACAGAACTGCAGGCTCAGACTCTCCTGGCCAGCTGTGGAGATTTGATGAGGGATTTGTCTTCATTGTTCAGAAACTAGTCTGCATTTTCTTCTTCTGTAACCCAGGGCTGGTTACAGCAAAACTCCAGTGAGAGGAAAGTCATTTACATTAACCAAGGGGAAAGGCTCTTGACCACCAAAGCCCCCAGACGTTGAAACACTTGAAGGACAAACAGCATTGTCCTTCAAGAAGAAATACCCAGCTTCCAAGCCTCCTGCCTACATTTGGGGAAAACTCTACAGTTGTGTGCTGAATTGTGTTCACCCAGAATTCATGTCGTGAAATCCTACCCCTTGAGTACCTCAGAAGATGACTGTATTTAAAGATGCATGCATGCATGCTAAGTTGCTTCAGTCATGTCAGATTCTTTGTGACCTCATGGATTGTAGCCTCCCAGGCTCACCTGTCCATTGGATTCTCCAGACAAGAATACTGGAGTGGGTTGCCATGCCCTCCTTCAGGAAATCTTCCTGACCCAGGGACTGAACCTGAACTTTTATGTCTCCTGCATTGGCAGGCAGGTTCTTTACCACTAGCACCACCTGGGAAGCCCCATATTTGGAGATAAGGTCCTTAAAGAGGGGATTCATGTCATGGGGGTGGGTCCCAATCCAATCTGACTGGTGTCCTTACAAGAAGAGGAGAGTAAGACACAGACACCCAGGGAAGACAGCTGTTTACAAGCCAAGGAGAGAGGCCTCAGAAGAATCCATCCCTGCAGACACTTTGATCTGACTTCCAGCCTCCAGAATTGAGGGACTTTCTACTGTCTAAGCCACGCAGCCTGTAGGACCTGTTACGGCAGCCTGAGCAAGTGGATACACCGATCTGTGAGCCTTGACCAGACACAGAGATCACCCCCCACTACGGAAGCAGAACATGCCAGATCCGAGTCCTCAATTGGTCTAACAGAGGCCTCCCCAGGGACTTTAGGTGGGCGCTGGTGACACAGAAAAGCAGAGTCTCCAGGTCGGTGCGGTCACAGGAACACTGCCCGGTATACAGCTGCTACGACCATCTGTCGCTGGGGACGCAGGTGTGCTGATGCACCTGGTCACCCTTTGGTGCTTCCCCCAGAACACCAATGACACAGTGCATCATCAAGGTCAAGCCAGCTGGTGTCCCCACGGTGCAGGAGACTGCTACCTTTACAGAGGCCTTGGCAGTTTTCATGGCTCCTTGAGAAGAGGAGCTCAGCAGCTTATAGTTAGGGAATGACCACAGTGTTTGTACAAACTGTGGTATATGCTGAACACCTGCTTTTCTTCTGAAGCTTTGGGATTTGGGTGTGTTCTAGGCACAGGGTGCCCATGCAACTGACCTCCAATAAAAACCCTGGACTCCCAGGCTCAGACAAGTGCCCCTAATGGACAGCGCTCGAGATCTGAGGCTGGAGGACTCTAGCGTGTCCCAGTCTCTCGGCTGGGAGAGACTCTTGGACCTTGGTACCTGGCTTCCTCTGGACTTCATCCCACACAGTTTCATCCTTTCCTTCTGCTGCTCTACTTTGTATGTTTCTGCTGTGATAGATCTCAGCCATGAGTACGACTACATGCCACATCCTATGAGTTCTTCTGGGCTTCCCAGGTGGGGCTAGAGGTAAATAACCTGCCTGCCAATGTAGGAGATGCAAGGGACACGGGTTCGATCCCTGGGTCAGGAAGATACCCTAGAGGAGGGAATGGCAACCCACTCCGGTATTCTTGCCTGGAAAATTCCATGGACAGAATCTCAAGTCCATAGGGCTGCAAAGAGTTGGACACAACTGAAGTGACTTAACACACACACATGCATGAGTCCTTCTAGTCAATCTCCAAACTTGAGGGTGGTCTTGGAAACCCCAGACCCACCCACCTACCCAACCCCCATCAAAGGTGTCCCCTTGATCCTCCACCCATCTGAGGTTTGTTCTTCCCAAACTGTGGACCAGACTTTCATCGCTGTGCCAGGTCTAGGCAACCTGCAGGAGACCCACATGGGAACCTGCTGAGCATGCAGCTTCCTG
>NW_011495018.1:12253391-12264127 GCF_000754665.1 Bison bison bison | reverse complement strand
AGCTGTCCTCTACTTGGGGGTCTGGAACCAGCCCAGGGCACTTGACAAGACTCCCAAAGGTTCTGATGCCCAGTCAGCTTGGGAACCCCTGCTTTGATGAAAGATCCCCCACCCCTGGGCTTCCCTGGTGGCTCAGGGGTAAGAATCCACCTGCCAATGCAGGAGATGCAGGTTCCATCCCTGGGTCGGGAAAATCCCCTGGAGAAGGAAATGGCAACCCACTCCAGTATTCTTGCCTGGAGGCTCCCATGGACAGAGAAGCCTGGTGGACTGCTGTCCATGAGGTCACAAAGAGTCGGACACGACTTAGTGACTAAGCAACTACAACCCCCACCCCCAGGCCAGTATCTGGACATCTAAGCCTCAACATCAACTCGGACCCTGACCTGCGGGGCTCTGGGAAATATTTTTGCCCCAGGGCTCCGTTCTTCTCCATTGTCACATAAGGACTGGGGGCCCAGCTGAAAGCTCTTAGTTTTTGGTGGTCACAGATCCTTTTGCAAATCTGATGAGAGCTATGAACGCTTTCCCTAGGGACCGCGCACGCGCACGCGCACGCGCGGAGGCACAATTTTGTCTCCACATTAGAAGACTTCACAGCCTCCACTTGAAGCACCCCTGGCCTGAATCACCTCTCAGGCTTCCATCTCTCACATTCTGTGATTCTATCAGCAACCCAACCAGCCTCTTCTGTCACTTCAGGCCCATGAACTCAGGAACTAGTTTTTTTTTTGCACCAGTTCCCTAACGTCTATAAAATTGCAAACACCAAGACTAATTTTCTCTCTGGAATGGTACAGACAGAGATGAGGGTTATATCAAGTATGGTTATTAAATTTCCATATTCAGATGCGCGAAGCCAGGGTCCTCAAGGAGTGCTTAGAAGCCACTCAGCTCCCAATAATCAGATTTGCAACGCTGCCACCGATTCCCTCAGGTGGTGGGAGGCTCGGATCCTGTGCCAGGGTCAGCCCTGAGTCACCGCCTGTCTGGGCTGCCCACAAGCAGAAAGTAAAGAAAAGGGAGAGATGCGGGACAGATCGATGTCACCTCCTCTGAGAAGCCTTCCTGGGCCCCCCAGCACAGTTAATTCCTGCCTCATTTGAACTCTGGCAGCACATCAAGAGGGCTGCAATTATAGCCTTTGAAACGGCCTGGCTGATCTTACGGTTCGCTGTGTACTTCTCTGCCTTCCCCAGAGTGTGAGTGATTTAAGATCCAAATCCATGTCAGCATCCCAGCCCAACTGCCCAGTAGCCACGGTGTGGAAGGGGAGGAGGGTAGCCCCATCGCCTACCTCGGTGGGGGTAGGGGGCAGAGGAGGGGAGGATGCTGCTTTGCTGAAATCCTGGAAGTCTTGGGAAGTCACTCCTTATCAGCTTGAGCAGTCAGCCCATGACCAAGCCCTGGTCCACCAGGGTGTCCACTGGTCTGGCTAGTGATTGGTTCTGGGATGGGCATGTGACCTAAGTCAGACCAATGAGATTCAATCTTGAGATTTGTGTTGAAACTGTTGAAAAAGAGGTATGATCTTCCCACAGGGGCTCTGAAGCTGATTGGATAGAAGCCTGGATCTACAGCTGGCCATCTCCTCTAAGAACAGAGAGCAGTGCCTGAGGTTGAAGCTGGTTCAGAGGAAAGCAGTGCTAAGCAATGCAGAGAAAGGCAGAGTATGATGATCTTGTTTGAAGTTCTGGATCCAGCCACACATGAAGCCAGAATCCCCCTCTTGAGCTTTTCAGTTTCATCAGTCAATCAAGTCCCTTTTACTTTGACCCAGTTTGAAATGGGCTTCTGAGCCAGTTTGCGCCAGTCTGAGTCCTGGTTGGACTCACTTGCATCAAAGAGTCCCGGATAAAACTTCCAGATTCCAAACTTCCCCCTCGTTGATTGAGTACTTCAAAAAGAGACATACTGGGGTTCAAGGCAGTGGTAACTTGCTTGAGATTATGGAGCTGCTTAGTAAAAGAGCCGAGACCAGCTGCCTGACTCATAGACCATCCTCCATCTGACACACTGCCTTGTTCTTCTCCTTCATCTGGGGTCCCAACTTTGGACCAGACCCAAAGCCACCCGAAAGCCAACATACGGACTAAGATGCTCCTTCAGCAATTCCCCACCCCCCTTCACAAGGACTGGTAGGGTCTAGTTCACAGACAGACAAAGGTGAAAACAGAGCTACCCACATAGCACTCAGGCTAAAGGCTGCTTCCAGCCTGAAGATAGACTTTTCATTCAGACCTGAATCTGGAGTCAGTGGGCAACCAGGGAGAAAGCCAAAGATAAGACTTCTGAGGTGTCACCTCCAGTCTGTCCCTTGACTCAGCTGCTGCTGCTGCAGGGTCAACCTCAAAAACTAACACACCAACTAGTGCGCCTGCTCAGTTATGCTGACAATGCAGTCTCTCCTTGGACCCACACACCAGCCCGGGGAGGGATGGTTTGCCTCATAATAACAGAGGGTATCAACCCACAGCAGTAACGATCAGCCCAGCTCCCATGCCTGATGTCACGATGTTGTGAGTGTGGTTGGAAATCCTGAGAATAATCTTTCTCCTTGTTTGACTCGCTTTTCACTATTGATTTGTAATTTTCTTGATTGTGGCTTGCGAATGTGGTCTGTATGATGGGAGTTCTTTGGTATTTGTTGAGACTTGTTCTAGGTTAGTAAGTGATCAATTTCTGTAAATGTCTCACGTTGGCTTGAAAATACATGTTTAAATGATAAATACAGGGTTAGGGTTCTCTATGTATTCATCCAATCAAGACTGATAATGATGTTCTGATGTTCTGTCCACCAGAGCTTTCACTTTCCAGAAAGTTGTGTTAGAATCTCTCTCCAAGACTGTAAATGTTTCCATTTCTTCTCCTAATTCTGTCTACCTTCTGTATATTCTTGAAATAATGTTGGTTGAGGATACTCATCCAACTGTACCTTCCTGATGAATTGTTCCCTTTGCATGAGGTATAAAGCTCTGTTTTTCACTAATTTTGTCTGATGATGGACTTGCGTGGTGGTCCAGTGGTGAAGAATCCACCTGCCAATGCAGGAGACACAGGTTCAATCCCTGGTCTGGAAAGATTCCACATGCCACAGGGCAGCTAAGCCCACGTGCCACAACTACGGAAGCCCAGGTGCTCTAGACCCCTATTCCGTAACAAGAGAAACCACCGCAGTCAGAAGGCTGTGCACCGCAACTAGAGAGCAGCCTCTGCTTGCTGCCACTAGAGAAAGTCCAGGCGCTGCAGTGAAGACCCAGCACAGCCAAAATAAAATTTTTAAAGATGGTCTGATGGTGACATTGCCACACTGTCTTTCTCTGGGTTAGTAGTTGTTGGACGGATCTTTTCCCATCTCTTTCGACCTTTCAAATGTCCTTTTGCTTTAGACGCACCACTGGTAGCTTCACAAAGCTGAGTTCAAGTTGTGATTGTTTTATTTTTTAATCCAGTTAGAGAATTTCTTCAAGATGTCAAGTGCAATCCCTTTACCTACGCTTTGGCGACTAAAATACTCAGATTTCCTCCTGTCACCCTATTTTGTGTTTTCTATTTACTCTGCTTTTTCTTTGCTTCTTTTTTCTCCTTTCCTTCTTTTTTCTCCCTCCCTGCTTTCTATTGGATTAATCATTTTTTAAAAATATTCCTTTTCTACTGATTTTAAAGGCATATGTGTTATTTTACTATTGTAGCTAGCTTATATCACATTTTAGTATGGATTCTTTGATTGATTGATGATTGTTTGATTTGGCTGCTTCGGGTCTTAATTGCAGTACATGGGATCTTTCTTCCGGCACACGGGCTTAGTTGCTCCCTGATCTTACTTCCCTGATCAGGGATCGAACCCACATCCCCTGCGTTGCACAGTGGATTCTTAACCACCGGACTGCTAGGGAAGTCCCTTAATATGAATTCCTAACAATGTTTCGAGTTAAGCCACATCAGTAGCCTCCACCTGAATGACACAAAGACCTTAGAACACTTTGCTTCCAGTCCCAGCAACCTCCGGTTTCTTCAGGTTGTTGTGATCTAGTACTTTAGTTCCACCTGTTTCTGAACCCCTCAAACAAGTTCTATTTAATCACTGGTTTGGATACAGTCAGGGCTTATTTAGACTGACGTGTGTAATTATCAAATTATTGTCTTACAGTTACTTCCTATAGCCTACCTTTTCCTTCTGGGCTTAAACTACTCAATATAATCCACAGAGATCTAACTGGATTCCTTGTACAATATCACTGTACATACAAGACATGAGTATTTGCGGATTTTGGTGTCCGTGGGGGATTCTGGAACTAGTACCCCACAGATGTATCTCAGGACCCCGTAGTATCATGGGAAAACTGTACATTCTGTAATAATCCTTCCAAAAAGGACCCATGAGTGTTAGAGTGCTAACTTCTCTGTCTGAACATGTCTCTTTTTTGCGCTCACTCTTTGTTGGCTATATAATTTTTGATTGACGGTTATTTAGAGCGGTGTCTTTATTATACAGTTCCATTGTCTTCTGGTTTCTATTGTTTCTAAATCTGCTGTCTGCCCAATGGTTGTTTTTTGTTTGGTTGGTTTTGGGTTTTTGTAGGTAATTAAGTCTTTTTACTTTAAAGGCTTCTCTTTGTTTTGGTTTTCTACAATTTTACTCATTATAAATAAGTGTAGATTTACTTGTTTCTACATTTTCAGTGTGAAGATTCTTAGCTTTCATCAATTCTAGAAAATGCTCAGCCATTATCTCTACAACTACTACTTCTCTCTTACTCTCCCCATATTATACATCCTGGGAGGCCTATTAGATGCTTATTGGACTTTCTCATTTTCTCTTCCATGTCTTCTAACCTGTCTTTCCTTCTGCTTATTATTTTGTATTGCATTTGTGATAATTTCATCACTAATTTTCTCTTTGAGTCTAATGTACTATTTAACCTATCCACTGAGTATCTTTATTTCAATGGCTTTTCACTTCTATATTATTAAATGCAGTTTTATCCAAATCTTCTTTTCCTCTTATTATTGTATTCTGTTCTATCCTTAATGCTTCTTTTGATCTTTTTTCTTTCTTTAGTATGTTCAAATTTTCTCAGGTTCTTAAAATATGAATTATGTATGCTGTCTCTTCCCCGTATGATTCTTCATATTCTTTGTGATTTTGGATTCTGAGTCTATCTTCAGTGATCCCATGGACCCTGAATTATGAAATAATTTCTAATAAAAGGTTTATATTTGTTTCCACAAGGTGTCCCAGATGATGTAATAATGTAATATTTTACACTAATACATCAACTTGAGAAGTTTTCTACTGTGTATTTAAATTTAGACTCTGACACTGAAAAGTGTCGTAGGCACAAGGCTTCAGGTTTTTTTTATCAACTTGCTTGGTTGACTGAATCCTAGACCCAAATATGTATATGTTGGATGAGGTTGAGATGCCAAAACTTCCTTGGGATACTGTAGAGGATAATGTCCAAAGACTTGGGAGGTTGGAATACCAGAGCAGATCTACTGTGTAAGACTTTCTCACTCACCCCTGGGAGAACGACTGTGAGCCCTGGGAGGATCTGGAGGACACTCCCTTTATCAAGGCTTTGAGAAATACTTTGGTGGGGATTGCTTGACATCCTTAAAGGTCTCCAGAGGGGATATTCTCTATAGACCAGAAATGATAGTGGCATCCATCTCAATTTCCTCAGTTCAACAGAGAAGATGAAATCCTAGAGAACCAAGGGCCAAGTGATGGCATTTAATCACCAGAGACAAGGTTGGCATGATTTCTGTAATAAGCAACAGAACCAGGTGTTCCTGATCCCACAAGCACAGCTCTTTGGTGTTAGATAAAGATCATGGTCCTCACAGAGGTGGCGAAAGAGATGGGCACTCTGCAACTTACTTGATTTGTATAAACAGAGAAGTTCTAGATCAGGTGAGCAAAGGTTTCCCTTGAATGAGCACAGAAGAGTCACAGCCCTTCAACTCATTGCCGTACTTGAGCCAGACACAGTCCACAAAGCCAGACCCTAAGTATACTGCTGCTTCACAAGCCAGCCCAGAGCTTGTTGCGTAAGACAACATCATTTATTCTGCTCATAAGTCTGTGTCTTGCGTGGGGTTCAGTAAGAACAACTGATCGCTATTCTACTTGGTATTATCTGGGACAACTCAAAGGCTGGGGGCTGGAATCATCAGAAAACTCATCCAGATGTCTGATATTATAGCTTAATGGACTTGAACCTGGAACAGAAACAGCTGCAGCCCCCCAACCACCTCTGTCTTTGTTTAGCCTCCATGTGTGGTCTCTCCAGGATGGCAGCTTCAGAGTAGCCACACTTTTTCTAGGTTGGCTCAGGATCCCCAAGACACATGGGGAGAGAGAAAGAGAGAGAGACAGATGACTCCAGATGGAAGGAAACTGGGTCATTTTTTACTGCTTAGGCTCAGATGCCAAGTGGCACCACTACTGCCATTGTATTAGCGTTCTCCAGAGAAACAGAACCAATAGGATATATATGGATAGACATTGAAGGATATTTACTATAGGAATCATCTCACATGGTTATGGAGGCCAGGAAGTCCTACAGCCTGCCATCCACAAGCTGGAAAACCTGGAAGCTGCTGGTGTAATTCAGTCTGAACCCAAAGGTCTGCGAATGGAGATTGGGGATGGGCAGTTAGGAGGGGGAGTTCATGGTGTAAGTCCAGAGATGAGTTTGAAGGCCCAAGAACCAAGGAAACTGGTGTCTGAGACAAGGGAAGATGGACATCTCAGCTCAAGCAGAGGGAATTCACCCTTCCTCAGCCTTTTTGTTTTATTCAGGACCTCCATGGATTGAATGACGCCCACCAGCCCTGAGGAAGCCTACCTGCCCTGAGGAAGCCCATCCGCTTTGCTGCTGCTGCTGCTGCTAAGTTGTTTCAGTCATATCCCACTCTGTGCGACCCCATAGACGGCAGCCCACCAGGCTCCCCCATCCCTGGGATTCTCCAGGCAAGAACACTGGAGTGGGTTGCCATTTCCTTCTCCAATGCATGAAAGTGAAGTCACTCAGTCGTGTCCAACTGCTAGCGACCCTATGGACTGCAGCCCACCAGGCTCCTCTGTCCATGGGATTTTCCAGGCAAGAGTACTGGAGTGGGGTGCCATTGCCTTCTCCGCATCTGCTTTGCTCAGCTCACCAATTAAAACGTTAATCTCACCCTCATAGACACACCCAGAAATAATGTTTCACCAGCTCCCTGGGCATCTCTTAGTCCAGTCAAATTAACACATGATACGAATCATCACAGCCACGTTCTGTGTTTTAGGACTAAGACCAGTCCGTATTCAAGGGACAATATCACAGAGCCTACCACTCAGTGGAAGAGTCTCAGCATCGTATCCTTAAGAGTGTGTGAGATGGACTACATTCAACACAGCATCTCCTCAGTCCCTGGAGAACTCTGCTCCTCCAACAAAGCAGGTGAACCCTTCCTGTGTGTTGGAGAAGGAGAAATAACTAGACTTTTTAGAAATTGCCATCAGTGCCCAGTCATATCCAATGCTTTGCAACTCTATGGACTGTAGCCCTCCAGGCTCCTCTGTCCATGAAATTTTCCTGGCAAAAGTACTGGAGTGGGTTGCCATTTCCTCCTCCAGGGGAGCTTCCTGACACAGAGATCGAACCTGTGTCTCCTGTGTCTCCTGCATCGCAGGCGGATTCTTTACCGCTGAGCCACCAAGGAAGCCTTTCAGGAATTACTGCACATTGATTCTGAACCTCCACCAAAGTAGCCATGACACCATGGCTCAGCAATATGGACGTGCCCTCCTCAAGGCTACAGACACATCACCATCCCCCAACAGCCAGTGATCTGGGGGTAAGTTGATTACGTTGAATCACTTTCATCACAGGAGAGGTAGCAGTTTTTTCTCATTGAAATAGAACCTCTAAAATATGGATCTAGACAGATGAATGGATAAAGAAGAAGATGTGGTGTATATACATATATATATACACACAATGAAATATTACTCAGCTATAAGAAAGAATGAAACAATGCCAATTGCAGCAACATGGATAGATCTACAGATTGTCATACTAAGTGAAATAAGTCAGAAAGAGAAGGACAAATACCCCATGATATCATCTATAGGAGAAATCTAAAACATGACACAAGTGAGCCTGCCTACAAAACAGAAACAGACTCATGGAAATAGAGAGCAGACTTGTCACTGCCAAGCGGGAGCCGAGTCGGGGAGGCAGGGGCTGGGAGTCTGCGATTAGCAGATGCAAACTATTGTATATAGAATGGGTAAACAGCAAGGTCCCACTGTATAGCACAGGGCAACCATATTCAATATCCTGTGATAAACCACGATGGAAAAGAATATGAAAAATGGACATACATATATATAACTGAATCACTTTGTTGCACAGCAAAAATGAACACAACACTGTAAACCAACTATAGTGAACAGTGAAGTCGCTCAGTCGTGTCCGACTCTTAGTGACCCCATGGACAGCAGCCAACCAGGGGATTTTCCAGGCAAGAATACTGGAGTGGGTTGCCATTTCCTTCTCCAGGGGATCTTCCCGACCCAGGGATCAAACCCGGGTCTCCCACATTGTAGGCAGACGCTTTACACCAGGGAAGTCTTTCCCTGGTGGGGGGATATATATAAATCAACTATACTTGAATAAAATACATTTTCTTAGTTAAAATGAATAAATAAATATGGATTTGTCTTCCCTGCTCCCCATGCTTCTACTAAAACCACCCTCTCTGGACTTAATACCTAAGCAACAGGCATGGGATTTACTTGAGAGCCAATGTAAGGAGGAGAAGGTGACTTCCACAAATTAAAGTACAACACGGTCAAGCTGTAAAATGAATTATTTTATCTCCATCATATCAAGGGTCCTCACTGGCAATCTGAGATGTTGTGTTTCAGGGAGGAATTATTTAAAAGAATCCTGCCCCACCACAGCACAATAGAATTTATTACGAAAAATTAGCTGAAGGAAAAATAAAACAATTTCTAACTTATTACAGGAAAACACTTCTTCAACTGTCCGCCAAGCTTTCTACAAGTTGCAGACCTGAAAATATGTTGACTATTTGATTCCATTTTCGGAAAAGCCCATCCACACTTTTGTTCACACAGGCACACTGTGAACAATGCCCAAGGTCTAGGGCATGGCACTGGACACTAAATAAATCTGAACTTTTCCCTGGGAGTCGAAGCTGTGCACGGTCAATATTCTTGGCAGGGAATCAGCTTCCACCCATTTCAAATGGACCCCTGTCTGGACCGTGACCCACTCCCTGCCTGTGACTTCCCAGCCAGCTCCTGGCCACCTTCCAAGGGGCCAAGGTGCATTGGTGCCAGTTCTGTCCCTGGCAGGCGTTGGTGCTACAGCCTGAAGCTCTCTCATCCCCCCAGAAACAGTTCTGTCATTCTCTTGGCCTGAACCAAATCCTCGCGGCACTGCCCAAGCCCAGCCTCATTCCTGAAGTAGGAATGTTGGCTGTGGGGCTAGATCTGTATGTTCTCTTTAAAAGTCTCCTTGTGAGGTAAGTTCAGACCCAGGCTGTCCCTAAGAAGAAGCATGAGCAGCTGCAGAAGGGGTCTCAGGGTGGTAACTGCATTCATCTTTCCCTGGTTTACTCAGCTCTCCTTTACTAACCACCACCTATAGTCTCATGGTCTATGTGGGCTGATAGAGGAGAAGGGAGGTCCTGCTGAGGAGTGGGTCAGTAGCAAGTGGCAACCATATAGCACAGAAGTATAAATGTTGTTGTTGTTGTTCAGGCACTAAGTCATGTCTGACTCTTTGGGACCCCATGGTCTGCAGCATGTTAGCCTCTTCTGTCCTCCACTATCTCCCAGAGTTTGCTCAGACTCATATCTATTGAGTTGGTGATGCCATCCAACCATCTCATCCTCTGCCACCCCCTTCTCCTTTTGCCTTCAGTTTTTCCCAGCATCAGGGTCTTTTCTGATGAGTTTCACATCAGGTAGTCAAAGTATTGGAGCTTCAGCTTCAGCAACAGTCCTTCCAATGAATGTCCAGGGTTCATTTCCTTTAGGATTGTTTGGTTTGATCTCCTCTATGCAGACGAGACAGCCACCAGCAGCTGCAGACTCACAGCATCCCAAGTAAGCCCTGTTAGTGAAAAGAGCACTTATGTCTTGCAACATTCTCACATCAGTCTCAGGCAAGGTCTGATTGGTCCTGTTTGGGTCACATGCCCACCATTGAACCAATCTCTGTGGCCAGGGGGTTGGATCCTCTGATGATTGGCCAGCCTGTGTCATATGCTGACCTCTGTGGCAGGGGCAGAGCTGTGATTGACAACCCTACCGGGCCCACATGGCCTTGAAGGAGTTCTGCAGAGGAATCCCACGAAGGAGCGTGGGAAGGCATGCTGGGCATATAGCACTCACTTCCCCAGTCTACTGCTAAAGGTGTCACTGAGAAGCCACATACAAGCTGGTTCTGAAGTCTGGGCAAGATTTACTAGGGGAAAGCAAGGAGGGCAGAGGGAACAAGTGTGGACAAGAGTGACCCTAGAGAATGACTGCCCGGGTCCAGCCCCGGCTGATCCAGGGTATTCGAAGGATAGACGGCATAGGCGACCTATTTATTTAAATATTTATCAAAGATATAAAGAGTAATAGAATGAGGATAGCTCAGTGAGGAAATTCAGTGGAGAAAAGAGGCTGAGTAGCTTGGTTTACACGGGAGACCAATAAAACTTCA
>NW_011495018.1:12234454-12252913 GCF_000754665.1 Bison bison bison | reverse complement strand
ATTATTCCAAAGTCAGGAGCCACCCTCCGAAAGCATTAGATAAAGTTGCATTCCTATAGGGCAAAGGTGTGGTGGGCTCAATCAAGAAAAGAATTAACTCAAGGGTGCAAGGTTACAAACATTAAAGCTACTACTTACACCAATTATATTAATCAATACACTGCCAGGGACACAGCAGGTAAGGGATATGGAGACTTAGCAGCAAACATTGGCCCAACAAGTGAAAAACCCTTCACCAATACAATTTCTAATCAATCTTTTAACTACTCAAAGGACTCTGTATTTAGACAGTTTAGAACATTTCATGCCTCTCACAGTTGCGAGGCTCTGAGCGATCACATGTGGCTGGAAAAACCTATTCAGGCAGGCCAGAGGACTTTCAAAGGAGGTAGGTTGAAACACTATCACACCCAGGAACTTTATTAACTGGAGCTATAAGTTAACTCCTTTTTCAGAGCGAGGTAGTGGGGGACAGCCCTCCCCACCCCCGGAAAGTCAGAGGTGTAGGTGAGAGCACAAAGCAGAAAGTAGGCAGACTCTGGTTTTGGGGGTAGATGCTCGAGAATTTCCAGGGGGACTCCTGAGGCTCGATCCCGCCTTTGTGTATGCCGAGCCTCCTTCCTCATGACCTTTGCCATGGGCAGAGTTCCTCACGCTGGCTCCCAGCAGTGATAGAATTCTAGTTGAGCTATTCCAGATCCTGAAAGATGATGCTGTGGAAAGTGCTGCACTCTATGCAATATGCAATATGCACTCAATATGCGATATGCCGGGTCCCGGCAAATGACTGAGGAGAGAGCTATAAACTGAATGTGTCCCCCTTCCACCAAATTCATATATTGAAACCTAATCCCCAGTGTGAAGGTATATGGAGGTAGGGCCTTTGGGAGGTGATTAGATCATGAGGGTGCAGCCCTCATGAATAAGATTAATGTCCCTATAAAAGAGCACATTAATGAGGACACAGTGAGAAGAGAGCCATCTAAGGCCAGGAAGAAGCCCCCCCACCAGACAGCAAATCTGCCGGTGACTTGATCTTGGACTTCCAGACTCCAGACCATGAGAAACAAATTTCTGTTATATATAAGCCACCCAATCTATGGTATCCTGAGCTAAGACAGGAAAGCAGAGAAGACCCCCACCCCCCAATTTCTGCCAGAACTGCACTCACCTATCTTACTCTGCTCTAATTCTTACCTCTCCAGGATGTTTGAATCTAGGAGTGGGAGGAATAGCTACAGTAGTGAGAGGTAAAAAAACATATAGGACCCAGACTTCCACTTGGACTGTTTTGAACACAGAGTTTGGCACCACCAAAATCCCAGCTGAAAGCATGCTTAGGTGTACAACACAGGGAACCCAGAGGGGCAGGAGGCAGAATGGGCAGGTGTGACCACCAAACTTTTCTGGCAGGTGGAGCAGGTACCTGTGAAGAGCTGGCAATAGCCTCCAGGAACAAAGAGGACAGCCACTGTTGGAATTTAATAGCAGAGGCAGCAGCATCAATAAGCCAAGAGCATAGGATTTGGAATCTAACATCCTGGGTTTTAATTTTTTGTATTAAAAAGTATTAAGTATAGACTATGCACCCATAGTTCCACTGCCTGAAGATGAACATTCTTTTTTTTTTGGCCACACCACATGGCTTGTGGAATCTTAATTCCTTGACCAGGGATTGACCTGTGCCCTGAGCAGTGAGAATGCAGAGTCCTAACCACTATGGGTAGCCAGGGAAATCCCAGATGACCACTCTGGGATTACATATATACACACACACACACACACACACATACATATCCTTCTATACTTGTACATATATTTCTATATTTTCACACAAAGTATATAGGGGAAATATGCCTATCAAGTGTTTCATTTAACAAGATAACAGGGGGTAGTTCACATGGTTTTGAGATAAACTTATCACTGTTTAACAGTGATAAGTATGAACAGTGTTCCATTCCCTTGTCTGTCTTCTTATTTAATGGTGAAGAATCTGAAGTGCAGAGGAAGAAAGAAGTTGCGAGTTTCCAGGGAGTCAGAAAGCAGCCCCAGTTCCTGCGTACTCAGGACCTGTTCTAACAGGTGATGCTGCGTGATGAGTTCCTGTCTGAAGGTGACACTTGTATTCACCACGGGGGCGAGGAGGGAGCTATGGCCTTGTTGCAGGCAGCAGCTAGGGGAAGGCAGTGCCATCCTACCTTGGACTCCGCCAGGAGATTCTGGGCCTCTTATAACCTCACAGCATCCCACAGGTCAGCTTTTGTGGCTTCCTGGCTGGGACCCTGGACCCTGCTTCCCTTCCACCATCCATCTGTCACTCGGCAGAGGGATGGCCCTAGACTTCACCTCTAGCCCGGAGACAGGTGTGGTCAGTTCAACCAAAGGTCAAAGGTACACCCTAAGCATGTCCAGGCAGTCAGCATTCATCTTTGAGCTTTCAGGAGTCACATGGAGTGTTTTTCTGGTGGCTAGACAGTGAATTTCATTTGGCTCCAGGAAGGGAGCTATTCATTAGCAAATGTCACGGCAGTGGACAGCAGGGGCCCTGACGATGCATCAAGCATCCTGGGACACAACTCCATCACCCTGAACGTTTCCCTGGGAACCGGGGCAAGTGGAGTAATTAATGGACAGCAGAAGACACATCCAGCAGGGTTGCAGGCTGCTGAGGCAAGGGAGGAAAGTCACAGCAGAGCCAGGACCCATGGGTTAAGAGCACCGGCTTTGGAGTCTATTAACCTGGGATCCAAGTCCCTTTCAGCTTTTGCTGGCTGTGTGACACTGGATGCGTTGCCTTCCCTCTCTGATCCTCACCCTTCACATCTATAAAATGGGGTTACCAATAACCCCTCCCCACAAGGTTGTTAGAGATTAAATGAGGTAACAGGATAGAGCTCATAGCTGGACACGTTGAACCACAGTTATTTACCTGGTGGTTCTGAGAAGGGAGGGAAGCCACATAAGCATATGTATCTACATGATCGATACTCCAAACTGCGTTAACCATTTTCTAAACTGTACTATATGTTTCCTACCTTCTTAAACAGCATAACTGGACTTTAATACTTTCCTTATCATTCACAGTTGCTCAGTTGTATCTGACTCTTTGTGACCCCATGGTCACAGTCCATGGAATTCTCCAGGCCAGAATACTGGAGTGGGTAGCCTTTCCCTTCTCCTGGGGATCTTCCCAACCCAGGGATCGAACCCAGGTCTCCAGCATTGCAGGCAGATTCTTTACCACCTAAGCCACAAGGGAAGCCCTCAGAATCAACATTACCAAATAATTATATCCTGTCATCATATGGTAATGTCTATCATATCTTTAGAGGTCACTGGATGCAAGTGGGCTATTTGTCCAGATGCTAGATGATCCAACCCAAGGTGACCCTGTTCTAATTGTGCCTACATCAGCTTTTTGAGAGTTGACTGGTCCCTTCTCTCACTGTCAGATTTTCAGTTACTGTTTTTCATTGCTCTCAACAGGTACCGCCCAACCCATCCACATGTTCTCTATCACCACCACCTTATAGTCTGAGCTGAGAAACCAGATAAGAAAGGTATCTGTTACAAATGTATGTAAAGTATGAATTAATAGGATCCCAGCGAGGAGCTGACTCTTGTGTGCAGCTAAAATGCTCTCACAGAATTCTCTGAGACAGTCATCCAAGGCCTACTCACTTCCCACTTCTCGGCCTCATCCTGGGTGGCTGAGGTCTGAGGGGGTCACCACCCTAGAAAAGTGACCATCACTATGCTCAGCTGATGTGACTTCCAACGTGGAGGGTGCTTCAAAGTGTTTTGTTTTTCAAATTCATGTAAAATCAGTATCACAGAAACAACTGCCACCTTCTTTTAGTATTCTTTTTTAGAAATTAGACAAAATTTTGTCTGAGTCAAACTCAAGTCTCTGATGCACTGAGTATTTTGTTCCAGCCTGAAGGGACCACTGTGATGATGATGAAGAAGTCATCCTGAGGAGAGCCCATGGCTCCTAACCTCACAATGTCCCAGCTCCTTCTCCATAGAGCCCTTGTTTCCACTCACCTGCTTGTTCCCAGCACCTCATCCTGCTGCCACGGAGCTTCCCTCACCCAGCAGCCACGTGCAAAGTCCCATGACGTGCCAGGCACTGGGATGTGCACCAGGGGTCCTTGCCTCCAGAAGCCCCCATCGGGTAAGGAGAGCAGACAGGTAGCAGCAGTTAGTCCTTCCTTCCTTGTGAGCAGGATGTAGCAGGTACAGAGCTTCTGGGCACTTAGAGAAGAGTGTGACCAGGTCATCTCAGTGGGAGGGGGAAGCTTTACGTAAGAGGGGCCATTTGAGCTGAGCCTTGAATGCAAAAAAAGAAAAAAGAAGGATATTCCTGGCAGAAGAAACAGTTTGTACAAAGGTGTGAACATCCACAGCTTGTTTGGAGCCAAGGGAGGGCTGCTGCTACTGCTGCTACTAAGTCGCTTCAGTCATGTCCGACTCCATGCAACCCCATAGACGGCAGCCCACCAGGCTCTCCCATCCCTGGGATTCTCCAGGCAAGAACACTGGAGTGGGTTGCCATTTCCTTCTCCAGTGCATGAAAGTGAAAAGTGAAAGTGAAGTCGCTCAGTTGTGTCCGACTGCTAGCAACCCCATGGACTGCAGCCTACCAGGCTCCTCCATCCATGGGATTTTCCAGGCAAGAGTACTGGAGTGGGGTGCCATCGCCTTCTCCGCAAGGGAGGGCTGGACAGAGACTAAGCCCAGAGTGCAAGTGTTCCATCAGCCGGCAACCACCATCATAGAGAGAGACTGAGCAGGACCAGAGAAGGATCCAGCCATGAGTCCCCTGAGGTCCTTACATATTGGCCGGGGCCAATCTCAGGAGAGCCCCCCAGTCCTGCTTTCAGATTCAGGGACTCAGGGTCCCACAGCCGCTTCCAGCTCTGGCCCAGGAGCAACTTCAAGCGCTTGTGACTGCCTGCGGGAGGTAGTACATGCAGGCTCACCCCTGGCCCTGAGTGAACATCTCCATAGAGCAGCTGATCCCCTGGTCAAACAGGCTAAAAATAATCTCGGGTAGATTTCCAGACCAGACTCTGACGCATTCAAACCAAAAAGATTCAAAGATTTGCACAGTTGATGAAAACTAAAATATCAACAGGCTCCTCCAGCTTGAGGAGCACTTTGCCCAGGCAGTGATTCAGCAAGAGATATTTGTTCAGTGAGCACCTGCCAGACACCAGGAGGAGGAGGGCCGGGAGTTTGACACCATCCCTGAAATAAACCATGGTTCATCTTTAGAGCAGCTGAAAAGAATGAAGCAGCTCTATATATACTGACCTGGAAAGCTCCTCTGACATATCACATGAAAAAGCAAATTGCAGAACAAGGGACTGGCCTAGTGGTCCAGTGGCTAAAACTCTGAGCTCCCAGTGCAGGGTGGGAAGGCCTGGGTTCAATCCCTGGTCAGGGAACTAGATCCCATATGCTACAACAAAAGATCCTGTGTGTCCCAACTAAGACCCAGCACAGCCAAATAAATTTTAAAAATTGTTTTAAATTACAGAACAATACATAGGATCTCAGATACACTAAATTTAAAAGAATATGTGTGTGTGTGTGTGTGTCTGTTTAAATGCATAGTCAAAGACTTGGGATATCTTGCAACAACCCCATGCACTTTTAGACAATGAAATTATTAAATTTCTGTGTGGTTAGGTAATTTGATCATACGGCTAATAAACTGTTGAACTAGAATATAATAATAACCACCACTAAGATTTATATAGCAACTGTTTTTTAAAGAACTGAAATACTACACTCTAAACTCATTCATTCATTCAACAAACCCAAACTGAATATCTACTGTGTGCCTGGCTTTACTTCAACCACTGGAGGTAAAACGATGAACAGGGCAAGTGAAATCCCTGTCCTCATGGCACGTATAGGCAGGGAACACCTCTGGGAAGTTAATGATGGAGGATGGGGTTGGGAAAATGAAAGAAAATATTAACCTTGTGATTACTGTTTGAATTTTTCATAATTGGAGTTTACCCGCTATTTGAATAATTGAAATTTATTTGTAATGTTTTCATTGAAAATGTACCTTTGCCTCAGAGGGTATTTAATTTTCAAGCCTACTGCACAACTGCTAAGAATTTCTGATAACTTGTTTTAATTAGCATAACAGTAAAGTGAGTGCCTGGAGTAGGAAATGGCAACCTACTCCAGTATTCTTGTCTGGAAAATTCCATGGACAGAGAAGCCTGGCAGGCTACAGTCCAGGGGGGTCACCAAGAGTCAGACACGACTGAGTGAGCACACACTCACACACAAAGTGCATTCAGAAAAGCAAAACATAGATACATAGCTACTTGCAGCAGCAGAGTAGGGAGGAGAGGGAAGTAGAGAGAAAGGGGAACTTCTCTACGCACCAGCCACTATGCTAAACCTTAGGCACACGCCATTTTGCCTGATCCTTACAACTATACCACGAGGTAAGAACTATACCAGTTTTCTTGTTTTGTTTTGATCAAAGATTTATTTATTCACTTACGGCTACACTGGGTATTTGCTGATGTGCACAGGTTTCTCACTGTGGTCGCTTCTGTTGTGGAGCACAGGCTCTAGGCACATGGGCTTCAGTACTTGTGGCGCACGGGCTTAGTTGCCGAATGGAATGTGGAATCTTCCCCACTGCTGGTGCTGTTGCTGCTGCTGCTAAGTCGTGTCCGACTCTGTGCGACCCCAGAGACGGCAGCCCACCGGGCTCCCCCGTCCCTGGGATTCTCCAGGCAAGAACAGTGGAGTGGGTTGCCATTTCCTTCTCCAATGCATCAAAGTGAAAAGCGAAAGTGAAGTCACTCAGTCATGTCCGACTCTTCGCGACCCCATGGACTGCAGCCCACCAGGCTCCTCCGTCCATGGGATTCTCCAGGCAAGAGTACTGGAGTGGGGTGCCATTGCCTTCTCCCTTCCCCACTGCATTGACAGGCAAATTCTTAACCACTAGACCACCAGGGAAGCCCCTATACCTGTTTTATAGATCAGTTTTCAACTAGGGGTGATTTTGCCCCCAAGAGACACATGGCAAAGTCTGGAGATGTTTTTGTTTGTCACTTTGTAGGGAAGGGGGTGGTTGCTACTGGCATGTAATGGACAGAGGCCAGGGCTGCTGCTGAACATCCTACAAAGTACAGGGTGCCCCCCCACCTCCAGCAAAGGAATTATCCATCCACAAATGTAATGGTGCTGAACTGAAGAGACCCTGTTACAGATGAAGAAATTGAGGTTTAAGGGAATTGCGTGCCCAAGGTCACATGGCAACTGTGGTGGGCAGAAGATGACCACCCAGACCTGTGGATATGGTACCATGTGAGGAGGAAATGACAACCCACTTCAGCATTCTTGCCTGGGAAATCCCATGGACAGAGAAGCCTGGCGGGCTGCAGTCCATGCGGTCACAAAGACTCAGACACAACTGAGCACAAGCACCATCGCTGGCAAAGGGGAATTAAGGCTGGAAATGGAAATAAGATTGCTGATCTGTGGATCTTAAAATACAGTAGCCTGGATTACCCTGGTGGGCCCAGCGTAATCACAAGGGTCCTTAAAAGCGGAAGGGAGGCAGGAGAGTCAGTATCAGACTCAACTAGCCATTCCTGGCTTTGACATGGAAGGTCTGTTTGGCTCCAAAGCATAGGTCTTGACACTACACTAGAAAAAAAGAAGGGTGGGGAATCTTCAATAACCCCACAGCCCAGGGAGAACCACTCTTAATATTCCAGAATAATACTACGGTTACAAATTACATCATAAGCATTCTCCTATGTCATTAAAAATGAAAAGAATACCAAACTTTCATTGACTTTATTATAGTTCATCACATAAATGCACCATTATTTAACTGCTCCCTTTTATTTGACCAGTAAGTTGTTTTTCATTCTGTTACTATTTCAAACAACCCTGCAGTAAACATTTTGGCTTGAGTTTCTGACTGCTGGGTAAGAATAACTGATCGGGTTATTTTCTTAGAATAGATTCCTAGAAGTTAAATCATCTAATAGGTATGAACATTTTGAGGCTCTTAACAGATGCTGCCAATCGTTGTCCAAAATGATAAGTACAGCAAACAATCCATTTCAGATTCTTGAAAACCTGAAGGATTTTTAAAAATCATTTGATAGATAAAAATAGTCTCTTGTTTTAATTTGCCTTTCCTTGGTTGTCAGTGGAACTGAACCTTTTCCTCATACATTTAAAAATCGTTACGTCAACTATGAATCCTTTGTTCATGTTCTTTTTTTCCCTACATTTCTATTTATTTGTTAATATATATTTTTTAAATTTGGCTGTACTAGGTCTCAGTTGTGGCACATGGGATCTTTCTTTTTTTAACCCAGGGCTTAGACACTGGACCATCAGGGAAGTCCCACAAGTTTCCTTATACGTGTGATTCTGGTTTTAAGCCACTCAGTCTACAGCTGTCTCAGTAGCACATCGTCTGAATAACTAAATCTTTAATAGTTTTGATCTTTGGCCAGGCAAGCTCTTACTCCTACCTATCCAGCCCTTTTTTCCTTCAAGAGTGCAGTATCTTTCTTGATCTTTGTTTTTCCATACAAGTTTTAAAGTCATCTTGTCAAGTTTGACACACATGTGCACACATACAAAGTTAGGATTTTCATTGGATGTGCATTCAATCTATAGATGAATTTGGAAGAACAACTTTACAATAGTGAGTTTTACACAAACTATATCTCTATTTAGCTTTCCTTTAATGTCTTTCAAATAAAATTTGCAATTGTTTCCATAGAGATCATGTACATATTTTATTATTATAATTATTTTTCCTCAAATAGGAGAACTTATCTATAAAGCCATCTGGATCTGGTATTTTTCTTTGTAGGGCAATTTCTTCGTGCTAACTTAAGTAACATTTTATCATTTATGTCCTTGGCAATATACCAACAGCAAACACTTTGTTTCTGTTGGTATATTGAAATGCATGAAAAGTGTTAATTGCTTGGTCATATCCGACACTTTGTGACCCAGGACTATAGCCCACCAGACTCCTCTGTTCATGGAATTCTCCAAGCGAGAATACTGGATTGGGTTGCCATTCCTTTCTACAGGGGATCTTCCCAGTATACATTGATTTTGTACTTAGGAAACTTACTAAACTCTGTTATTTCTTCTGAAAGTTCATTGTAAATTTTAAATATAATATATTATTACATTTCCAAATGTACAGGATTTTTTTTAGAATTTGTATTTATTACAAAATGGAAGAAATATGATATGATCCCTGGGAATTTACTGAGGCTTCCTACATGGTCAGTAATTGTTCTATTTTGATAACTGTCCCACGTGTAAAGAATGTGTTCTCTGTTGAGTATAAGGCTCTATAGATGGCTAATGCTCAAGCACATTATTTGTGTGGTTCAGACTGTCTGTACCTCCAATTATTTTTGTTTGCTTAATTCTGGAAAAGATATGCTAAATTCTCCAAATATAATTTTTAAAAGTTTTTGACTGCACTGAGTCTTCATTGCTTCGCATAGTCTTTCTCTAGTCGCAGTATGTGGGCTTCTCATTGCAGGGGCTTCACTTTCTGCGGAGCATGGGCTTAGCAGTTCCCCCGTGGCATATGGGATCTTACCAGACTAGCAAGCTTCTCTTATATTTTCTACAAAGAAAATGTGACCTGTAAATAATGGCAGTTTTGTTTGTTCCTTCCTGATCCTTATAATTCTACTTTTCTTGCCAACCTGCTCTGGCTAGGACCTCTGAGACCTCCAGTACAATGCTGAAAAGAAGTGTTAATTATAATGTTCACTATAGGGTTTTATAGACATGCTTTATCAGTTAAGGAAATCTTTTTCTAATTTTACAAAAATTTTTATCATCACTCTATGTGAATTTTATCAAATGCTTTTTATTGAGATGATATTTTTTTCCATTCTTTTACTATGTTAATATGGTGAATTACATTAACTGACTTCTTTGTTAAACCAATATTTCATTCTATAGGTCCATCTGCATTAGAACTGATAAATTATCTTTTGTTTTCCCCTTCATTGCTGAATGTGATTTGCTGATATTTTCAGATTTTTGCATATATCTTTACAACTGAGCTTAGCTTGTAATTTTCCCTTCTTGTTATTTTTATATCAGGCTATACTAGTCTTATAAAATTAATTAGAAAATGGTTCTTCTTTAGCTAACGTCTAGAACAGTTTGCATAGGATTGAAATTATTTGTTCCTTGAATGATAGAACTTCTCTTTAAAGTCATCTGGATCTGGCATTTTCTTTGTGACAATTTTTTTTAGGTGGCCAGAGCATGTGGCATTCAGGACTTCCCCCACCAGGGATTGAACTGGGGCCCCCTGAAATACACGTGTACCCCAGTGTTCATCGCAGCACTGTTTATAATAGCCAGGACATGGAAGCAACCTAGATGTCCATCAGCAGATGAATGGATAAGAAAGCTATGGTACATATACACAATGGAGTATTACTCAGCCATTAAAAAGAATACATTTGAATCAGTTCTAATGAGGTGGATGAAACTGGAGCCTGTTATACAGAGTGAAGTAAGCCAGAAAGAAAAACACCAATACTGTATACTAACGCATATATATGGAATTTAGAAAGATGGTAACGACAACCCTGTATGCAAGACAGCAAAAGAGACACAGATTACAGAACAGTCTTTTGGACTCTGTGGGAGAGGGAGAGGGTGGGATGATTTGGGAGAATGGCATTAAAACATGTATAATATCATATAAGAAACGAATCACCAGTCCAGGTTCGATGCAGGATACAGGAAGCTTGGGGCTGGTGCACTGGGATGACCCAGAGGGATGGTATGGGGAGGGAGGTGGGTGGGGGGTTCAGGATGGGGAACACGTGTACACCCGTGGTGGATGCATGTTGATGTATGGCAAAACCAATACAATATTGTAAAGTAAAAAAAAAAAGAAGTTTGGAGTTTTAACCACTGGACTGCCAGAGAAGTCCCTATTATGATACTTTTAACTCTGGTTCAGTTTATACAATGTTAGAGGACTACTGTGGTTTTTAAAGTCTTCTTGAGTTTTTGCTTTCAGCAATTTTTCAATTTCCTATACGTTTTCAAATTTTTTTCACTTTCTGTCATTTTTTTAAAAATAAATCCTGCCAAATAAGTTAATTTTGTTTTTTATTAAGAACAAACTTTTTGGTTCTGTGGATCCTCTGTCACATTTTTGTTTTCTATTTCATTCATTCCTTCACTTTTCTGTATCAATCTTTTCAAATTATCTTCTATCATTATTTTTTATTTATTTTTAATTGGAGGATAATTGCTTTGCAATGTTGTGTTAGTCTCTGCCATACAACTAATTTCTTCTATCATTTTCATGACTTTCACCTTGATCATGCTTTCTAAGATTTATTTTTTCTTCACTCCACTTCTTTACATCTACTATACATAGCCCCTATTTTCCTTTAACAGTGGTGCTCAACAGATTTTTAACACACATACTTAACCTATCAAAATTATTATCAATGTTCATAACTTCACAATGATCCAGTGTGGGAATGGAGTGAAAAACAGGTGTGGGGGCGATAGATAAAATGAGAGTCGCCATGGATTAAGGGAAAGGTCAGTTAGGATTCTTTACACTGGGACCTTTACTTTTGTAATGCTTAACATTTTCCATAAGTGAACATTTTTAGAGTTAGTATCTTTACTCTCCTGGGTATTGGAATCAGAGCACAGGATTTTAGAGTGCTTTACTCAGTCACTCCCCCGTGATGTACATGCTGCTGTTGCTTGGTATTTCTATTGAAATTGGCTGTTTATTTTTGACCACAAATTAAATAACATCATCATAATCCTTATTTTTAATGATTTTATTTTTTTTATTTTATTTTAAACTTTACAATATTGTATTAGTTTTGCCAAATATCGAAATGGATCCACCACAGGTATACATGTGTTCCCCATCCTGAACCCTTCACCCTCCTCCCTCCCCATACCATCCCTCTGGGTCATCCCAGTGCACCAGCCCCAAGCATCCAGTATCATGCATCGAACCTGGACTGGCAACTCGTTTCATACATTATACATGTTTCAATGCCATTCTCCCAAATCTTCCTACCCTCTCCCTCTCCAACAGAGTCCATAAGACTGTTCTATACATCAGTGTCTCTTTTGCTGTCTCGTACACAGGGTTATTGTTACCATCTTTCTAAATTCCATATATATGCATTAGTATACTGTATTGGTGTTTTTCTTTCTGGCTTACTTCACTCTGTATAATAGGCTCCAGTTTCATCCACCTCATTAGAACTGATTCAAATGTATTCTTTTTAATGGCTGAGTAATACTCCATTGTGTATATGTACCATAGCTTTCTTATCCATTCATCTGCTGATGGACATCTAGGTTGCTTCCATGTCCTGGCTATTATAAACAGTGCTGCGATGAACACTGGGGTACACGTGTCTCTTTCCCTTCTGGTTTCCTCAGTGTGTATGCCCAGCAGTGAGATTGCTGGATCATAAGGCAGTTCTATTTCCAGTTTTTTAAGGAATCTCCACACTGTTCTCCATAGTGGCTGTACTAGTTTGCATTCCCACCAACAGTGTAAGAGGGTTCCCTTTTCTCCACACCCTCTCCAGCATTTATTGCTTGTAGACTTTTGGATCGCAGCCATTCTGACTGGCTTTAATGATTTTAATATGTCACTTCCTTTGCTTACCATCCCTTCTTGCAATTCAGACCCTCAGTGATTACTTTCCATCTGCCTGAGGGACACACACACACACACATGCACACACACACACACACAAGGCTCCTCCACCCCATAGAGTCCCCTGTACTCTGTCAGATCCTGACTGGCAAAGGAAAGCTCAGTTCACCAGCCCAGTTGATTTCTGGACATGCAAAGGTCCTGGGACCCATGTGTGTTGGTTGGATGCCCCTTGCCAAGGGGTCCCAACAGTCCTCTGTACTCCTCATGTGGGAGGCAGAATAATGCCCCCCACCAAAGATGCCCACATCCTAATTCCCAAACCCAAAGAACTATGCTACTTTCCACGACAAGAGGAATTAAGGTTCCAGGTGGAATTAAGATTGCTAATTAGATCGAGTTTAGATCTAATTAGATCATCATTAGATAGATTGCTAATTCAGTTCAGTTCAGTTCAGTCGCTCAGTGTCCGACTCTTTGTGACCCCATGGACTGCAGCACGCCAGGCCTCCCTGTCCATCACCAACTCCCAGAGTTCACTCAAACTCATGTCCATTGAGTCAATGATGTAATCCAGCCATCTCATCCTCTGTTGTCCCCTTCTCCTCCCGCCTTCAATCTTTCCCAGCATCAGGGTCTTTTCAAATGAGTCAGTTCTTCGCACCAGGTGGCCAAAGTATTGGAGTTTCAGCTTTAGCATCAGTCCTTCCAATGAATATTCAGGACTGACTGATTTCTTTTAGGATGGACTGGTTGGATCTCCTTGCAGTTCAAGGGACTCTCAAGAGTCTTCTCCAACACCACAGTTCAAAAGCATCAATTCTTCGGTGCTCAGCTTTCCTTATAGTCCAACTCTCACATCCATACATGACTACTGGAAAAACCATAGCTTTTACTAGCCAGACCTTTGTTGGCAAAGTAATGTCTCTGCTTTTTAATATGCTGTCTAGGTTGGTCATAACTTTTCAAAAAGGGAAAGGATCCTGGATTATCACATGGGCCCAAGGTAATCACAAGGATCCTGAGAAGTGGAAGAGGAAGGCAGAAAAAAAAAAAAAGAGCGATGGCAGCATGGAAAGGACTTAATCTGCTGTTGCTGGCTTTAAAGAAGGAAGGGGACGACAGTCACAGGGATGCAGGCAGCCTCGGGGAAACTGGAAAAGGCAACAGTTTCTCCCCTAGATTCTCCAGAAAAGAACACAGCCCTGCAGACAACTTGACTTTAGCCCTGAGATCCATTTCAGATGTCTCACCACCAGAATGGTAAGAAAACAAGTCTGTACTGTTTTAAGCCACTATGTTGGTGATCATTTGTTACAGCTGCAATAGGAAGCTATTATGCCTTCTTCCAAAGTATCATCGTCTGTCTGTCCAACCCATCAGAGTATGAGCTCCATGAGCTCGGAAGTCTGTCTGTCTTATTCACATTCAGCCCAAGGCCTTGATGGTGAACCAATAAATCTGAGAGCTGGAAAAGTCTAAGAAATCACTTAGGCCACCTAATTTTTTTTTTTATCTTGAGTTTATATCCTATCCCTAGGTTGTTTTTTTTTTTTTAAACAACTTTATTGAGGTAGAATTTGTCCCCAGTTTTTTGTTTGTTTTCTGGGGTGTGTTTTGGGTTTGTTTTTTTTGCCACACCACATGGCATGTGGCATTTTAGTTGCCTGACCAGAGATTGAACCCCCTGCATTCGAAGTGCGGAGTCTTAACTACCGGACTCTCAGGGAAGTCTTGGCCACCTCATTATTTTTAAATGAGAGGAAACTGAGGCCCAGCAAGGGGCAATCACTTGCTTAAAGCCACTCAATTTGTACCAGCCTGGGCCACCACCCTGCCTTCTGGTTCCTAAGCCATAGAAGCCCCAGGACAGGCACAACTGCCGCCTCACCATCAAGGGCAGGCACTGTCAGGGCACAAGAAGACCTAGAGAACTCGAGACAGCTGGGGAAACGCTAGCATAAGGCAGGTTAAGATGGACAGAAGGTGTCTAAAAAGAGCACTCTTAAAATGTTAACCCCAGTGGGGCTTCTGGTCCACCACCACTACCGGGGCAGAACCGAGGCCGGCACCCGCCTGATCAGCTCAATTAGAAAGACACTAACACCTGAAGCTTAAAAAGCCCACAGGCATATAGCTAATGGCAAACTGAGGGCTGCTTTCAAGAATCTTAACATTTCATACTTCTGGTCAGAGTCAAAGCTTTGGGCAAATTAGGAAAAGGCATTTCTTCCACAAGGCTTTTCCAAATGTCAGAATATTGTCATCATATACTGATTTCATTAGAAAAAGACTTTACTCCCAATTTGCCAGAAAACTATCATAGATGTACTCCTACATATATCAATATTACCCCGTCTGGGAAGCACAAGGCACTCCCTGAGATGGGAAGCCCTTGAACAGTGCACAACCTGCAGAACCGTACAGAGAAGCCCTGCTGGGCAGGCTGCCCCGCCCCATCCCGAAGGCCCATTGGAGAACAACCTTACCCTCATAGTATACCATTTTATGTCTAACTCTTCCACTCGGGAGCCCCAGCCTTTGCGCCTCTCCCCTTGCAGACAGCAGGGACTGAAGATGAGCAAAGAGAGCTGACAGTCCTAGTTAGAAAGAAGGTGAGGAGATAGGAAGACAGGAAGTGGGGGATTCTAACTCAATATCCACAGGTCAGGAGATGGTCGAGGAAGTAGGGTAGCTCCCAGCTCAGGCCTTGGAGAAAGCCATGCACTGCCCACTGGGAGATGCTGGACACACTTTTTTAGGGGGTGGGGGGTGCTGTGCTGGGTCTTTGTTGCTGTGCGCGAACTTTCTCTAGCTGTGGTGCGCGGGCTTCTCATGGCAGTGGTTTCTCTTGTTCCAGAGCACAGGCTCCAGAGGGGACGAAGCTTCAGAAGTTGCTACTCCAGGGCTCTAGAGCACAGGCTTAATAGTTGTGGTGCGGGGGCTTAGCTGCTTCACGGCATGTGGGATCTTCCTGGACCAGGGATCAAAATCATGTCTCCTGCATTGGCAGGGGGGTTCTTTACCACCACGCCACCAGGGAAGCCCTGGGCACACTTTTTAAGCCTCCCCAAACCTTGTTTTCCTTTCTGTGAAAAGGATATGATTATAGGACTGCTGGAAGAATTTAAGAAACTACAAGCTTGGGAGTTCCCTGGTGGTCCAGTTGTTCAGACTCCGAGCTCCCAGTGCAGGGAGCATGGTTTCGATCCCTGGTTGGGAATCCTGCCTGCTGCGTGGCGTGGTCAAAAAAAAAAAAAAAAAAAACTATGCGCCTGTGAGGGTTCTGGATGTGCCAGCTGTTGTTATTGCTGTTATTATCACCACCATCAGCCCAGGGACATCTGCCCTTCAGGCCCTCAGCTTCCAGGCATAACTTGCTTTAAACAAAATTGGAACCACACTGGCCGGGAGGTGGAGGGTGTGTTACAAACAGAAAGGACTACTCGTTGAACCAAAGTACCCACTACTGGGTAAATAGAAAAGTCCACACCACTTTTGAACAAAATTGATTTTGGTAGGGAACAATCTCTGACACGATGGATGGGCCCAGTTTGGCCTTGAATGTCCCCTTCAGCCTCCCTCAGCCCCCGCTTGGCTCTTGGCCAACCTCCCCAAGCTGTGCCCTGAAGCCCCAGGGCCAGAGGATGACCAGGTGAACCCAAGGAAGCACAGCCCAGCTTTGGAGAGGGACACAGGTTGACATGTGAGCTCAACCTCAACTCGTGGATAACACGAGGGCAATCCCAGCCAGCCCTTGTGCACCGTTTACGTAGGTGGTACCGAGGCGATGCTTCGAAGCACCTGGTCTGACGGTTGTGGTGTTATCAATACTAACATCAGCTGGGAGGCTTCAGTGCAAGGCAGGCTGGGTAAGAGAAGAGCCCCACAAAGCTCCTGTTCTCAGTCCTCTGGATTTCCTTCCGTCCCCCGTACACCTACACACACACATATAATGCTGACATGTTTGTCACCTCCATCTGGCCAGAATGGGGTGTCTCCCCTTCGTGACAGAATTGCCAAACGCTTTTTTATATTCCTATATCTCAGCTGGGCTTCCCAGGTGGTGCTAGAGGTAAAGAATCTGCCTGCCAATGCAGGAGATGCAGGTTTGATCCCTGGGTCAGGAAGATCCCCTGGAGGAGGAAATGGCTACCCATTGCAGTGTTCCGGCCTGGGAAAACCTGTGGACAGAAGGGCCTGGTGGGCTACAGATCATGGGCTCACAAACAGTCGGACACAACCGAGCGTCTGAGCACAACACGTCTCAATTAGACTGAATTCAGCTGCAAGGAATACCTGCCTTGCAGTGGCTGAAACAATAAAGATGCTTAATTATCTTGTGAAACAAGTCACAGGACAGCAACAGAAATGTCACCGAGGCTTCATTTTTCTAAATAACTTTTCCAGGCAGCCATCAGTGTACCAGCTTTTTGTCCCGAAGATTTAGCTTTGTCACCTCTGGGCTGCCTCAGATTTTAAACCTGCCAGTGACTGGAGAAGGTGAGGTTCCTGGTTTTGTTTTACATTTTCTGAAGAAAGAAGCAAACTCTCTTCCAGAGCCTCCCTAACAGACACCCTCCTTATATTTCAGGCACCAGACGTGGGTTACCAGCCCTCTCCTAAAAATATCAAGGAACAGGGGCTGTTTCTGCTGCCTTACACCTTTCACGGCTCACCTCGCCAGGTTCAAAGGAGAGACTTCATAGAAGTAAGAAAGCAGGGAGGAGAACATGGCTGTCCCTCTACATAGAGCCCCTTCATTGACGGAGGAAGGAACTGGAGCCCAGAGTGGTAAAGTCCCTCATCCAAGGCCACTCAAGACTTTGCAGAAGGACCAAGGTAAAATCTGAACCACTGGCCCAGCCAGCTCCCGCCACATCACCAACTGTGGCTGACCCTAAGCCCCAAAGGGCACTCTGAGCTTGGCCAGAGGCACGACGCGGACAAAGTCAAGACCGTTAACAGAAGTGAACCCCTGATGCGCCCAAATGCGCCTCCAGGCCCCAGGCACCTCCAGGCCCCAGGGCTGTGTGGGGCTGGGGCAGTCAGAGCACTTCCTGCCCTTCACAGGAGCTTGGCAGGCGGGCCACGGGAACCCAGAGCCTGACAAACAGCATCTCTGTAGCCGCCTGGACCCCTGCCAAGCTGCCTCATTCCCTGGGGCTGACCTCATGTTTCTGAAGAGCCTCAAGACGCCCGAGGTCTGTGTGTTCCTCTCCTGGTTCAGTACTGCTGCCAGCAAAGGCAACGGCCCAGGATGGGGCCTGGGGGCCACGTGGAGGGGTGGACACCCAGAGCCCAAGCATTTAACAACTCACCCCTGCCCTGCCCTGCCTGTGGCATGCAGGCCCCGTTCCAGAAGAAACGGAAGATACACTGTCTAAGCTCTGAAATGAGGCCCCTCCTGCTCTGTCTTCCTGCCCCCAACCACCTGAAGGTCCCTCGAAGAAACTTTCACACTCAGGCTTTTCTGTCTGTTTCAGTTCGGACTTCTGGAAGCGGAACCAAAGGCAGTCAGACTTCATCCAGCAGAGGTACTAAGCACATCTCAGAAGTCGGCTAAAGAGCCTCAAAGAGAGCTAGAGGGCTCATGTGAGGTCTGCGCTTGGTGACAAAATTAACTGCTGATTGAGCCGAGAGCTGGGGCAGGCACGCACTCTAGCCTTTCTGGGGTCACTGACAGTATACTGAGGTGCAGCATGTACCCCCTCCCCTGCCAAAAAAAAAAAAAAGAA
>NW_011495018.1:12234171-12234354 GCF_000754665.1 Bison bison bison | reverse complement strand
TTAAAAAAAAAAAAAAAGAAGCCTTCGTGCCCTTGACCTCCACTTCCAGACACTCTTTCAGGGCAAAATACCTACTCTGGGCAAGGCTGAGGACAGCAGATGAGGTGAGTAGCCTGGGGAAGCAGCATGGAGCCAGGGCCCCAGGATGCACCCCTCCAACTCTCCCCAGGACATCTGCCTCAT
>NW_011495018.1:12232082-12234071 GCF_000754665.1 Bison bison bison | reverse complement strand
ATGATTACCACAACCCACCCACCCAGGCCGCAGCTCCAGATCGAGGCATTTGTTCCCATTCAAGTTCACTTAAAAGCGTTTATTTCCCTGCAAATCCACAAGGGCCAAAAAATCCACATGAGAGAGGAAAGAAAGCCTCTCCTAGTTGCCATTCTCTCTGGTCTGACCAAGAGGGGCTGGCCCCAGCCGCTGGTGGCTTTAGACTTTGCTCACAGAGGTTTTTCTCAGAATAGTAGCTCAGAGTCTTCAGAGCTTGAAAAGCCCGCATACCTTGAAAGTACGCAGGCTGCAGGGCTGCAAGAACAGAGTGGAATTTTCCATTTATAGAATAATACTCTTCATACCACTCTGGGGCCAGCGTTCTCGTGGTAAGTTCAGTGTCAGCAAACCCACCATGCTTCTGCAGGAGCCCCACGCCAGCCGGGCCCTTTTATTTATTTTTGGTGGGAGACAGGAGGAAATAAAGGAATAGCTTTTCAACTTGAGTGCCAACACAAACTTGGAAAAGGAACTGGCTTGGCAAGTGCTGAATATCACTGCCTGGTTTGGGGACTTAAATCAACTGTCAGGGAGTAGGAGGTGAGGAAGAGGCTGAAAAATATACCTTCCACCCCAGAATGTAGACAGGTGGCTGGGACAGGCATCACATTACTGCCTCAAGACCTTCCCTGTCCCTGCTGCGTGGTCCCTGGATCATGCCTGAGGGCAGGGGCCCATACCAAAGGCACAAGGCCCCACCTCGCTTCTCTTCCTCCGTACCCCCATGTGCTACACTTGATTTCTGCTGATGCAGGCACAGACAGACTCAAAGTCTGAAATAGCTTCCATATTCACGGTGTAGAGGGAAGGTCACCAAGCCAGTCATGAAGAGGCCTGAGTCCTCACTCTGCAGTGACAAGTTCACTGTGTGGCCTAAAGAAGCCTTCTCTTCTCTGGGTCTCATTTTCTTCATCTGTAAAGTAAGATCGGACTGAATGATCCCAAAGATCCCCTTCACTGCAAACATTCGGACTCACTCATTCATTCTACTGTTAACCAGAGCCAGCACCAGGTTCTGGGCATCCCTACGGGGCCACTCTAAACCTGCTGGGACATACCCAGACCCACCCACTAATGACAGCTGCAACACCAGTCTCCCAACCCTTGTTCCGACAGACAGAGCTCCTCCAGAGAGAGGAAGGAAAACCCTGCCTGCCAGCTTAGAGGAGGCATTGTCCCCGCCCCTCAGCACCCTACAGGAACCCTCCCCCTACCTAATACTTCCCCTACTTTCCATATTTTAAAAAACTGTGTTGCTCCTTCTCCTGGGAAGGGCATGGCCATCTCGTAGCCACCTAAAGTCTTCTGATTTATTTTCCACCGTTTTTACAAAAGTACAGTATTCATTTCAAAGTATTAAATGGTGACGCTCAAATGGCCCCTGAATACGCCTTGTTATTTCAGTTGCATAAACACCTCATATTTCAATACGGTCCCTCCACCCCAGGGGCAGGGGGGAGTGAGGAGCTACACACACACTTAGAAACACACACACACAGATCACTGTCCTAAGGCCCTCACCCCTACCTGTCTGTCACCAGCTACTGGCCACCACCTGGTCTCGGAACACCTGTTGGGAGGTGCTACAGTGCTGCTGTGGGAAAGTTATGTGTCCTTCCACTACTTACGAGGTAAAAACCAAAACCTCTCTGAAGCTCTCTGAGGTTTGTGCGAGGATTCCACCCAGTTGAAAGCTCTCCAAAACGCTGTGCAAAAGGAAGTTACTTGATTGCTGGGCGGCTCCCACTTAAAAACTGCATCGTTAGCTCGCACCAAGTCTTGCCTCCCCACATCTTTCCTTGCTGATGTTGATGAGAAGGAGAAAGGAGAGAAGGGGTTTCTCAGAAGGCAGAAGGCTGGCCCAGGGCACTAAAAGCTTGGGAGGTGGGTCTCACCCCCAGGCTGAGGGAGATCCAGGACTGGTCACCTGTTCCAAACCAGTGGAACAGA
>NW_011495018.1:12209309-12230836 GCF_000754665.1 Bison bison bison | reverse complement strand
GTGCGGTGCCAGCGGCGACAACGCGCACACCATCAAGTACTGCCCGCTTTCCAAAGTGCCGCCGCCGCCTGCAGCCCGCCCGCTGCCGCGCAGCGCCCGGGACGGCCTGCCCGGCAAGAAGCTGCGCTAAGGGCCCTGACCCCGGTCTGCTGCTGCCACCTGATGCCACTGGGGTAGCCGCCCGCCCACTCTCGTGTTTGGTCTGCGTACCATCTCTTCCTCGCTGCCGGGGAGTGTGGAGCTCGTCTTGGTTTTTCCAGAGGAAGCCGACGGTACCGAGTATTTTCCTAACGAAGAGCAGTTGAGACTAGACGTTAAAATTTTGATTAATGTTTCTAGTTTGTGCACATCCAGATGGTGAAGGCTGGGTATTCCACTAACTGAAATGTGGCAACTTAGAGGCGCTGTGGTTTATTTATACGTCGACCTATTTTAGATGCGCATCAGTATGAAATTGTCTCAGTCTAATCTTGGATGTTTAATTTTATGAATGGAGGCACTTTACTAGGTCTAGAATATTTTTTTAAAAGCCTCTCAACTGAACTTAAAACTGGCGATTTTATGGAGTGTCAGCAAAATGACTATTTTATTGTCTGAAACAATATTTCTGTTGTCCTTACCCAGTTGTAATTCCAGGTGAAGCCCTGCGTGGTAGCATCATTAAGTGAAACTTGGTATACTTTACAGTGTTAGTTTGGGTGGGTGTTCCCTCCTTGTGGCTTGTTTTTGTCCTAGCTGGAGATGTATAAAATGTACAATTTGTAGGTAGCAGGTAGAATACAGCTCATGTACCAGATCTTTTTATTGCTGAACGAGCATCTACCGTTTTTCCCCTTTAAAAATAGTGCCAAGTTATAACCATATTGTGTATACACTTGAAAATGGTGCTGTTTAAAAAAATTGTGTATTTATACAGTAACAGTATATGAATTCATTAACCTTGCCTTTAACTCTACTTGGCTTTTTCTTTATGCCCCTTCCTATTCCAGTTCTTCAAAAATATGTGATACTTAAGATCAAACGGGTGCAATAACTCATTCACTCTGAATTGCTCCATTTCAGGGTCTCTAAATAGTGGAAATCTCATTCCAGCTGTTGCCTCTCAGACTAAATTTAAGATGGAATCCTTTGAGCTCTGGAAGGTTAATGAAACAACTGGTGTTCAGGAAGGTTCCACTCTGGACTGTGTCAGCTTTAAACCATCACAGAAGTCCTCAAACCAGTATAAGTACCAATTAAAGGAACTGACTGGGTGTAGGGGGGGTAACACAAGGAACACAGCCTCCATCTATTGTGTTCCCATTCTCATTAGAAGACAACCCTTCTGGAATCCCACCAGTTATTTTCATCGGTGAGATTAAATCTAATCTTGGGCAAAGGTGCTTGACTTCTACTTTTAACCTCCCATCTTCAAGTCCACCACAGTGCATACCACACCGTATGTACCATCGGAACAGACACAGAAGGTAAAAATGGAAATGAATTAACATGAAGTCATCTAAAATGTACAAAATCACTATCTGAAAATAACAGCAACAGATTTAGTCTTTAGAGGTTCCAGGAGAGCTTAGCTAGATTATTAAAAATTAGGCTGCCTTCATATTAAACAACTCCCTCCCTCCACAGCAGATTTGCTTGAACACTTCTTTTAAAGTCTAAGAAGCTGCCATGATAGCTGAGATAGCTATGAGTTTTTTTGGTCAAAGGGTGAGAGAAGGGGGAGGGGGGTGCACACAGGCAAACCATTCATTTCTTGGTCAAGAAAAAAAAACCTGTTAGTACAGCTCCAAATGAGAAAACTTCACACATGAATATACCTAAACTCAAAGGCATGCATTAACTTCTCTTCAGTTTTTCTAGAAAACATATCAATTTAAAATAGTTTTGCTTTCTGGGTTGTTTTTAGGTCACACGAATTCCTGTGACCTCTTGCCACTGCTTTAATTCTCCCTTTTCAAGAGTCACTAGTAACAGATGGGTGCATTCTCCAGACGGGAAGGACTAGGCAGGTCACTTACCTATCAGCAGCAACCCCTCACCAGCCATTTGCCTGTTTTCCAGCTAACTTTAGTTTCTAGTATTTTAAAGCATAACGGAGAATGTCAGTAGTTCTCTAGAACTCTCTTATGAAGTTTACTAAACAGGCTCTAACACATTTAAAAGCAACTCTCAATCTGAAACATGTTTTAAGCACTTGAAAAGCTAAATTTAAGATAAAAGGAAATCCAATTTTTTGAAGTCTAGAAAGTATACAAAATAGTGACAAAAGTACTTATTTTCATAAGACTGCATATTTTTGGAAAAAGATGTACGGAATCCTCAAAAGAGCTTTACCAACTGTGCAGCCAGACTGCCTTACATTTTAAAATCGTACCACAAATGAACATATACTTCAAAGAAAAATTTCAGTGTTAGTCCTAATTTTCTAATCTGTTCTTAGCTACATGAACATTGCTTCCATTAATTTCCAGTATATTTTAGTTAGACTTACAAAATCTTAAGTCGGTGTCTAGCCAAACCATGTCACACACATAGATGCCAACCTCCCCCTAGTAGCCAGTTTGGACAACCACTGGGATGTGGAACCTTCTTTGGGCCGCTGCCTCCACCCTCAGATCCACCCATGCTGATAGTGATGACACCCTGTCTACAAATGCAGAAGAATAAACACTGAGGGACGGGGTAAGACTGAGACCCTGAGCAGGATCACAAGCAGCTGCATTCTTCTGCCCTTACCCTGTGCTCTGATTCCATCACTCAGGTCACAGAACTTGGGAGAACAGTACATCTGGGAGAGGGTCTGGGTAGGAAGGGTGGTTTGCAGACCAGCCTGGAAACCTAACCATCAGACAGCCATCTAAACCAATCAGCTCAAATGAATGTCTGTTGGGGCCTGTATGTGACTGCCCAGGTATGTCCTGTTCTAGTAACTTGGGGACAGAGCAGGTTACTGTTCCAAGTTTTCACTTGTTACAAAAGGCCCTCTTCTCACAAGACTTTCACTTGTTTGAAATATAAATTAAGAAAAACGTTTTTTTAAAGTGAGTTCTATCATTATTAACATCAAAAAGCAAAGGCTGCACTTGGCAAAGTTTTTTATAAAAAACCATCAATACTCCCTCTTCTGGCCTCATGGCTGCACCAAGAGTAATTCTCACCACTACTCAACACCAGAGATAATCTAAGTGCCTAGAGCCACTATAAATTTGCAATTAACATTCTGTGAAATCAATTATGCTTTTAATTTCAGGGGAAAACTCAAGATGTACATCACACACACACCACACAGAGAGGACAACTTTACAGGGAAATGCAACTTTACACACACACACACCCCCCCATACAGACAGGACAACTTTACAGGGAAACTAAGAGGTTCATCAGGTAACAGAGCAAGACACTTTAGTGGAAACATCCTAGCCACATTTGCTTTTTGTTATATTTAGGTTATTTTCTTTGATACGCAACAGTGAGAAAGTTAATATCACTGGTAAAACCTCAAGTGAAATAAACTCAAGGAATATGTAAGGTAAACATTATATATGAAACACTAACTAACCACAAATCAACACTAAAACAAATTCTGTAAGTGTTTTATTTATCATTGAAGAAAAAACACAGCAGCAAGTTCTGTGTTGGCTTCAATAAGACCAAAGAGTTAATCTTTAACATAGCTACTACACTCCAAAATTGAAGTCAACACAGTCATTACTACAAATTACTTATTGAAAGAATCTATTCTGAAGAGAAAGGAAATTAGGAAAAAGAATTTAAAGAATTCCTCCAAACCACACATTTATAAATATTGTCATATTTAAAATGCTTGAAAGGCATGAATTCTCCATAAATGGAAAAGCAGTTTGCTATTGGCAACAGAAACAACTCAGCCACAGTTTACCAAATGCTTTAAAATTTAAAAGCTATATCTGTTTTGGATTCACACTCCAGCAGTATTCTCGTCATTATAATAATGACCACAAGTTGGCTTATACTCACCTTCTTTCAAGTAAAATCTACCAAAAACTCCACTGTATCCAATGTGTCTAATGTTTACTGCACTTACAGTAAACCTAAAAACCTTCTGAATTTAGTAAATACCTCAAAGTACCTAGAGGTATGTCTCAATGGTGTGAGAACTGTTTCAGCTCCCTGTTTCAGAGACTTCAGATACATTCTCTATAACAGAACCTTACTTCATTCCAAATTAATACCAGATATTTCAAAATCAAAAGAAAAAAGATCAGTTCTATACCAAGATATAGGTGTTACTCAATACCTGAAGAATTCTCATTTTAAATTTATTTTTAGTTTTTCTTTTTTGTAAACAAATGATTGACGAAATAATGCAACACCTTAAATTCAAAAACATGGCGTGGTTTTCCAACCGTCTGTGGATGCGGTGCCTGATCAATCTATTATATAGGATTAATACAAGTTCATGCTTTTTGTGTTATGGTGAGACATTAAAGAATCCAATTTAGATTGGTTGAAGCACAAATATAATAATCCTTGAATGTGATCAAACCTATGTAAAGACATGAGTTTGAATCCACTATCTTGAGACTTAACGTCGTACTGTGGTCCATCCATCTTCATCAGTCTCATTTTTAGTACGACGAAGAGATTCCCTATCTTTCTCAGCTCTCCAGGAGGTCTTCTCTTTCTCACCTTCCCTTTCTCGGTCTCGGTCTCGGTCTCGGTCTCGATCTCTTGAAAGAGCTGCGGGAGGAACACGACGAGGAGTATCCCGCTCTTCTGCCCTGTCATCTTTCCTGTCATCAGTACGTCTCCAAGAACTTACTTTAATTAAAAGAAAAGGAGAGAGAATAAATTTGTACTGTATTCTATCAGCTCAGACTAAACAGAACTGAAGCAAAAGGAATGCCTCAAATTACTCAGAAATCCAGTACTGAAGATGATAGAGAATCTTCATTTTAAAAAAGCTAAATACATTTTAATCATTTTGATACAATTTCTGAAAAACCTTTAAAATAGACAAAAATACCAACTTGCAAGCAAGAAATCACTGGCTTGGGAAGTGTCCTAATTTTTAAAAAATTTAGGATAAGGTGACAAAAATCTGGCTGGATAAAAATTTTTTACAGGATTTTTGGCTCCCATTGAAGACTTAACAGCAAATAAGTGAAATATATTTCATTATACTATAAAAGAAGAAAATACCCTCGATGTAAAACCAAATAAATAGTAAAAGCTTTTGAGGCAAAAGTGCCATAGTCGTTTTAAACAAAATGCAAGTGAAACTGAAGTTGCTCAGTCCTGTCCGACTCTTTGCAACCCCAGGGACGGTAGCCTACCAGGCTCCTCAGTCCATGGAATTTCCCAGGCAGGAGCACTGGAATGAGTTGCCATTTCCTTCTCCAGTAACTTTGTGAAGACCATGAACTTTAAATGGAATAAATGATCTACTTGGCCATCTTATTTTTGGTGTTCACACAAGTTAAAGAGACAGTAAATCCCCTCATCAACTGTGGCTCCCCGGTGTTCAGCAGTTACACAGAAAACACATCTCTACCTTCCTCACGCTCTGATCTGAGAGGCGGTCCTCTTCGGTCCCTGTCATCCCGTCTGTCCCTTAGATCACGGCGATCATCTCTCTCACGACGCCGGTCATCGCGGTCCCTATCGTCACGACGACTTGCATCTCTCCAGCTTGAAGACTCCTCAGCTGGTCCTCTTCTCCAGCCACCTTCATCCCTGCAAGCCAATTTAAATGACAAGTTCTATTGTTAGACAACATGGGTAAATTTAAGTGGATACATAATACCCAGATCAGCAAATAACAGGAATAAACTTTAAAGTCGTGAGTTGACCTCAAACTGATGCTTCAGGCATGAAGTCAAATGAGAACATCTGGCTCTGCATTGTCCAAAAGAACAGTTATTACCCCTTCCAAACACTCAACAGTCAAACGTGACAGCTGGTTACTGTGTGGACATTACATCTACAGGACACTTTCATCCTTGCAGGAAACTGTACTGAATTGTGCTGATCTAGATTAGATTAGTACAAAGCCACTTTGACCAGATGAAGACAGAACTCTTAAAACTAGTAAAAGCAAAGGGGCTTTTTAATAATTTAAAAGCAATAACAGACCTCAACCACAGGGGAAAAGTAATGGACAGGGAAGAACCTGGACTGGTTCCACCACCACAGAGCCACACCGCCTACAGACAGCACCAGCCTGCCTGCCTGTCCCCTCTTTGAAAAGAGGAATCTGGTTCAATTAGACGACCTCTAAATTTTTTAAAATCTATGATGCTACTAGATAAATATATGAAAGGGGGGAGCATGTTTTTCAAAAATGGCCGGGAATGTATAGGACAACATTAAAGGAATTTTAACCGTAAGACCACAGTCTTAACCAGAGTATCAAACCTTGGCCGTCTGAAGCGGTCGTCTCGATCACCATCTCTCTCTCTGTCTCTCTCTCTCTCCCTCTCTCTGTCTCTCTCTCTCTCCGGGTCCCTGTCGTTCTCGTCTCGATCTTGATTATCTCGGTCTCTCTCTTTTTCCCTCTCCCATTCACGGTCTTCTGATGGTCTCGGGTCTCGAGGTGGACCCCAACTCTCTTCTCTGGCTTTTTCTTTCTCTCTCCATCCACCTAGGTTTTAAAAAAAAAAAAAAAAGAAAATTTCCACTCAAGAAACAGACTGGCAACAACAAATCTTGATGTTAATCCATCACCACTGTAATGGCTAATTAAGACACTCGAACATAATTAAAAAAAACTAAATGCATTTACCTCATTTCACAGAACCAACTCCTATTTTGACTACCTATTATTGTTTTTCTAACATATAACACATAGGAACTTTATGTTCCATATGTAAAGATTTCAGGTATAAAAATCTGTAAACCTGTTCTGACAGTGAAGACAACTCATTTAAGCAGAGAACTTCAAGGGTGAGGGGTAGGATCTAGATATGAGAGACAGAGCCCCAATTATGAGTTCATGTGTATCTTTCAACATTTTCAAAACCTTTCTAACAAAAAAGACTCTTTCCTTTTACCACCATAGTTCATGAAACAAGGACAAAGCCTTTGGCCCTCTCAGTATCTCACTTAGCCATGGGATGTCCAAATCTAGGAAAAATGTATGCACACAAATGCACAGGCGCACACAGAAAAGGAAATGAGAGGAAGCAGATTATTTCGATGAAAATCTCATAGCTGCAAGGCCAACAATTATCATCACTACCATTTATATTCCGGTGGGCCACAGCACTAGCCTAAACCGTCTGTCTATTATTAGCTCTTTCAATTGTAGCCACAGCTCTGAGATACGCAGATTATTCCATACCTGTTAATTTGCTACTTGCTAAAAATCTGTAATTCCAAAATTAGCACTCCAGCACTCACCAGTCACTCCAGGCAGGTACCCAGTGGTGACATTTGAGCCACCTGATGGGCCTGCTCTCAGCTGAGCTAAACAGGCAATGCTGTCTTCTGGCTGCAGCTCTCCTACTTTAAACAAGCAGCCTCTGAGTGGCCTATTTAGTGCCACATTTCCACTTTTGTTGTGCTTCTTTTTAGTGATTTCAGTTACCCCCAGCATTCTCCCAAAGACAAAAAGGCAATGGATGTGACTTAGGGAGAAAATACAGGTGTTAGATAAGCTTCTTTCAGGAATGAGTGACAGTGCTGTTGGCCAGGGAGTTAAATGCTAATGAATCAATAATATACATTAAATAAGGTATCTTTAAACAGAAAATTAAAACAAGGTTATGTGTTGACTGGCTGGAAAAAACTGACCAGAGAGTTCAGGAAAAAACAGGAACCTAACCTAGTATTTCCCTTAGTAGCAATGGTTCAGTATTCACTGACTTTATAAAAACGTAATTATCATGAATTAATGAGAATCTACTATGCTATTATCCCCATGTTACAAAAAGCACAGCAAAGTTAAGCTTACCCAAAAGTCACAAAATTTCACAATGGAATAAAGTGAGAAGAAACACAAGCATGCAACAGAAACCACCCAGGCTAAGGGGCAGGCAGGTGCTCAAACTGCTTTTAAAACAAATTACTGAAAAGACATCAGTTATTGAAAAGATACGAGGAGGATGAAAGAGCAGAGTAAAGGAGAACTCCCATTTTATACAATTAGATGGACAGTGATGCCCCTAAAGAGAAAACGTGTGTGGGTTTGGTTTTTTTCCCCTGGGGAGGGAGGGAGGTGTGGGCAGGGAGGAATTCTGTTTTCATAGGTTGAGTCTGAAGTGTCAGTGACCAGGTGCTACACAAAAGTTGGAAACTCAGGTCTGAAGGTATGGGGAAAAGTCATCTGGGCAAGACAGTAATGAAGGCATAGACCTGTACACAGTTACTTGAGAATAATAAAAATTATGAAGCGGGGATAGTTCCCTGGTAGTCCAGCAGCTATAAAAATTCCACTCTCCCAATGGAAGCCTGGGTTCGATCCTTGGTCAGGGAACTAGAACTCACATGCCACAAAATAAGATCCTGCGCTCGGCAGCTAAGTCCCAGCTACTGCTGCTGCTGTTGCTAAGTTGCTTCAGTCGTGTGCGACTCTGTGCGACCCCATAGACGGCAGCCCACCAGGCTCCCCCATCCCTGGGATTCTCCAGGCAAGAACACTGGAGTGGGTTGCCATTTCCTTCTCCAATGCATCAAAGTGAAAAGTGAAAGTGAAGTCGCTCAGTCGTGTCCGACTCAGTGACACCATGGACTGCAGCCTACCGGGCTCCGCCATCCATGGGATTTTCCAGGCAAGAGTAATGGAGTGGGGTGCCATTGCCTTCTCCCAGCACAGCTGAATAAATTTTAAAAAAAAGTATGAAAGGATGAACAGGCCCAAGACCGAGAAAGGAAATGGGCTCCTCTCATGAACATAATGCCATGGTTGACAAGAGTACAGACAAATGATTAGTAAGTATATTTTTATTTTTCATTACTTCTACAAGTAGTCCAGTCCAGGAAGGATCCTGAAGAACACTGATACTTAGGGACGAGCACAGAAAGAAGAACCTCAAAGCCCTGAAATAGCAGGAACACGTCTTACTTAACAATCAAAATGTAAGTTGTCCTTTGAGACCTGTGTTTTTTCTTTGAAATAACCTGCTACCCTTCACAGAATAGTGGGGATTAGCTGGTATAAAACTTCAGGTAGCATTTGTAAATATATATAAAGCATCCAATTACCACAATTTTACCTGGTTTGACAAATGGTCTCCAGGGACCAGGTCGTGAATCATCACCCCTTCTGGGAATCCGATCATCATCAGCCCGTCTTGAGATCCGATCGTCATCCATGTTTCTCCAAGGCCCCCTGTCATCATCTGCACCGCGCCTGGAAAATCTGTCATCATCTGCACCACGCCTGGAAAATCTATCATCGTCGGTATTCCGCCAAGGTCCTCGATCATCATCCAAGCCCCGCCTGGGACCCCGGTCATCATCCAAGCCCCGCCTGGGACCCCGGTCATCATCCATGCCCCTCCTGGGACGATCGTCGTCAGCATTCCGCCAGGACGAACGCTCATCGTCCGCACCTCCTCGGCGCGGCCCCCGGTCCTCATCCAGCCCGCGTCTGGGTCCTCTGTCCTCATCAGCCGTGCGCCAGCTTCCTCTGTCCTCGTCCAGTCCCCGTCTAGGTGGTCTGTCATCATCCGCGTGACGCCAGCTACCCCTGTCTTCATCGCCAATTCGTCTGGGAGGCCGGTCATCATCTGCGCTACGCCAAGAAGGCCGGTCATCGTCCGCCCCCCTGCGAGAGAACCGATCTTCATCAGGACCACGTCGTGGGCCTCTGTCGTCATCCATGCCACGTCGGGGAATGCGATCATCATCTGGTCTAACAGAGGACTCTCTCTCTTCATCATCCCCCAGGCGCCTCGGTCGGTCATCATCTCTTCTGTGAGGTCTCTCTTCGTCCCGCCCTTCTCCACGTCTCCACTCCCTACAGAGTAACAAGTCAAACATCTTTAAGAGTACACTTAACAAAGTACGTCATCTCTTTGGCAATGATTTTACTCACTTCCAAAGTGTAAATTCACTAATCTTAGTCCCACAAGAGTATGTTCCAATTAAAAAAAAAAAAAAACACAAAATCCAAAATTTTATGTCAACAAATAAACCAGTAAGCAGACAACTGCCTCTAAAAGGTATCTTCATTTTCTGAGGAATGCCTTAGCAATTTCTAAATCTATTACTACCAGCTTTCAAAACGACAAGAAAAATACTATGAAACCATTCACTATACTCTAACCTCAAATACCATTAGTTTAGGAGATTAAAAAAGAAAAACCTAAAGCACATATTTTCAAGATATCTATGTCAGTAATTACAGCAGCACTGAAGTAAACCATGACAAACATTTCAGTAATAGACACACATACAATTCTTCATGACTCCCTTTTCCCCACCCCCACAAAATATGCCAAATTAGAAAAACACTAATAAGATACTAACAGGACCTATGATTAGTCTCTTCTCCTTAATTCTACTTACTTCTCTGGAGGGCCTCTTCTCCACTCAGAATCTGTTTCGGGTCCTTTTCTCCAAGTGCCTTCTGTATCTCTATCTCCCCAACGAGAGTCCTACATTGAGCAAGTGAGAGTCACTACATTAGCAACACCGCTGATAGAAACTGAACGGGAACCTCAAAGAGCTAGTTGCTATAGCACAAAGAGATGAAAAAAATAACTGAAACATTAAAAGAGATAAAGAATAGGATTTTGAAAGGCCAGAAGAAGAGAAAAGGAGAAAAAATCTTCCTGAGTTAAGACAATTCAATATGCTCTATGTAAGCTGAATCCTGACTGATGGGCACACGTGCCGAAAGGGTGAACAGTAAAGACCTAAGCTTAGGCAGCTAAACAAAGACTTGGTGAAACATTAGAACTTCTTTTCTCAGAGCTTCCTAGGAATACAGCAGAATATCTACTGAACTAAAAAGATCAAGACTATTGTCAAGAACCCTCTCTCTTCCCGCTAAGTACTAGGACAGTAAGCACAGACAGGTCTCTCAACTTCTGAAGGAGGATGATTTTGAACTGGCTAAACCAATGAACCATTATGCAACTGTGAGAGAAAAACAAAACTTCTTGCGAGGCATACACAAAAATATAGAATATACAAACAAAAAACTTACATGCAAAGGGGAAATGATACAGTGTAAACATATTTTAAACTAAATCACCTTGCCAATGCAGTTGTGAAACTGCTAAGTGATTTCTAAATAGAAAACATTGTTTAAATGCATTGGAGGCAATAAATTTAAGTAAAGCTTTTAAACAGATGTGGTTCAGACAGTAAAGAATCTGCCTGCAATTCAGGAGACCAGGGTTCAGCCCCTGGGTTGGGAAGATCCCCTGGAGAAGGGAATGGCTCCTCACTCCAATATTCACGCCTGGAGAAGTCCATGGACAGAGGAGCCTGGCCAGCCACACAGTCCACGGGGCTGCAGAGTTGGACACAACTGCACGACCAACACAGGCGCTACTGCAGGAGACACAGAGGCCTTACGCCTTACGGTGTTCGGGCTTTTCCGGTGGCTCTGTCAGTAAGACTCCACCTGCCATTCAGGAGACCTGGGTTCGACCCCTAGGTTGGGAGAGCACGGAGGAGGGCACGGCAACCCACTCTAGTATTCCTGCCTGGAATCCCCATGGACAGAGGGGCCTGGCGGGCTGCAATCTGTGGGGTCACGAAGAGTCAGATGCGACCAGCACAGCAGTGCTTGTTTTGTTTGTTTTGCACATTTTGTTTGTTCTAAAGAAAGGGAAGAGTTCTCAAAATCTACAGACTGTAAGTTTAGACTTTGAAAAGAATGGATGGTCAAAGAGCAGAGAAAAGCATGAATGCCAAACAAATATCAGGAATAAAGCCTGAGACTGCATTTCTAACAAGGGATGTTGAATACTGGCTGGTCCCCCAAATTCATCTTTGAGGACCCTTACATCATAGCAAGTAGTCAGTCACCACAGTTAGCTACCATGTTAAACATGAACAGAAAGAACTGAACACCCTCCAACTGAAAGGGAAGGGGGAGCTAACAAACAGAAACAACAACAACAAAGGATGAACACAGAACTGCAAAAGCGGATAAAAACCTTTGAAATCCATAGCCATGGGTGGTCTACCTCATCTGCTTCAGAAGAACTGAATTAACAGGATGTAGCAAATTACACACACACAAGCAAATCACACACACACAAGTGCCCAATAGAAAAAGAACACTAATAATAATTACCAAGACTAACAAAACTAAAAATCCATTCATATATTATAAAACAAACTGAAGGCTACATAACTAGGAGCAGACCCTCCAATAAAGGGAAGCACTGATACAGGTGTGGCACAGATAAAGGCTCAGAGCCATGGCAGGCAATAAACCCTCCAGCCACTTACCGCTAACCTTAAAAAACAGCAGTATTTCATTTAAAGGACAGCACAGACACACTGCAGGAAAAACAAAGAGCATGGAGGCAGATGTCACAGACACAGTAAAAGCTAACACGAGCTCAGAATAGCTAGAGCAGAAGTGACTAAGGAAACAGCAACTGATGAAGCTAACAAAACGACAGTAAACATAAAAGGCCTTGACTGCTAGGCTGTGTTTGATTTAGTTGGGCTCCAAGCAATGAGTACGACCCAAAGGAAGGTCTGAAACCGAAAGCAGAGGTGACAATTAAGTACGTGTTATGAAAAACCAAGCAAGCCACAGTATAGATGAAGGTCTGAGGCTGGGGGGAAAGATGACAACCAGGGATAAGACCTGTAAGTAATACAGGCAAAAGAAACCAGCTGAATTAAGGCAGGAGCACAGGGACACAAAGGAGGGATGGATTTGAAACAATGTGATTTAAGGAGGTAACAAAGCTACTGCCAGAAGCTATCAGATACCCTTTTTATACAAGATAAAGTCAGAAGCACTGGTCGCTTTGGACACAAATGGAAATTAAAAATAAACACTTAGACCAGCATTTGAAGCACCTGGTAATCTTGTTAAAATGCAAATTCTGGTTCAAAAGATTTGGCTCTGAGCCTGAGACTGCATTTCTAACAAGGAATGTTGAATACTAGCTGGTCCCCCAAATTCATCTTTGAGGACCTTACATCATAGCAACTCCTTTCAAGGAACCAAACATATTCCTCTTCCATGTGACTGTGTTACTTTTCCTCAAATACTTCATTTCATGGGATTAGTTCTTCCTGACAAGTACTCTAAAGCCTATAAAATCCCAGCTTGCTAAGACAAGTCTAATCCCCTCCCCATCCTCCTTAGGAACCCTCCGTCTTTGGAAAGATAAAGCAGTATCAGACTTAAATCTGAACGATGTGATTCAAAACACCATGCCCAGACACTGACACACGAAGACAGCTCTGATATGCAGAGACCTGGCTGTTAACTACACATCAGGTAACACTGACGTTCGTACTTACCTTTCTAGAAAGTGAGTCATCACCAAGTCTCCTCTCCTCCTCTCTACGACGCTCCCTTTCTTCAATTTCCAACTCCCTCTGACGTTTTTTCCTTTCAACTTCTTCTAACTTCTTGACCCGCTCCTGATATTCCCGAAGCTCCTCCTCACGCTTCGCACGCTCAGCCCGCTCTCGCTCTTCTCGCTCTGCACGACACATGAGGTTATAAAATGTGCCTCCCACCCACACGTTCCCACCAGTGCTATACGTCTACTTTTCGGGTATTAGAGGCAGCATAATGTAGAAAAAAACTCTTTTTAAAAAGTTTAAAATAGTTTATAATCAGCTAAACTTGAATATCAGAAAATATTCAAGGAAACAAGTATTATCCTACTCAACACAAGTAAAGATATTAGAATCCCACCCCAACACCTGAGCATCTGCGATGCCACAAAAAGGATCATTTGAGAAACTTCACGTGGCACGTTTTGCTCAATAAATGTTAATACTATACAGACTACAATGACAAAAAATACGAGGGCAAAGTTTGTGAAAGAACACCAAAATCGTTGAAATAGGCTGGCAGAGGACATTAACAGCCTCACAGGTAACACACTGCAGAGAACCAAGTCAGGTTGTCAGCACCTGAGAACTCGTTGGCTGCAGTGAAGCAGCTAATCGCCTTGGCGCCACTTTCCCGTTTCCTAAGTAAGGCTGTAGAGAGAAGACCTATTATCCACCTTGCCGCACAGCCCCAGTCTCGGTCTAAATAGTCACCTTTTAGCATCTTTTCTTCTGCCCTCCTCTGCTCTTCCTCTTCTTTTTCTCTATAGTAGGTTATCCTTCGTTCTTCTTTACGCTGCCTTTTACGTTCTTCCAAGCGATTATGACGTTCTTCTGCTAATCGCTCTTCAAACTGTTTCAGTTTTTCCTGTAATTGAATGATCACCAAAAGAAAGGAATCAAATTATCAAGGGCTACAAAATGGCAATAAGTTACAAAAGCATGGTTAAGTCTGGTGGAACCATAAAAAGCAACCTACAAACCTAAAAATCAAATTTCCAAATAATAAGTTTTTGCGTTGTCAAATGGTTAAAACTTTGAATTGACAGTATTATCTATACATAGTGGATTTATATAAATGATTAAATCAGAGTCTAAGCGCAGGACTTTTCGATCTAGTTTTTTTTCTCTTTCTGAATCAAAGAACAAAAGTTTGTATCAAAGGCAAGTTTAATGCAGTCTATTTTCACCTTCAGAAAAAATCCTTTTATAGTGATGGCTACTTAAGTCTAGGAAATAATTTCAAGACATCTCTATTAAAATATTATTTGAATGATGATTATGTTTGCTCAAGACAGAGAATGTACCACCACACTGAAGAATCCTTAAGGCAAAAGCTCACGAATAAAGGTTTCCCTGAAACCAAGAAGTTCACCTCATAAACAGACTGTCGTGCTGCCTTGAGCCGCATTACAAACAAATCTCTGTCTTCAAGCATTCGTGACATCCGGTTCTTATGTTCTAGAGCCTTTTCCCGTTCTAGCTGCATCGTAGTAATCTGCAAACACATGATACAAAGTTAAATTTCAAAGTGCTAATCATCTGATTATGAATTTATCCCAAATTTCTGACAGATATTCTTGCAGAAGTATAAGTATTTCCTCTGCCCCCTCCATTCTGCCCCTGCCATACCAACAGATCCCTAGGATGACAATGAGGAACAGAAGATGAATAAAAAAGACGTGGGGCATCTGTAAGAAACAGCTTTAACCCCACAGCACCATAGCATCACTAACTCAATGGACACGAGTTTGAGCAAACTCCTGGAGATAATGAAGGACAGAGAAGCCTGGAGGGCTGCAGTTCATGGAGTCACAAAGAGTTGGACAGGACTTAAGAGACTGAACAAGGACAACCACAAAATTTATGGAGGAAGAACTAAATTGTGTGTGATAAAACAACAAATACTTCATGGCTTTATTATTTACTGTATTTTCTTCTTTAAAAGCAACTGGAGGAATTTCTCTGGCCCCTCCAGGGAGTGTGGGTTTGATCCCTGATCAGGGAACTAAAATCCCAAATGCCATGAGGCAAAAGCAAAAAAAATTTTTTTTAATTTTGTTTCAATAAATTAACTTAAAAAAAAGCAGCAAATCCTCTCAAGCTTTCTCTAGTTTCGTGTTAAAAGAACTATCACACAAATTCCAACTTCTAAGAAAACTGGAAAAGATGGTTAACACTAGGCCCAGAATGACAACAATCCAATGAAACCAAGAGGAGGCAGCCAGCACAGATATACGTGGTCTCCTGCCTGTGGTTACTTTTTTAACCAAAATGAGGTCACTCATTTTTACTACAAATTTGGCCACTACAAGCATTTGCAAATGTTGCTTTTGTATTGTTAAGTACATATAAACAAATAAGACTCCTGAAGGAGCTGTCAGTCTCACACACACAGACTGTATGATTCCACCTGTAAGAAATACCCAAGGCAGACAAGCCTAGAGACAGAAAGGAGCTAAGTGGCTGCTGAAGGAGTGGAGAGAAAATGGAGCGACTGCTAATGGGTATGAAGTTTCCTTTGGGGTATGTTCTAAAATCAGATTGTTGCCCAATTCCGTATACTAAAAATGTCGATTGCACACTTTAAATTTGTGAATTATTATCTCCATAAAGTAGTTTTCAAAAAAAAAAAGAAAGTTCAGCTATCCTTTGTACTTTACAAGTTTCATTTTTTAATCTCTGTTTTGTAAATGTCTACTGACCTGTGTGTATACAGCTACTAAAGCACAATTTCTGGTGAAATAATACAAAAATCAATTTGAAACCCTTTTCCCATTACCGGCTTTATTATACTTGCTTACAGTCTAAAAATATTACAATTAAATTAAAGCCTTACTCTTTCTTCTTCTTGTTGTTCCCACAGATCCATGTCTTTAATTCTCTGTTCTTCGTAAGCACTCTTTATCAAGGGGATTTCTTCCAAACGCTTAGCTCTTTCAAAGTAGTCAATCTGAGTATCATGAAAACAAATGTTGTTAAAAAAAATCTTTTAACTTGGCACGTTAAAGTTCACCAGTTCTTTCATTTACCTTCTTTTCTTGATTCTTTAGGCGTTCCTGAAGTTCCTTCTTTTCTTTCTCCAGTTGTTCAACCTGTTTAGCCATGATGAAATCAGGATCCAATTCTTCAAGGTCCTGAAAAAGTAACAGAAATGTACCACAATTAATAAGAGTATAAAAGAAGTGCATACCAGTCAATATGGAGCACCATTTCTTTCTAGAAATGGATCCTAAATTACTTTATTTCAAAAGGGCAAATGCTTACAATGGGTAAATTCAGGCAACAGAAAAATGTTTTAAAAAGGCTTATTTGATTGTGAGGAAAAACAATGTAATCATAACACCTACTTCTTATTCCTGTATTCTATTGTATCCAAACTCCATTTCAACAGTGACTAAAAACCGTGGAGTCACCAAAACAAATGCTTATTTCATAGACTAATGAACTATTAATAGCTGTAATCAAACTGAGCAAAATAACCAAATAACCTAAAGTAAACCAATAAATGGTGAAGAATTGTGCTTCTAAGAGACCTGAATAAAACTGGAATTTTAATTTATTAATACGCTACATACTTCAATGTCAATATCTTTGAATGCTTTGGCACCCAGTTCCGTCTTCTTGATTTGCTCCAAACGCTCACGAACAGTTTTCTTCTTGATTTGTTCATGTTCCTGTAAGATCCGCTCCTTCTCTCTCTCCTTTGCCTCTTGTCTCAGCCTCTCTTCCTCAGCCTTCCGCACTTTCTGGAGTTCAGCTTCCCTCTGCTCCAGTTCTTCTTTCTCACGCTGAATATTCAGACTCTCAAGCCGCTCTTTTCTTTCCTCAATTGTCTGACGGCGAGCCAAGATACGCTGGTGCTCTTTCCGTGAATTTTTAAGGTATGCAGTAACAGCCAACTGATGCTGTTCTTCTTTCTCTTGCTTCAAGAACAAATGCATTAAAAATATTTTTAAGTGACATAGCACAGTATCCAATACCAAAAATATTGCTACATACTCCTAATGTATTATCCTAACATGTATTTGCATTTAAAAAGAGAGGATGACGTTATTCAACTACTGGTTTCTAGCACCAAATACTATGATGCTACAACTATTCAAAGTCTTTAACAGCAATGACATAGCTGAAGAACCTTTATCTGTTAGGCCAACTTTTATCTGAACCACGTGTACTATAAAGTGTTCAAGCCAAGGAGAAAATACTAACAGAGTTCACAAACAACTTAAACAGAAAGGCAAGGCATGATCACAGTCCTCCCTATGTGGAGGGTCATCAGCTGTGGTTTGTTATCACTCATCACAGTACTCCTATGATCACCTTAACCTGTTATTCTGACCCACAGAAGGCAGCTCAATGATCTGTTATCTGACAAAGATATTTAACAAAATATCAAAAGTATCAAACACAACTAAAGAGGAAATATATAATAAATCCCTTCTCTGAGATATCATTTCAAACCTTTTTGTCAAAGACCTAAAGGGCCCCTCATAATTCCATCATCCATTTCTCCCACAGATGCATACCAGGATATGAGCTGGCTTAATGACTTCAAGTGCTTTCGCAAGTACCGAGGACATGGCGGTCAGCTGATTTCTTATCTGTTCTGAAGGCATGCTTTGCAGATGAGGACCAATTGGAGCATCTTCTCGAGTAGCATAATTCAAATCAGATCCAAAACTAAGGGTCCGAGAAGTGTGGTCAATACGAACCTATGAAAATTGAAGAGTATTATCAATAGTTAAATCTACATGCAAATATAAAGTCTTTATACAAATGAGTGACTTTGATTAAAATTTCAACTTTAAGAAAAAAAAATCCACTGAAGAATGTCAAATATCAAAGCTAGAAACCTCAATTCAGTAAAGCTTTAAAACAGTGCCACTCTACCAAAAGCAGAGAACAAAGAGTATGTGTTTTAGTCCTTAGGCCTTCCACCACCTCAGTGTCCCCTGGAAGCACCTACCTGCAGGTCGCAGTGCCGAGCTGCATCTACTATGGCCCGTTCCAGTTGGAAAGCATCAACAAAAGGAACCAGAGAAGTCAAACGAGAAAACTCAATGCTCTGATAAATTTGTGCCACCTGCATAAGAAACACAAGGTTAGTAATAATAGCCATCATTTACTCAGCCATTGTTACATGGAGTCTCGTGGAACACTAGAAAGTTAGAAAGTTAGCCTATTTTTCAAAGAAAAGAAACTGAAGCTCAGAGTATGTAAACATGCACTGCTGGAGCCAGAATTAAAATCCAAGGCTAATGAAAAGATTATGCCATATTTCAAACCATCACATAATCCTTTCAAATCCTAGTTCTGTAAAAACAAAAAACCCTAAATGGTCACATATTTGTAGATAGAGACCTGCTACTTACCTAATTTATCTGAACATTTAATAAAACTGTTTGTCTGAAGGAGACTGGCAGTATTACTATTTAGTTATACTGCTAATTAGCCTTCAATTATTTGTGTAGCACAGAAGAAATAACACTGCTCACATACAAGAAAGAAAGCAGGTCAATGACATGTGCACAAATATGGAAGTTAACATATAGTAAACGCTCTCCACCACCAATGAAACAATGGAAGACACAACAGGATCATTTAAATCATACTGTAAACCATAATATTCAAACTTAAGTATAAAGCTGAACTGCAATAGTTAAAAGACTGACAATACTGGGACTTCCCTAGCAGTCAAGTGGTTAAGAATCCACGCGTCCAATGTGAGGGGTACGGGACCCATCCCTGGTTGTGAAACTGAGATCCCACATACCACAGGGTTGCCAAAAAAAAACTAAAAGACTGACAATACTAGTGTTAGCAGGAAAAAAAGCTTTCTTCATTACTGGTGGGAGGGTCCATGAATTCAATCTCTGAGGATCTGTTAAAAAAAGTTTTAAATGTGTAGACTATGACTAACTCCACTTCTTAGCCACAAAAGTTACAGAAGTATGCAAAGATACTTGTAAAGAAGTTCACTATTTCAACTTATTATGGCCAAAAAAACTAAAAAATTTCCACCAATAGTCTGAATAAACAAACCATGGTACTTTTAGACAATGAAAAACTACATAGGTATTAAAAGGAATAAGATGTACATGGCTAACTCTTTAATAACAAAAAGAGACAAAAGCAGCTATGAATTATGTAAAATAACTAGTTTTCAAATCAAACACATAAAATAATTTTGGTGAGGGTTAGAATTTGAGGAAGCTTTTTTCTCAGCTATTTCTAAATTTTTTAGTTTTGTGATCAGAACAATCAATGGAACATTCCCAGCTGTTCCATGAAACATCCATTTTTCCATCTTTACCTGCTGGAGAAGCCGGAGTATGGTGTTGTTCTGCAGTTGTGGAACATACTGTTGTAACTCTGGTTCCTTTTCAGGTTGCTCCCTAACCCAATTGAGAACCTATAAAATCCATTAAAAGAGTTATATTTTCTCTACAATAAATACTAAAACACTTGTGATACTTTTTCATTTTCTTCACAGACAAAATCACCACACAATGCAAAGAAATACAAAATGTAACAGGAAGCTACTTACTCTTGTGTGAAGGTGACTGACAGCAATGGCTAAATTAAGTCATGCTGCTAATTTACCTCCAAAGGTTTATTTAGCACATCAGAAATATCTTTTCTCTTGACACAAAGAAAAAAGACAATGAAATGTGCACCGAATTCGAACACATAGGATAACACTCCTCTGTTAACAAATACGGGGCTAACTGGGAGGTTCTGACTGACAAGTACACACTGCCGGGTGGAAAACAGCTAGTGAGAAGCCGCGACACATAAAGCTCAGCAGGTGCTCTGTGATGAGCAGGGTGGAAGGAAGTCCAAGACAGAAGAAGACATATGCATGCATATGGCCGATTTACTTCACTGTACATCAGAAAAACGGACCCAATGTAAAGCAATTACGTTCCAATAAAAAAGAAAATACAACGTAAAACCGTAACAGGGATGGCTACATGATTACATAACCAAAGCTTACCTTTGTGACTCTCTCACAGAGTTTTAGTGGGTTAAATTCGACTTCCAGCCAATTGTAAAGGTCTTTTACTTCTGGGACAACATATTGTAGCACATTGAATCTGACCTACAGTAAGCAAAACAAAAGGATTAACTGCTGAAGGTATTTTGTAACTGGGATTCTGAATTGATTATAAATTAAATAAAAATATCAGACTGGAGATCTGGGAAATGACTGGTATTTATCTAGCTCAACCACCTCTAAATTTACCAAAGAGAAATCCAGGACCACTATGTTGAGTCTTTTGCCCCAAATTATGCAGCTCTCTACAGTGAAACCCCACAGGAATTTACAAAGGAAATAAAAACTCATCAATACAATCAAAATATGTACAAAGACAATTCATGTGGCCAACACAGATCAGTTTATTATCAATAAAAAGTAAATACCAGTTTACAAATGGCTGTATCAGAGAAAACTTATTACAGCAACACTGCTCAGAAAGCCACAAACTCAAAAGAAAAAACTCAGGACAAAACAGGCCCTGATTCACATAATATACAGAAACAGTCAAAAAAATAACAACTATATTCAATACATGAATATATCGCACCAATGAGGACATATTTATGTGAGATTTAAATTTCCTATAAAATACACAAACAGGAAAAATTAATCTGTGGTGTTATAAATCAGGACTGTGGCTACTCTTGGAGGAAATAGGAAAAAGTGGTGAATAGAAAAATCTTTTTGAGAATTTACGCAATTATACTTAGGACATGTACTTTAAAAATGTATGTTACAGTTTAATCATATTTTAAGTTGATATGTGAATAGAACTTCCTTGCACAATAAAGCTGTAGCTTGTGTAACCTGCCCTCAGGTTATGGGACATCAGTCCCTATATCAAGAAATGATAAAAACTCATCAAGAAATGATAAGAACTCAAGAAATGATAAAAACTCATCAACACAAACGGCCACCTATTCTATGGCCATTAACAAAATAAATCTATAAATAACAAATCCTGGACATGATATGGAGAAAAGGGAACCCTCTCACACTGCTGGTGGGAATG
>NW_011495018.1:12196164-12209209 GCF_000754665.1 Bison bison bison | reverse complement strand
AAAATAAATCTATAAATAACAAATCCTGGACATGATATGGAGAAAAGGGACCCCTCTCACACTGCTGATGGGAAGGGAAATCGGGCCAGCCACTAACAAAAACAGTATGGAAGTTCCTCAGAAAACTAAAATTAGAATTATCACATGATCCAGCCATCCTTCTCCTGGGCATAGACCCAGAAAAAATAATTCAAAAAAGATCCATGCACCCCTACTACTGTGAACAGCAGCACCCTTCTCAACAGCCAGGGCATGGAGACACGGAAACGTCCATCAACAGATGAGCTGATGAAGAACACACACAGCGGAGCACTATTCAGTCATAAAGAAGAATGGAGTAATACCATTTGCTGCAACACAGATACAACTAGTGATTATCACACCAAGTGAAGTCAGAGAGAGAAACACCATACGATCACTTTCATGTGAAACCTAAACTATGAGACAGAAACAGACCCACAGATAGAGAGAACAGACTTGTGCTTGCAGGGGAATGGACTGGGATGCTGGGGTTTAGTGACGCAAACTGTTACACACAGAATAGACAAACAAGATTTCCTACTGAATAGCACAACTATATTCAGTATCCCAAGATAAGCCACAATGGAAGAGAATATAAAAAAGAATGTATATAAAATTAAATCACTTTGCTGTACAGCAAATGAACACATTATGAATCAACTGTACTTGTATTTTAAATAAATCAATGTTCTGGATTTTCCATTGAGCACCCCCTCCAAATAAGGAATGTACTGAGACAGGCTATCATCATCTACTGAAGTATACTTGCTTCCCAAGCTTAACAATCTCTTAGGAACTTTTTGAGTCTGTTCCTGAGATACTAGAATCATTCTCTAGGTGATTATGAATTTAGCTACATAAACCTAATACTCAGGTCTCGACCTTGTACATAGAGTGAACTCAAGATTTATAAAATGCCTCCTGACATCTAGTTAAGCCATTCATCTGACACCAACTAGAAGCCTTCTTATAGGCATTTATTTATGGGTCCAATGAGGACCCAAACGTGAATGTCCTGCCTACTGATCCTGACCCCACCAACAGATTCCTACATCAGTATCATAACTGATCACCTTTAACATCAAGGTATGCTACATGAGCTCAACAGATATGGATAATACTTCCATCAGGCACACTTTGCAGTATTTAAAACAATTTTTTTTAATACTTATTTGCTAGTTAAGACCTCTTCCTAAATACAATGCTCTTATTTAATTACGTTTAATCCTAATTCAGGAGATGGCAATGGCAACCCACTCCAGTACTCTTGCCTGGAAAATCCCATGGACAGAGGAACCTAGTGGGCTGCAGTCCATGGGGTCGCCAAGAGTCGGACACGACTGAGTGACTTCACTTTCATGCACTGGAGAAGGAAATGGCAACCCACTCCAGTGTTCTTGCCTGGAGAATCTCAGGGAGGGGGGGTCTGGTGGGCTGCAGTCTATGGGGTCGCACAGAGTAGTACACGACTGAAGCGACTTAGCAGCAGCAGCAATCCTAATTCAGTCCCATAAAAACATGCCAACACACAAAGCCGGTTTTTATAAATGGCAGCACAATAAAACATGAAGGCATTCAGAAAGAAATATTATTTCATAGGTTAAGTTAGTTCTTTTGAAAAATTTACCACAAAGGGAACTTGTCTTGCTACTGTAACAGAGAACTGTTACAAGAGAAAACTATCGCCATATACAAAGTATATTAACTTTTATCCAAACTGATTGACCCTGCCAGTGAAGGAATAAGTCCTATATTCTCTAGCATCTGTCTCTCTTTTTTCTCTTATCCTGAAGTAATTTGCTAGAGGTGTACCACAGTAAACACTAAGTCAAACTACTGTGAATCAAACTCCTCTGGACTACAAATTCCATTTAACTATCACTTGCCTGGCAGGTAACAGACACTAACATGATAAATTCCCACTGAATTAGTCCAGTGTGCCCCTGAAATAAGCCATGATTGTTCTTGCCCATCATACTTCCCTTATCAAGGGGCCCATGCTATTCCTCAAAGCTAATCTGAGTCTTGTCTGCTGCATCCAATTTAACTCCAGCTCATTCAAGACAAAACATCTCACCTCAACACAGGGCTGACTTACACCAATGTTTCTCAAACTTGTCATGTATCAGAATCCCCTGGCAATGCATCAGAATTCTCAGCATTTAATCATAAATTATAAAACCTGATCATAGAGGGTTCTGTTCAAAGCTGTTAAAGAGTGCTAAAACTTATACCAACCATATCGTTAATAAGGCCAATTCGTGTTGGTGGGGCTTGCAGGCCTAGCAGGGTTGCAAGGCGACGCTGTTTCTCAACTATAATGCCGTCCATATCCAGAAGTCGAGCAATATCAGTACGCTCAGGGGTAATAGGGATGGAAAGAGTGGCCAAAAGGACTCTAGTAGACATTCTGGAGAACAAAGTTACAATCTGTTAAATTTGCAAATGTCGATAAGCAGAAAGATACTTCTCTAATTATCTAGTACAATATGCCAGTGATAGAATATGTATACCACCACTATGAACTGGCCTCCTAAGTGTTTATCAAAGCATGGGATTAATTAAAAAAGAAATGGATTATCCTAAAATGAACCCTTGGAGAAACAGAACTTCACCCACCCACTTACTACTGTCAGTGTTTTCTAGCTAAAGAGAAAGACTGTGTTGAATGCAACACAGACACACCTGCATATACCCCTACTTCCTTATAAAAACTATTAGGGAAGACTTTAAAACTAAGAAAAAACTAACACTTAAGAGGGAAAAGTTACAAGGATCACAAAAACATATTTATGGGAGTTGAGGGCAAAAGTTAAACGTTAGCTTCCTTAAAACACAAAACTCGGGGTGAATTTGGAGCACCAGAGGACACCAGGGACTGCGGGCTCTGGAGCCCACGAGTCAAGAGTTGGAATCTCAGCTTCACCATTTCTAACTGGAACCCTAGGCAAGATAACTTGATTTTCTAAGTCACCAGGTGTTGGGAGGGTTAAGGAAAATAATGCACATATAGCCAAACAGCCTGATGATTATGACAGCACTCTTACAGTCTTTTCTAACAGAAGACTATAGAAATAAAGAAAATAAAGTTTTTTCCCTTATTCCAACAAACAAGGATTACATATATAACAGATAGTGAATGACATAATGAACACTGTCCTCAATAGTTTTTTAAGGGACTTTCCTGGTGGCCCAGTGGTTAAAACTCTGAGCTCCCAATGTAGGAGGCACAGGTTCAATCCCTACTTGAGGAACTAAGATCCCACGTGATGCTCTGTGTGGCAAAATATACATATATATATACGGAAGTGCCAAGTTTTAGTTGCTCAGTCGTGTCCCAACTCTTTGCAACCCTCATGGACTGCAGTCCACCAGGCTCCTCGGTCTAAGATTCTCCAGGCAGGAAGACTGGAGTGGGTTGCCATATACACTAGAAAAAACTCAGTTGGTTTCATGCACTGCTTACAAGCTAAGAAAAACAATTTGGTGTATGTACTTCTATTAGAGACCGAAATAACATGGTCTGCCAGTAAGAAACGGCATGTGAGCTGCCTAAACCCATCTAAAATGTATAATAAAAACCAAACATGACTGAAAGTATATATGTAATGCTAAAAAAATAAAAGTCTTTAGATTGTTAGGTTATAGGCTATCTACATAAAAATACACATGCCAATTATTTACAGAGTTAATGTTGTATAGCTGGGGGGGGGAAGTTACTTGATAAAAGTACTCATTTTGGGGGGAGGGGGTCTAATCAGTTCCTAGATTCTAAATACCTACACTCAGTTAAGGAAGCTAATACCTTAACACTGCCTTTCCTAACATTCCATTTTCTCAACTGGAGGGTTGGTTACCAGATACAAGATAGCTACCGAAGACCAAGAATACTGCCCAAGAATACCACTGAGATTTTTTGGTAGTTAACAGTTAGAAGGCGTGCTGCTGGCAACCAGTGGGAAAACCAGGGATGCTGCCAAAGACCCTAAACACACAGTCCCCTGACAAAGAAATAACCAGCCCCAAATGTCAACAGTGCAGCTGAGAACCCTAATCTAACATTATCATGCCATTTACAAGATAGTTCTTTTATATCTCAATACTATCCAACAATAAGATTCTTACCTTTGCATCTCTTCTTGTGTAAGATTCTTTCTCATCTCTCTAGATAAATGGTAAAGACGATGGAGTGTCGACGCATGAAAAAGAGCATTTCCAGATTTCCAAAATACAGTTGAGACTTTGTTATAGTAATTTGCCATCAACTGAGGCTTGGGCGGTTTTTTAGATAAGGAAAATAGCCCATGAATATCTTCCACAGCTTTGAATGCTTCCTAAAATTAGTGGTATAAATTACAGTCATTACATTCTAAACAAACAAAACAACAACAAAAATCTATGAAACTTAAAATATATTACACTTAAGGATAAAAATGGCAAATAAAATACCTTCATGTGTGGTTCTTTTTATTCATAATTTAACTATCTGATATATCTCAGAAAACTAACACAATTTCTTAGACTGCCCGTGCCTTTAAAGAGTATCGTACCACTTGGGGGAATATATTTTTAAAGAATCTGGAAGGACATAAAACACAACATAAAGGCTATTTCTGAGTGTTAAGATAATGAATAAATATTTTCTTCCTTTTACTTATCATTTTTTCCATACTAGGCATGTTTTACTTGTCTTCTATTAAAATTTTTTCCTTTAGTTCAGGTATCTTAAGGGTGTACCTGCAGAAAAGGAAAATATGGGAGAGCAGGAGATCACATTTTCATTGGCTGAAAACTACCAATTTTTAGTTTCTTCCTCTGCAATTTCAGTAAGATTTGGTGGGGGAATCAAATATATAAAAATAACTCATGAGAAAATGTCTGCAGAATCCTTAGCGTAAAAAAGTCCATGTGGACAACAAAATGCCCACTACCAAGATCTCTGATGTAGGATCCTCACTGTGCAAGCTTCCCAAGTCTGTGCAGCACTAAGAGATCCAGGGGACAGTCTCGGGCTGCATTTCTCCAACTCTCTGTGGTGAAGGCCAAGTCTGTCTTTGTGATTTCTCAACTGTTGCCATCAGTACTTAATAAATTACTATTAAAATAAGATGGAAAGACCAACTGATTTTTTTAAATCCAGGTAAACAGAGACAAAACTACCATGAAATTATTTACAAAATTTTGTAAAGGCATACTCTCTAGGCATTGAGCCACAATTTGAGCACTGAGGTCTGAAAAAGAGATTAGATGATTTGGCTTGGAATTGACAGCAGGCATCAAGAACCAAAATAACTGAGACTTCTTGTCCCAAACTCTTCCTTCTCCATTAGACAACCTCAAATCTGTTACCTAGCTACTGAAATTAACCAAGAGACACCAAGACGCAGATACTCATTAAGAGAAGAAAAGGTAATATGGGTTATTATTACTACAAAGAAAAGCCAAAATAGTTCACAACATACCTGCCACAGTTCCATGCTGATAGCACTGTCCAACTGAACAAGCCTGGTTTCCAAATGCATAGACTGGCTCTCTGGATTATTAAGGTTGATTGCTGTACTTTGGTTATGGTGGCGTTGAATCTGAGACAAATGCATTCTCAAGTTGTCACACAACTTACGGAATTCGGCTTTCCGGGTATATTGGAGGCAGAATTTGAAAGCTATAAGCATAAATTGTAAAATATATTAGGTACTTTCCACCATAAACTTAGTATTTAAACAGGTTCTATTTCATGTATTAAGGTCAGTTATCTTAACAAGATTTACCAAACTCAGCATCAGTTTTGAGAAATGATCAGTTGTAACTCACTTCATGTGCCCTGAGCACCTTTTAGACACAGTCATCAGTCCTGGTCTAAGACTGAAATGGTTCTGAGAGCTAAGGAAGCTATTTAAATTTAGGTCTAAGAGGGACTCACCTTTCAAACACTTATCACTTCAAACCCTAAAAGAGCAAAAAAATTCTCGTCTGAAACACAATTAACTCTCTTACCTACTTTACTAGAAAACAAAGCTTCTGCACTAACTGAAACGGAATAATACAAATTGGGGGTCTGTGGTAACCTAATTTCAGTTCTGCAGATGTATAAATGAACTACCTGCTCTATCATTAAAACACATAATTTTCTACTATCATACATGCAATACTAAAATAACTTCTTTGAATGTCCTTTGTCAATCCCTTAAAAAAAGAGTATTTCTATTTCAATAGGCCTGAAACAAAAGGATGCAGTTTAACTACAAGTTAATATTTAACCCAACTGTTATCAAAAGGTCCTAGTTGCCTTGTGTTAAATGCTAGCCATGTGGGCAAAACGAAACAGATTCTAATACTCCTAGTAAGCTATTCTTAGTCACATAATCACTTAAAACTTGAATAAACAAAAACAAATGCCATATTAAAAATGGTGACAAGCTTGTGCCTAAGGCTAAAAGTAAGAAAAAGCCAAGAGCCACTCATGTCATATATAGTTAAAAGGCTGCACTGACAGGAAGATAAGCTGCAACAGTAAGGCAAAAAGACAAGATTAGGAAAACAAACTTAATACAGTTCTCCAGATTAAAAGTGCATGGAGTGTTCCTGAGTCTTCAATAAGGTTTAGTTCTATATTCAATAACACTCCGGAGCTCAGAAAGACCTTAGAAACCCAGTACATGGTTAAGTAGCTTGCTGAAGAGTATGCTATAGAGTCAAAAGTATTGATAGAATCAAGTTTGCCAGAAAGCAATAGAAAAGTTTATCTTTTCAGTCACTTAGAAAACTCCAAAATGACTTTAAAAGGTGCTTCAGACATCAATGGAAAACACAGAATTACCCTGACTAATGAAACAAATTTCTCAATATCCAAATGAATGCCAATCATCTAAAGCAAGAATTAAAACTACGTAAAGTAAGTACTACAGAGAAAAGGAGATTAACTTTAACAGTTAAACCTTTCGCAAAACCTATGCTTGAGTCAACTTTTCAAAGCAGTTCTTGTTTTACCTTGTTGGGCAATATCATGGTAGAGACGCTCTACTCTAGAATTGTTCCGAAGAAGGTCCAAACACTGTCTGTATGATTCCCACAGGAATTTAACCCATGGAGTTAAAAGTAATCTGTCAGTACGATCCTGAGTGTCTTCACCACTTACAGCACTTAGGAGAACACTACAAAAATATTTAAAAACGTTGAAAACAATTTTAGACATGGTTTCCTACTTTGCCATATGATTATAAAACCAAAACCAACAATGATCATTATAAAATAGTTCAAATTCTACCTACAACTTCCAACATACTGTAAAGCTATCACTTAGTCCAAGTATTTGAATTCTTAATCTGTATTAAAGCCATTTAAATTAGTATACACCCTATCAGATGGTTTTTCACTTTTATGAACTTTGAACAGTACATGACTTGAAGTTACTGTACATTTAAAATTCCAAAGACAAGCATTCTTTCTAATAAACATTTACTTCAAATGGGGACAATGGAGACACATGTGAAGAAAAACAATGAGAAAGATCTATTTAGCAATTTAGCCCACATACCTCTCAGGAGTTTGAATATTATCCAGATCTTCTATGTCTAAGACCATCTGCTGGGACTCTTCTTTAGCAGCTTCTGTTTTCTCCTCTGCCAATTTCAAATATGCCCTGACAACATCCTCTAGAGATTTGATGTTCACCTAGCCAATAAATAAATAAATAAAACTCGTCTCCCAACAAACCAAAAAATATTTTAAAAGCAAACTTTATGGTATAAAACAGTAAATATGAAAGGTAAATGCCTCCCAAAATGACTAAAAGCACTTACTAAAATATAAAAACCCAGCTGTTCATACCTGTTGACAAATGTTCTTATACTGATATAAGCCTTCTTTAGCCAAATGGCTCTTGCGAAGATCCACACAAAGTTCCAAGTATTTCAACATAATCGGCTCGTGTATCTTTTGCCATGTTCTATGTTTCTTACTTTTCATAACATCATAAAGAACGTCCAGAGCAGGTTGCTTTTTGCCAACTTCAAGAAATTCTGGAAAAGTAAATCAGGAGAAAATTAATTATGTATGCTATATAAAAACCTAAATCTTGCTTTTTAACTTGGCTGTTTTAATTTCCCAACCTATTACCATCTCTTTTGAGGTCACAATTTATTTTTGATTTCTAACACTATACCAAGGTAAAAAAAAGAAAAACTGATACTATCTCAAATATGACCTATGCGTAAAACTAGATTTCACTCAATTCCTCTGCACCAATTATATCTAAGTTACTTTATAAAGTTCTAGAGATTCAAGTCATGAGGGTAACAATCTCCCCCTTGAATAGGCAGAAAAAGCAAGTGTAACTTCAGTCACAATGATCTGGCTGATGCATTTCTTGCTAGTTTGTATTAAGACTTAAGGTAGAAAAAACAAATTAGATTGACTATGTTCCTTTTAGATCAATGGACTATGTGGGTCTATTGCAGGGCTCTATTTTATCATTTCTCTACTGACCTGCCTAGGCTTCTGCCAATACCTCACTGTCTTGATTACTGTAGCCTGACAGAAAATCTTGAAGTCAGGTAGTGTGAGTACTCCAACTCTGTTCTTCAGTACTAGCTGGCTATGTAACACCTTTTGTCTTTCCATACAAACTTCAGAATTGCTTGTAGATACCTACAAAATAGCTCACTGGGATCTCACTGAACCTATATAACAAGTTTGGAAGAACTGACAACAGCATTTAGTCTTCCAATCCATGAGCACAAAGTATCTCTCCACTTATTCATCCCAATCTAAACACGAGAAATAAACTGAGACAAATCCCAGCTAAGAGACAAAATACCTGACAACCAATACTCCTCAAACTGTCAAGGCCACCAACAAATCTAAGAAACTGCCACAACCAAGAGGAGCCTAAGGAGACAACGAAATGTAATGTATCTTGGGTGGGATCCTGAAATACACAGGAGACATTACAGAAAGCTGAGAACAATGTATGGACTTTTCTTAATAATAATGTATCAGCATTGATTCATTAGTTGTAACAAACATACCACACAGATCTAAGATATTTATTAACAGGAGAATCTGTGTGTGGTGTGACCCTCTGTACTATCTTTGCAATAATTCTGTAAATCTCAAACTTCTAAAATTAAAAGTTTATTTTTTAATTGAGAAAAAAATTTTTGAATGTAGAGCAAACAAATGTATACTCTTTTAAAAATTCACTGCCTAAATCTGATGGCATTCTGTATGTAGCAATATTTCAAAATCTGTTCCAACCTCAGATTTTGGGTATACTGCTTGTTTTGAAAAGCAAAAGCTCCTCCATTACATTTCTGACCAAAGTTAAAATTTATCGTATTTTTTTCTTTTTTTTTTTAAACTTTCTTAATACACTTAACAGACTACGGGTGGTTCTTTTCTGGTTATGTGTAACTTAAAACTAAGTACCAAATTTCACACACACAAAAATTTCTCCGCTGAAAATTTGACAATAATTTGGCAGAACACTAGTTTACGCTATAAAAAAGTTAAAACACATCTGTTTTTTAAAATCAATGTTCATTTTTCTTAAAAAAAAAAAAATTGACAATTGTTTTAGGCATTGACCTAACAATGTACAGCATTATCTAAGATATAACTATTCTAGGGCAAACACAGACCAAAACATCTCCCATCTGAAGGATTTACTTAGTAACTCATTTCTTCTTCCAATCATCACATCTCTCAGGAATGCTGCCTCTGAACATTCCTTCCTCCAGGAAAACTATAAACAATATTTCTATTCTAGTATATTTTTAAAACTTTATACAGGAGAAATCACAAAACACATTGAAGTCAGTATCTTTTAACACAATATCCTATGTCATCCCATATTATACCAAACCAAACTCCTCACATGCAAATAAACATAAACCCCTCTTCAATACTTCAATAATCTCAATACCATATCTGCCAATATGGGGGCAAGGCCATTTTCACTTGGGTCAATTTTATTACACCCCTCCCAATCAAAGATGTAACACTGAATACAACTAGATACTTTGCTGGAATAAGCCTTTTCTGTTTCAAGGAAAGGACCTACTTATCATCTTCCTGGAGCATGCACACACAGTTATTTTAAAATTTAACAATATATTAGTGTTTTTTCACAACTATTTAACAGAAAAAGCTTTTATCAGCCAAAAATTGGGGAGTAAATGTTTTTACGTTTATCCTTTACATTAAGGGTATCACAGCAGCCCACCAAAATAATTTATTATATCCAATTCCCAATCTTACACTGAGGATTTAAAACCCATACTACTGTATATAAGCACTATCAATATGTTGCAAAATAGGCACCAAGAGTTAAATTTAAGAGCTGGCCCCCGGTATGATGTGGTGACAAAATAACAAACTAGCCAAAAATAATTCCCAATCTCTTATTTTTAAATGACTGTGGTAACAATGTCACTTAAAAAAAATAGTAAGTCTTGTTTAGTGATAAAACTGAAAGTACTTTTCATTTCCTCAATAGCTAGTCAAATTAAGATTCCAAATCCAATACTTTCAAATTCCAAAACAATCATCTAATTAGGGGGAAAAAAACAAGTTTTTGAGGCTGTGCGAGAGAAAACTATCACACACTAAAAGCTGTGCTGCAATCTTTAAAGAAACGTTCATTTCCAGATTGATATCATCTTAAAAATAAAATCTGGAATTACAAACTATTCCTAGGAGGGTAGGCATTCTTAAAGACACAGTGAGTGATCTATGTATCTACCTATAGTAAAGTTTAGGTCAGCCCTTCAATTTTACTAGGTTATTTGTGTAACAGACCAAGTAGATAAGCTATAATGTTACATAATTTGTAGGCTTAATAACAACTTTATTTTTAAGACACTGGTTGTAGAGTGTAAGTTAAAAGGCCATTATACAGTCAGAATCAACAGAGCTGGCACTATCATCAATATGAACTGGAAAGGGGGCTTTTTCTGAATGATTCTGGGGTATGCAAATTTCTTGCCGGTAACTGCTGGGACTCCGTCTCATTTTCCAGAATGCTTGTTTTCAAACTGCTTCCAAAACTACTGCTCTGACAAACCATTCTACACCTAAATTAGGATACTCTAATGCTGCTGCTGCTAAGTCACTTCAGTCGTGTCTGACTCTGTACGACCCCACAGACGGCAGCCCACCAGGCTCCTCCATCCATGGGATTTTCCAGGCAAGAGTACTGGAGTGGGGTGCCACTGCCTTCTCCTAGGATACTCTAATGGATGGGATCTAAATGTGATTTGATTTGATATTACAAACGTTATAGATAAATGAGATTATTCCCATTAAAAATAAAATGTGCTCTGATTACCCTATTTATAAAATTTTGTCAACAGTGTCATATGCCATCCACATTCTGCTCATTGATACTAAAACAGGATCTAAGATGAAAGGTACAGAAATTATACTACTTGAAAGGAAGGCCTCTCTACCATACCAGCACTCATCTAACAGCTTTTTAAAAGGCCTTTTACAAAAACTACACTAACAAATTGAAGACCCCATCCCCATGTCTTTCTCATCTTGCCTACTTGAATTTCTGACATTTTCACAAATTGCTCTTCATGAATCAAATCTATTTCAACTTAGAAATTGTGAGAAAAGATTTAAGATGTTAACATACATTACTTCTAATTTTAAAGTTACTGAAATACTAAGTTCATATAGATTCAAAAGGGAGGAGTGAAGGATACAAGGCCTGAACACATCAATATGTAGTATTTAGGCCATGGAGATTACAGTGCTTCAGCCAATTAACATGGAAAAAAATGTGTTGGTAAAGCATTCAAAGGGCTGTAAAACACATCTATAGTAGTAATTTCACCCAAGTCATATGTATACCACAATATGTAATTCTCTTAAGTTTCAAAACACTTAAGAAATAATGCTTTCCCTAAATTTGCTAGTTTATTTTGTAGGATTAAATTTCCATCTCAATCTTATTTTCTTTCCTATAAATTAATCAGCACGTGTAAACTTCCTGCCTGTTCAAACTATTTACATGGAGGATCAGAGTGAGTGATTAGATCAAAGTTGTAGTTTCCATTGTTTTTTGGAACAGTTACTCTATTCCACAGAATGCGGCATTATCCTATTCCACAGACGGTTACTTATCCCCGAAATTGTTAACTTACAGTAAAAATAACAAGCATACGACAAACAGCTCTCTGGCCCTGACAGATTATCAGTGGTATCAACTGTACGCACTGACTGAAACTGATCTTTTCCTAAGAAGATTTTCAAACGAACTAACAAAATAAGCTTCATAAGTATAAAAGGGTTAACAGACACGGTACATCGATCCACAACAGGGGTAAGACCCAAAACTCGTTTGGCTTGAGGAAGCGTGAAAATGAAAGAGCAATGGACGCTCTAACACTTATAAACCCTAAATAATAATCTATTGAAAGACCAGAGAATACATTTGCACCCCCTGTAATGGCAACGTAATAAATGCCGCTTGAACAGATCAGGACACACACAAGTTTTCCCAACAGTGCCGCCGACTCAAGCACACATATGGAAATAATCCCAAGCAGCAGCGCAATAGTGGGGGCGGGGGGGGAGAGAACCACGATGGATCTTGAAGTTCAGAGACCTTGGTGTTAGGCTTCTAGCTCAACAACTCACTCCCAGAGTGACCTTGGGCAAACCAGTCTTCCTAGGCCTCACTTTCCTAATCTTTGAAACTTCAAGTCCCTCTTATAGTATTAACTCTGTCCCAACTTCCTTGAGACTCGGAGTAGGCTTCAAAACAGCCAATAATCAATGCCGAAAGAAAAAAAATTTTTTTAAATAGGGAACGAGTTAAAGGGGTCAGAGTCCCCGAAGCGAAGAAGAGGGGTCGGAAGGGGAAGTGGACCCTGAGCCGGCAAAGCGCGGCGCTGGATTCGGGGGCGCGGAGGCGTCCGCAGGAGGGCCCGGAGGTGGGCCTGCCAAGCCTCCCGGCCCGGCGGGAGGTGGAGCCGAGGTTCTCGCGTGCATTGTCCCCGGGAGGGAGCCATGTTTC
>NW_011495018.1:12195958-12196064 GCF_000754665.1 Bison bison bison | reverse complement strand
AGGCGAGCCCCGCAGAGAGACGGTTCCCGGCTCCGCGCCTCCCACCCTCCCCGCTCTACCTCCCATGTCAGTTGGAGCGAGAAGGTATACCATACCCAACCCCCGG
>NW_011495018.1:12189870-12195319 GCF_000754665.1 Bison bison bison | reverse complement strand
CCACCTCTGGATTCTGCAAGACGTACGTTGGGGAGCAGATTCTCAGGCCCCTAGCTCCTCGAGTGAGAATAGGGGTGAGAAACACGCAGTTTGGGTCATAACTACTGTCTGGCGAGAAAGCGCAGTCTTCCTCTAATAAGATTTATGCGGAGTCCTGCAAAGTTAGAATCAGGTCTCATTCGCCTCAGTTCGGTTCCGTTCAGTCAGCTGAGTCGTGTCCGACTCTTTGCGACCCCATGGACTACAGCACGCCAGTCTCCCTGTCCATCACCAACTCCCCGGAGCTTGCTCAAACTCATCTCCATCGAGTAGGTGATGCCGTCCAACCATCTCGTCTGTCGTTCCATTCTCCTCCCGCCTTCAATCTTTCCCGGCATCAGGGTCTTTTCCAATGAGTCAGTTTTTGGCATCAGGTGGCCAAAGTATTGGAGTTTCATTCGCCTAGGGAAGAGAATGATCTGACTTGGAAGTGAAAATTAAGTCGCTCAGTCCTGTCCGACTCTCTGCGACCCCATGAATTGTAGCCGGCCAGGCTTCTCTCCTTGGAATTCTCCAGGCAAGAATACTGACTTGGCTGAGTTAAAATACCGAATTTATTCGCTTATTACAAATGCAGAGAACATATAATTAGGCCAAGGATTTTCACCTCTAGTGGAGACCTGTCACATGACGGACTAGCATGGGGAGGAGAGTTGCAATAAGTAACTAAACAACTACGCAGGCTTTTTTCACATCTAGATAAAATTCTAAAGTTGGTGACACAGAGAGTACCTGGGCCCTCAGAAAGGGCTCGTTTTGAGCCAAGACCTGAAGGTTGGGGATATACTGGAGACAGCAGTCTGGCGTGGGGAGAAAAGACATGCAGCAGACCAGACCCTCAAAATATTTGAAAATACATGGGAGTGTCGTCGCCTTTATGTTGAGCATATACTGCACACAAACCTAAGAAAAGTGTTAATGAAAAAATTCTGTAACAGGCCCTTCGCTACAGGTCTTCTATTTTTGATGAACAACTTTAATGTTCAAACATTATACCTAGAACTTGAAAGCCATTTAAACTTAATCTAATTATTCAAAAAGTTCTAGGACTTGCCAGGCAGTGGTCCAACGGTTAAGACTACGCACTTCCACTGCCAGGGCATGGGTTCCATCCCTGGTCAGGGAAACAGAAAATCCTGCATGCCCTGCAGCTTGACCAAAAAAAATAAGTTCAGAAGAAAAATTCAGAAAGCAGCAGTGGAATAAATTGTTGCAAATTTATTACACATTTTGTAATAATGAGAGGTAAAGAATCTGCCTACAATAGAGGAGACCACCTGTAATGCAGGAGATGTGGGTTTGATTCCTGGGTGGAGAAGACCACCTGGAGAAGGAAATAGCAAATCATTCCAGGATTCTTGCCTGAGAAATCCCATGGACAGAGGAATCTGGCAGGCTGCAGTCCATGGGGTCACAAGAGTCGGACACAGAATTAGTGACTAAACTCACCACCACAATAATAGATGGGATGTGTAAATTAATGAGAGTACCTCATTAATGAATGAGAAAACTACAGTATATACACACAAAAAGCATTTCCCCCTCATTCCTTCTGTCTCAGCAGAGGTTTTTCTATTTAAGTTTATCACTAGAAAGAATATTTGGGAAATGCAGACATAGACAAAAAATAAATCACGAATTCTAAAAAAAAAAAAAATCTTTACTTTAAAATTCATTTCAGAGAATTCTTCTTCCAAATGATTAGATCACCCTGAGCTTACACCTCAAAAAATAAGAGCAGAGTTGAGCAGTAGTTATTAAAAAGCCATGGGAACTGTTTTATAGGACAAGATCAAGAGACTTATTTGTGTATACAGTAATTAAGTCAAAATTAAAGAGCTAAACATAAGAGCAAATATAGCTTTTAAATGCTATAGATAGAAAACTTTTTCAGTAGACCAGAAAGGTATATAACAGAATAAAATAAAAAGAAACCTGGCCTAAGTATCAAAAAAGCTTTCCAACTTTCTTAACTTTCCATTATCATATCTCAAAGAAAATGGTAAAATTATTATTGATTATTGCTCATTATTTGGTAGACCTGAAACAAAAATACTGGAAAATTGGGAGGTAAAATGAAATCCAGTGTTTCTACATCTTCATCCTTTTCTCTTTGAAGTTATTTTAAAAGTTCAACCCTTTGCACCCACAACTGTGGAGTTCTGCATCCTCAGATTCAACTAGACATGCATCAGAAATATTCAGAAGGGAATTCCCTGAAGGTCCAATGGGTAGGACTCTGCACTTTCACTGCTGAGAGTCCAGGTTCAATTGCTGGCTGGGGAACTAAGATCCCACAAGTCACGTGGCACAGCCAAAAAAAATAAAATGCCTTAAAAGAGCAACAGATAGAAAATATTTGGGGAAAAAGTTCCAGAAATTTCAAAAAGCCTAATTTGAATTTGTTACTGGCAACTATTTACATAGGTTTACACCACATTATGGAGAAGGCAATGGCACTCTACTCCAGTACTCTTGCCTGGAAAATCCCATGGAGGGAGGAGCCTGGTGGGCTGCAGTCCATAGAGTCGCAAAGAGTCAGACACGACTAAAGCAACTTAGCACTCACACTGCATTGAGAGTTATAAGTAATCTAGAGATTATTTAAATTATATAGGAGGATGTGATAGGGTTACCTGCAAATACTATGCCATAAGACTTGAGTATTGCACATTTTGATATGTGGTGGGAACTGGAACCAATCCCCTGTAGATACCAAGGGAAGACTGCATTTGAAGCATTTGGTAATATATCAACACCAAATGGGGCTTCCCTGGTGGCTCAGTGGTAAAGAATCTGCCTGCAATGCTGGAGACCCCGATTCAATCCTTGGGTCTAGAAGATTCCCTGGAGGGGGGCACGGCAAACCAATCCAGTACTCTTGCCTGGAGAATCCCATGGACAGAGGGGCCTGGTGGACTGCAGTCCATAGGGTCACACAGAGTCGAATATGACTGAAGCAACTAAGTAGCAGCAGCAGCAATACCAAAGGACCGTGTAAGTGCATGAAAAGTATTTAGAGCCTGTTACCATATTTTTGAATGAGTAAAGGTATAATGTCAATTTCTAGGATAAATTTACCTATTAAACTCAACTAACAGGTATTCAATACCAGCTAACAGCCATAACGTGAGATGCTGGGGATAAAAATAAGCACGATGCCTCCTTTCATAGAGATGATGATTCACTGGTGAAAATAGACTAGTACACAAAGAGGGACAAGATGGGATCTATTATGGGCCTAGAGAAAAGCATAATTACTTGCTGTTGATTAATGCTCACTTAGTGGAAAACAAGCAACCTGAATAATGCTAAAAGCCACTCAGGAAGTGGCAAAAGGATGTAATCAGGCTGATGAAGGTTTTTTCCCCCTAATCAAGCTACGTTTATACTGTATATAACTGGATACTTTCTCTAATACAGTGTTTTGTAGGATTTTTCTGACTTGAGTGGAATAAATAAGGTTCTCCAAAAAAAAAAAAAAAAAACCAGTTGTTAAGGGTTCAACTGAAGTACTACATTATACATATTTGCAACATAATACTTCACAGCTTTAAAACAAGTATCATGTTTCACAGTTTACTGAAATACTTTCACATTTATTGTTTACAAGAATGCTATAATGAAGGTATTTGTACTGATGAACATAATAAATTTCAGAGTTAAACTAAGGTTCATGTTTATACGTTCATTCAATAAACCATAATCAACACACCATTACTATGTGCCAGACTCGAAAGGCAGGCACTCCATAGGTAGGTGTGCAGCAGTGAGCAGGACAGATTTGGTTCCTGCCTTCTCAGACTTTGCAGTCTAGAGAAAAGAAAACTCTGAACACTCATCAGAAGCTCCATGGAGGGAATTCCCTGGTGATCCAGTGGTTAGGACACCATGCTTTCAGTGCTCAGGGCCCAGGTTCAATCCCTGTTCAGGGAACCAAGATCCTGTAAGATGTACCAGGCAGCCCAAAAAAAAAAGCCACATGGAGACGGAGAATCCACTCCAGACCAGGCCGCCATTGTCTCTCTAGACCCATCTCTCACCTCTCTCTGTGTCTTTCAGTGCCTGAAACAGTTCTCTCCCGCCTCCAACCCAGGGCATGCCGTCACTTCACTTGGAAATTTACCACCACCCATTCCTTACTCTGGCAACAACAACCTATTTCTCCTTCATACTAAATGTCACTTCTGCCAGGATTCTTCCCTGGTTCCCAAATTAATTTAGATGCCAAGGCATTGAGCACCAATAACATCCTCTCTTAGCGCTGACCATCAGATCAGATCAGATCAGATCAGTCGCTCAGTCGTGTCCGACTCTTTGCAACCCCATGAATAGCAGCACGCCAGGCCTCCCTGTCCATCACCAACTCCCGGAGTTCACTGAGACTCACGTCCATTGAGTCGGTGATGCCATCCAGCCATCTCATCCTCTGTCGTCCCCTTCTCCTCTTGCCCCCAATCCCTCCCAGCATCAGAGTCTTTTCCAACGAGTCAACTCTTCACATGAGGTGGCCAAAGTACTGGAGTTTCAGCTTTAGCATCATTCCTTCCAAAGAAATCCCAGGGCTGATCTCCTTCAGAATGGACTGGTTGGATCTCCTTGCAGTCCAAGGGACTCTCAAGAGTCTTCTCTAACACCACAGTTCAAAAGCATCAATTCTTCGGTGCTCAGCCTTCTTCACAGTCCAACTCTCACATCCATACGTGACCACAGGAAAAACCATAGCCTTGACTAGATGGACCTTTGTTGGCAAAGTAATGTCTCTGCTTTTGAATATGCTATCTAGGTTGGTCATAACTTTCCTTCCAAGGAGTAAGCGTCTTTTAATTTCATGGCTGCAGTCACCATCTGTAGTGATTTTGGAGCCCAGAAAAATAAAGTCTGACACTGTTTCCACTGTTTCCCCATCTATTTCCCATGAAGTGATGGGACTGGATGCCATGATCTTTGTTTTCTGAATGTTGAGCTTTAAGCCAACTTTTTCACTCTCCACTTTCACTTTCATCAAGAGGCTTTTTAGTTCCTCTTCACTTTCTGCCATAAGGGTGGTGTCATCTGCATATCTGAGGTTATTGATATTTCTCCCGGCAATCTTGATTCCAGCTTGTGTTTCTTCCAGCCCAGCGTTTCTCATGATGTACTCTGCATATAAGTTAAATAAACAGGGTGACAATATACAGCCTTGACGAACTCCTTTTCCTATTTGGAACCAGTCTGTTGTTCCATGTCCAGGTCTAACTGTTGCTTTCTGACCTGCATACGAATTTCTCAAGAGGCAGATCAGGTGGTCTGGTATTCCCATCTCTTTCAGAATTTTCCACAGTTTATTGTGATCCACACAGTCAAAGGCTTTGGCATAGTCAATAAAGCAGAAATAGATGCTTTTCTGGAACTCTCTTGCTTTTTCCAT
>NW_011495018.1:12160031-12189747 GCF_000754665.1 Bison bison bison | reverse complement strand
AGAATTTTGAGCATTACTAGCATGTGAGATGAGTGCAATTGTGTGGTAGTTTGAGCATTCTTTGGCATTGCCTTTCTTTGGGATTGGAATGAAAACTGACCTTTTCCAGTCCTGTGGCCACTGCTGAGTTTTCCAAATTTGCTGGCATATTGAGTGCAGCACTTTCACAGCATCATCTTTCAGAATTTGGAATAGCTCAACTGGAATTCCATCACCTCCACTAGCTTTGTTCGTAGTGATGCTTTCTAAGGCCCACTTGACTTCACATTCCAGGATGTCTGGCTCTAGGTGAGTGATCACACCATCGTGATTATCTGGGTCGTGAAGATCTTTTTTGTACAGTTCATACATCAGTGTAATTACTTGCAGACTGTAAGCTCTGAGAGGGGAATGACCATATTCGTGTTGTTCACCACTGTATCCCCAATGCCTGGCAGAGCATAAGGCAGACAAGATGCTCTCAAAAGATGCTGGAGAGAGAAATAAATAAATCTTTATGTAAATACATAAAATACATTTTCCTACAATACTATGGGGCAGTAACAAGTTTAAAGGCCAATGTATGTCATGTTTCACTCATAGAGCATCTACCTGTCTACACAGAGCATTCACTATCCCTAAGCCTCACACGCAAATATTAAAGGAGAAACAATAATGTTCTTCACCCGAAGGTCCTAATTGCACTGATTCCGAACCTCCAACTGTGCCCAAGTTCATTCATGATTTTCTGAGGTCAGTGTTCAAAGATACCACGCCTTCCTGCACATATATATCCCTCTCCCCTCACCACCATCATTACCTAACACCTGCTAATACTTCAAGCCTCAACCCAAAGTCTTTCTCTGCAAAGCCTCTTCTGCCAGCTGTGGCTGACCTCACTGCCCCTTTGCCATGGTCTTTGCTCAGGCCACCGTTAGCTACATCACTCAGGCCAGTCATGAGCACTCTGCTGCTTCTGCAACTCTGACAAGGGGTGGCTGTGTTTCTCCGTCAAACCACTGGCACCTGGAGGTGAATCTGTGACCAACTAGCTCAACCCACTAACTCCTTCCATTCCAGAGCATGCCTTCTCTATCTCCTCCTCTCTCTCTCTCTCTCCCCTTAAATTCTCACTTCTGATGCTCACATCATCAGTCTAGGCCATGTTTGATTCCTCCACACTGTGGTCCTTTCTCTTCAGTCATCTACCAATCCCAGGTCACACCCCCTCATTCCTTGGCTGTTAGTTCTGGTTCCCTGTCAGTCTCTCCAACACCACCATTGTAATGACTGGTGGGCTCTATACCCAAGTAATTGATCCTGGCAGATATCCTGGCCACCTGCCCTTCACCACTGTGTCCTCTGCCTGACCTCAGCCACTCACACACCCGGTGATACCCTAGAGTCTAGACCAAGAGTCAGCACTCTTTCTATAAAGGGCCTGCTGCTTCGGGTAGTAATTATTTTAGGTTTTGTGGGCCATGAAATACCTTCAATTCTTGGAGCAACTGTTTTTGTAAAAGGATAATAGTCTTTTTTTTTAATGTGAAAAACCATTCTTATCTCAAGGCTGTATAAAAGCAGGCTGCAGGCCCAGATTTAACCTGCAAGGCCATGGTATGCTGACCTCTATCCAGATCTTGTCACACTATCTCAGTTCCCAAATCTAGATTTCAAGCATCTTACTTTCTGACCACCCCCTGCTGTGGTTAATTCTATCAGATCCCAACTGGAACAACCCTGCTGCTTGACTGGGATTTATTTGCAATCCATTCATCCAGTGTACCTCTTTTCTCTGCTCTCATCCCCTATGTCCTCTGTTTCCTCCAGATCCAACTTTTTCCTTCTTTTTTATTTATTTTGGCTGCACCTGGTCTCAGCTACAGCTACAGCACATGGGGTCCTCAATTTTCAGTGCAGCATGCAGGATCCCTAGTTGCAGCATGTGGGATCCAGTGCCCTGACCAGGGATCAAACCCAGACCCCCTGCATTGAGCACGGAGTTTTAGCCCTTGGACCACCATGGATGTCCCTCCAGGCCCAAGACGGAGTCCATCATTTAGTTATTGTCTGCTCAGTTCTCTGTTTTACCCCAAACCCTGGCCAATCCAACCCTCCACCTACTCCTGCCTGCAGCCTCATATGACTGGAGACCAAGGCACAGCCAAGTCGAGAAGTCTCACTTCAAATTCACCATCACAAGCCTCAACAAGAGCCATGCCGCTGCTCACCCATCCTACTGCGCTTCTCTCGGCCTTGCTGTCACTCTCCTAGCTGACCAGTTCATACGTTTTCCTCTCTCTAACCTCCAGGCCCTCCTTTCTCTACTTTCCACCCATGGCTGAGAGAAAATACAGGAGAAATTAGAGAAGTTTGGCACTGTGCCACCTGCTGCCTACTTTCATCTATGCTCAGATTCTCTGCCTTTCCTCCTATTACCATTCATTGACGCTCCTATCTAGGATCAGCCCCTACCTACCAATGCGTTGGATTCCATCTCCTCTCATACACAGAGATGATTGCTGTATCTTCCCTGAAACACTTTCTCCACTTGACTTCCAGGATCCTCCTTTCCTGATTTTCTTCTCACCTCTCTGTCTGTTCCTCGTCCCTCTGACTTCTAAGGTTGAAAAGTCCCGGAGGTCAGTTCCTGGACCTTGTTCCTCCTCTAACTGCCTTCATCTCTTGGTTCTAGCTCATGGTTCTAGATGCTTTTGTTGTAAGCATCTTTGCCGCAAGCATTTTTGCCCCAAATATTTTTGCCTCACGGCTAATTGGCCATAGGCAATTTTGCTGTAAAAGATAAAACAATAGGAGAAAAAAGCTAAAAGAACAAAAAGTAAAGGAGAGACATTACCTGGTAGCTCGATAAAGACATCAATAATGTCACTGACTAGAAGAAATGCTAATGCATTTCAACTCATTGAAACCAAACTGTCAAACCCCAAACTGTCAACCGGTTAGTATATCCTTCATGGCAAAATTGTCTTATGGCCAATTTGCAGCGAAAATGCTTGCAGCAAAGACGCTGACAGCAAAGACACACAAAATACTAGCTCATAGCTTTACAAATCACATCTGTGCTGTCAAGTTACAAAACTGTATCACCAGCACTTGACCTCTTTTCCTGAAAGCCCAGCTCACACCCAGATGTCTATTTGACGCATCCATTAAATGTCTGACACGCAACGTACACCCAGCCTGCCCAAAACCAGATGCCAGGTCTCTCTGGCTCCATCCTGCTCTTCTTCTCACCATCCCCCAGAGAATAATTACAACCCTGTTTTTCTGGTTGCCTAAGCCACAAAAATATTAAAGACATCCTTGACTCTGCTTTTCTCTGTCATATCCCCACGTCCAGTCAGCCCATCAACAGATTCCACACACACCACTTTCACAGCTGTCCAGTGATTTTTCTGAGTCACCATCACTTCCCAGCTGGAGTGTACGATAACCAGCTAGCTTGTCTTTCTCTTTTCACCTGGCTTCCTCCCTGTTTTTCTCCACATAGCAAGGAGGAGGATCCTTTTCAAAACAAAAGTGAGGTGATCGAGTCAGTCTTGATCAGCATCAAGACCCTCTTGTGGCCCCAGATCTCTCTGTGAAAGTCAGTCCTTATAATGACCTGCAAGACCCAACACAGCCCCTTCTCTTGCCTAGTCCCGCTCACATCATGCCAATGTCACCTTTTCAGCGATGTCTTCTCTCACCTCTTTAATAATAACCTCCCTTCTTTCTATATTTCTTAGTACCCTTCTAGCCTTTCATTCGGAGAAGGCAATGGCACCCCACTCCAGTACTCTTGCCTGGAAAATCCCATGGACGGAGGAGCCTGGTAGGCTGCAGTCCATGAGGTCACTAAGAGTCGGATACGACTGAAGCGACTTAGCAGCAGCAGCAGCCTTTCATTTCCTCCAGAACATTTATTTATCACCATTTGACCCCTGATATATTTTATGAGTTTATTTCTTTACTGTCTGCCCCTCTAAAAGGTAAGATTTTTGTTTATTTGCTTGTTTGACTGTGCCATGTGGCCTGTGGGACTTTTAGTTCCCTGACAAGGGATCAATTCCAGGTCTTTAGCAGTGAGAGCAAGGAGTCTAAACCACTGGACCATCAGGGAATTTCCTAGAATATAAGCTTGATGAGGGGAGGGATTTATGTGTGTTTTGTCCAACTGCTATCTCTGTAGCACCGGTAGCAGTAGCTCACGCAGAGTAAACACTCAGTAAGTCAAAGTCATTTGAATAAATGAGAGTTAAAGCAAGCCTTCTATATTATAATTGCCCACCTGCAGGTTTCTCTTGTGTCACCCTGGAAGTCCCTTGAAGGCAGTGACTGGGACCGTTCATCTTTGTATCTGGACGGTGCCTGGCTCATGGTCACACCCAGAAAGTGTTTGGTGTGTATTTCAGAGCGCATCAGCGGCACCGATGCTTTATGAAAATAAACTAGGTCCAAAACCTCACAGCCTGGCGTTCCTCACCTTGAAAATGTCCAGCTGGGGTTGGGAAGCCTATAAGCAGTGGTGTGCTCAGGGCACACGTGGAGTGCACTGTGCTTATGCCAGGCAGTTCTCACCTCACTGAAAGTTTGGGTTCTGCAAATTTAAAGCAGGAACTTGACATGCAGATTCAGTTGAGTATATTTTTTAGCAGAAACATATCCTGGTGATATATTATTACTGATTGGGAAACATGCATCTTACACTCAGGAGTGTCTTCAGTTAACATTCTACTTGCCTTGGGGCTTCCCTGGTGGCTCAGTGGTAAAGAACTCACCTGCCAGTCAATGCAGGAGACACAAGTTTGATCCCTGGTCCAGGAAGATCCCACAGGCCGAGGAGCAACTAAGTCCGTGCTCCACAACTGTTGAGCCTGTGCGCCAGAGCCTGTGTGGCCCAGAGCCTGTGCTCCACAAGAGAAGCCACCACAATGGGAAGCCCGCATGCAGAAACAGAGTAGCCCCCGCTTTCTGTGACTAGAGAAAAGCCTTTACAGCAGCGAAGGCCCAGCACAGCCAAAAATTTTAAAAATTAATTAATTTAAAAAGAATTTTTAAAAAAGATAGTGCTTGCCTGTAGAAGAAAGCTGAAGGGAGAAACAGGGGCTTGTTTATGGGACATGGAACACATGCTCACACAGGCCAAGGTTGGCATGCCATGGAGCCCAGCTACTGCTGGGGAACTTGGGAGATTATGCTCAAAGCTACACAAACCAACTACAGCCAAGGAAGCAGAATGAGTAAGACACTGTGCAAAGTGGTTTTGGGTGTGGTTTAAAACAAGGCTTCTCTGTGAAGCGTGTTAAACATGATTAGAAGGAACCCTGGAACGTGTAGATTTTCATCTTGGGTTTGTGGATGTTAGATTATCTTCACATGGACCTTTTCATTGTATTATCTTCTCAAGGAGCAGCTAAAACAGTTCCTCCACAGAGAGCCCTTTCCTAATACACCAGCCCATTTTAATTCTCAGCAGAGCATTCAGCACTAACAGGGAGTTTTCTCTGTTTCCTTGGTTACTATCTGTCTTACTACGCTACATAGTAAGCTTCAAGAGGTCAAGTTTGTCTTGTTCACCATTGTATCTCCAACTCCTAGAACTATGCCTGGCACAGGGCAGGCATTCCATAAATATGAGATGTGTGAATAAATTAAAGAATGGAGGCTGTGGTAGACAAGACTTGTAAGATGTGGTTTACACACCCTGTTTAATGCCTAAGACTATAAATGTGATGGGGTATTACTGCTGAGCTTCCCTGGTGACTCAGATGGTAAAGAATCTGCCTGCAATACAAGAGACCCGGGTTTGATACCTGGGTTGGGAAGATCCCCTGGAGAAGGGAATGGCTACCCACTCCAGTATTCTTGCCGGGAGAATTCTATAGACGAAGGAGCCTGGGCGGGGGCGGGGCGGGGGGGTACAGTCCATGGGTTCATAAAGAGTCAGACTGAGCAACTTACATTTTCACTTTTTTTTTTAAGGTTATATTATGTGTCACAACTGACTTTAAGAAGGGGAGGTTGGGACTTCCCTGGTGGCCCAGTGGATAGGACTCTGCTTCCACTGCAGGGGGCCCAGACTTGATCCCTGATTGGGGAAATATCCTGCATGCTATGTGGTGTGGCCAAAGAAAAAGAGGGGGCGGGTTCATTATTTGGGTGGGTGTAACGATTCACATGAGCCCTTTAAATCTGGGTCTTGAAGTCAGAGGCAGAGAAGGGAAGAGATTCAAAGCATGAGAGTATCTGGAGGGAGCTACACGAAGAAAGACTGTGGCAGGGAGTGGAGGGCGGTCTAGAAGCTGAGAGCATCTCCCAGGCAAAAGTCACCCCGTGAATAGGGGCCTCAGTCTTCGAGGAACTGAATTCTGTCAACAACTTGGATGAGCTTGGAAGACAATTCTTCCCCGAAGCCTCCAGAAAGGAAGGCAGCCTGGCCATCAAGTCCCTGAACAGAGAGCTGTCACACAGACCTTCAGAACCAGGAGCTAAGCAGTGGGCATTGCTTTAAGCTGCTGTTTGTGGTTACCTGTGACACAGCAAGAGAAAACGAATCCAGAGACCTTAACAGTTTTCTCCACAGTAACTCACAGAAGAAAAAAGACTAAAACACTCTGGAGTCTGCTTTACAGGAGGTGAAAACCGAGGTACCAGCTCAATGGAGGAAAAGGGCAAGACTATAATTAAGGTGTCCCTACAAATTCAGACAGAGCCAAAGCCTCGTAAGAGCTGAGACTCTCTGAGACTGTGAACATGTTTCTGTACTCCACATTGGTGTTTTTAGTAGAAGTATGTTTCATTTCCTAGGGAACCAGGATTATAAATACATCTCAGTTCTTCCTATGAGCACACCAGATTTGGAGTCAACTGTGGCTTAAAACCCCCACTTTGCCATTTGACTTGACATTGAGCAGGTAATCTCTCCGAGTCTCGGATTTATCAGCTCTGAAATATGCATGATGAGGTTGTTGTGAGGTTGAGTAAGATACTACATGTATGGTTCTCAGCAGCACCCCCGACACAAACTCTCTAGAAAACATTTCCACATATATGCATACGAGATGGGTAAACTAATCAGTACTTGAAATATTCACAGCCTATTTCTGCTTTATTTTCTAGATACTTTATTTGGTATGCGGAGTAACCAATCAACCAATCGTGAGGACAACGGGAGAAATAGGGTAGGAGATTCAAGGAAAGGGATGAGATGAGAGACAGAGGGAGTGGGAAAGGGGGTGGGAAACCAGGTTAAGGAGAGTGAAAAGGAAAGAATAGAAAAATGAAAATAATGGAAAAAGTTATTTGTAAGGAAGAGTAGAAAGAGATATGAGAACCCGTGCCAGATGAATGAGAGATAGTTTCCCAAAATACAAGTCAGTGCCAACACAAATACATGACTGAATAACTAAATAGATGCAAGTGAATAGAGAGGTTTCCCGAGGAGAATTCTACATAATTTATATAGATACTTTGCCCTCAAGAGAGTGGAGCATAACCCTCCACTCTTGAGGTGTGGGCCATGCATAGTGACTTCTATCCAAAGAGAACAGCATAGACAAGGGGGAGGGGGGGTGACTTTACAACAAACACACCCTCAGCCAGGTGAGCGAGGTTTCTTATGATGTGATGAGACCTGCACTTGACCTCTGTGGTCTTCCTCCCCCTAAATGCATAACCCAGTCTTATCATGAAAAAAACATCAGACAACCCCTACCAAAGGGCAGTTTCCTCCTCAAAACTGTTAAGGTGATCAAAAACAAGGAAAGTAGAGGCAAGAGAACCCGAAGGACACATGTTGACTAAATAGCTTATCCTCACTAGAAACCCGAAACAAAAAGAATTAGGTAAAACTTATGGAAATCTGGGTTAAATATGGACTTCAGTTACTAACGTATCCACATTGGTTCCTTTGTAGTTCATTTTTTAGGTATGACAAATTTACTATTGTGATATAAGATGTTAATAATAGGAGAAATCGGGTGAGGAATATACAGTAATCTGGGGCTTCCCCGGTGGCTCAGTGGTAAAGAAGCCACCTATAATGCAGGAGACCTGGATTCAATCTCTGGGTCGGGAAGATCCCCTGGAGGAGGGCAAGGCAACCCACCCCAGCACTCAGAATCCCAGGGACAGAGGAGCCTGGTGGGCTACAGTCCGTGAGGTCCTGAAGAGTCGGGCATGACTGAGCAAGCACACTGGCATGCAGGCATATATTAACCTCAGTATTACTGGTGCAACTTTTCTGGAAATTGAAAACTGTTCTAAAACAAAACATTTATCCCAGGTTTCAGCACCAAAAAATTTTTTTAATTAAAAATTATAAAATAAAATGTTTAAAAAATATGAGCAGAAATACATTTTAAGATGTATCACTGTAGGTAATAAATCTGTGGTCTTTAATGTTCTTTGAAAAATGCAAATAAAGATCAGAATTCATTTTAACTGCATTTTCCTTACTGAACTGTTTCTTTTTATGCGACACAGCTCCAAAGCTGGACTTCTTGGGGCCTAGGTTCTGCTCAGTTTCCAATATAAGCATCCTGAAACCCTGGAGAGTACAAGAACGACCTCCTCTTGGCGATGTTCTGGAAGCCTCTAATAGGTTGGAAGCAAGTTAACCATCAAGACAGTGTCAGGGTAGTTGACCGAACCCCCTTCCAGAGGTGACTTTCCAGTCCCCAGGCAGGCCTGGAATGCCTTAAAAGAGCTGCCACCCCGCCAAAGAAGTTCTTGGCTGACATGGTGCCTGATCGCTGCTTAAATCCAATTATTGAAACAGATGAAAAGAAGTGCCACACTTGGCACACAGGGACCCAGGCATTGGAACATTTGTGGAAAACACTGGGTCCCTTATCCACATGCTCAGACAGTTTGGGCATTTTCCAAACCCATATCGATGCCAATGACTTCTTACTCTTTTCCTGAGGAGCAAGGGATAAGCAGGCTGTGTGAACCAGACGCAGCAGGCCAGAGACCGCCATCCTTAGAGAAGCCTGCTGAGAAGCTTAGGCCTGGGGCTGGTGTCTGGGAAGTCGGATTTGCGGGTTGCTCCTACCATTCCCAGAATTGATAAGAACGACTGTCTGCGCCTGAATTATTCATACACGACGTGGGGTTCATGTTGAACACCTGTTTCCTTGTGAAAGCCTAGAATTTTGGTATGCGTTGGGCAGGAAGTGCCTCTGTGACCAGCCCTCAATAAGAACTGCGCGTCTCTAATGAGCTTCCCCGATGGACAACATTTCACATGTCTGTCACTATGCGTCACTGGAGAAGCCAAGTGCATCCTACATGACTCCACTAGGAGATGATTCTTGGAAGCCTGGACCTGGCCTCCTCCAACTGTCACCCCCATGCCTTTCCCCTTTGCTGTCTGGCTTGTATCCTCTAGCTATAATAAGTTACAGCCATGAGTACAGCTATGTGCTGAATCCCATGAGCCCCCACACGCTATTGAACCTGGGGTGGTCTTGGAGATGCTCTCCACGTCGGGGTGCCATCATTAGTTTATTATAAAGGAGAGACGTGGAAATTATTTACATGATGAAATATTTCAGTGGAATGGGCAGATGCCAATTCAATAGTGATTTATTTCAGTCTACAGGCTTCCCAGGTGGCACTAGTGATAAAGAATCCGTCTGCCAATGCAGGAGGCATAAGAGACACGGGTTCAATCCCCAGGTTGGGAAGATCCCCTGGAGGAGGGCATGGCAACCCACTCCAGTATTCTTGCCTGGAGAATCCCATGGACAGAGGAACCTGGTGGACCGCGGTCCAAAGGGTCGAAGAGAGTCAGACGTGACTTAGCACCCACTTTTTTTTTTAATTTTTTATTTTTTTTATTTTTATTTTTTTTATTTTTTATTTTTTTTTTTTAGCACCCACTTTTAAAGAATGTCACCACCTCTAAATGAAAAACAATCTTTGTCGACTAGAAATACTTTGGTGCCCCCATATTCTGGGAGAAGAAATTTATCTCCAACTTTCTTGTTAACTGATTGAATCTCTCTACCCCTTCCCTTAGAACCCAATCCAGCAACTACTACTGTTGCTTCCAATACTTTTCCTTGCAGTTTTTTTTGGAAGCATAATGCCACCACTGGTTAGTTTCTGCTGCACTCCTTTTAACTAATACTTGGACAAAGAAGGAAAGAAACTTCCTGAATGCCTGTCCTGCCATGACTCCAGCCACCATAGTTTAGTTCATTCTCTCCACAAGGCTACTCTTATCTATAACATTAGCGTAAAGATTTTTCTTGGTCCAACCCTTATTAAGACAAACACAGAGGAAAATAGGATTAGCTCTATTTGATCACTAAGAAAACAAGCCCAGAGAAGATTGATTAAACAGCTATGAGGGGGCAGAGCTAGGATTAGAACTCAAGTTTGTGTTGCCACACCCAGCAGTCAGTTTTATCACCAAAAGTTGGGGTGCCTCTCCTCTCTCCACCCTCTGCTTCTTCCCCTTGACTCTGGAGAACCTGTCTGGCAGGTCTGGCCACACCAGGAAGTAAAAGGGGAGGGAGAAAATTCCAATCACACTTTGCAGAGACAACCTCTGCACTCCCTAGCCTGTCCCCCTTCCCTCCCGGTATATACCACCATCTCCTTCCAGTCCTTTGGTTCAGTATCTACTGGTCATCATCTCATCCTCATTTATTTTCTGAATGCCTCCAGAATGTGCCAGAGACTAAGGTGACACCAATGGGCCTTGGCCATAGGGGATTGTCCCTAACTCACTTGTAGAGGAAGTACTTAAGGTGCCCACAGCACAGCCACCTGAACAGGGCAAGGAAAGGTTGTGCTCTCATCCTGCCCCACCTCTGAGGCTTTTTTCTCTTTCCACAAATTTGCCTCTCTAGGTCTGAAGTCCCAGAAGCAATAGATCTGGTCATGTGTTTCCTCTCTTCTGTTTTCTCGCCTGTTGTGAGATGGTCACAGATAAGAACTGTGCTCTACCATCTTCCCAGCCTTTAGTCCACGTCACAGTCTGTTTTGCAGATGCCAGCGCACTGAGCAAAGGAAATCAAGTCTTACTGATTCTCAGTTCAGTTCAGTCACTCAGTCGTGTCCGACTCTTTGCGACCCCATGCATCGCAGCACGCCAGGCCCCCCTGTCCATCACCAATTCCCAGAGTTCACTCAAACTCACATCCATCGAGTTGGAGATACCATCCAGCCATCTCATCCTCTGTCGTCCCCTTCTCCTTCTGCCCCCAATCCCTCCCAGCATCAGAGTCTTTTCCAATGAGTCAACTCAGGACCCATCTCCTTGAGAATGGACTGGTTGGGTCTCCTTGATGTTTCTGAACTGTGGTGTTGGAGAAGACTCTTGAGAGTCCCTTGGACTGCAAGGAGATCCAACCAGTCCATCTTAAAGGAAATCAATCCTGAAAACTCATTGGAAGGACTGATGCTGAAGCTGAAACTCCAATACTTTGGCCACCTGATGCGAGGAACTGACTCATTTGATAAGACTCTGATGCTAGGAAACATTGGAGGCGGGAGGAGAAGGGGACGACAGAGGATGAGATGGTTGGATGGCATCACCGGCTCAATGGACATGAGTTTGAGTAAACTCCGGGAGTTGGTGATGGACAGGGAGGCCTGGCGTGCTGCAGTCTATGGGGTCGCAAAGAGTCAGACACGTCTGAGCTACTGAACCGAACTGAACTGAACTGAGGAGGCGGAGGATGAAGATGTGTATTAGATACAAGACACAGGACTCGAGGGTGAGGCGCCTGGGGCGAAAGTAAGTGGAGAGGCCGGAAGCCCAGGAAAGCGGGAAGGGCGGGGCCTAGAGGAGGGTGGGGGCGGGGCCTGGAGGGTGGGGCCTGCGAGCGGGTGGGGCCCCTGGGTGGGCGGGTCAGGAGGAGGGGCGGGGTCTACGGGCTGGGGAGCTAGGATCTGCGCTCTGAGGCGGCGGCGGCTGCGGCGGAAAATGGCTGCTACGGAGGCTGCGGAGACTCAGCTGATGCTCGGAGTCGGGCTGATCGGTGAGGACACAGGCACCCTGCCCCTCAGGCCCACACCCAGTTCCGTCTCCGCCTGGGCCCGGGGCGACCCCTGCTCCCGCGGCCCGCAGCACCGCCAGCGGTGGGGAGAGCACGGCCCCCTCCAATTTGGGCCTGGGCTAGGGACTGTGGGCCCTACCTCCTCGGCGCAGGGGCCGGGCTTGCAGTCGGGCCCGTGCGCCGGCGGCCTTGTTTGGGGCTTGCCGGCCTGGGAGGCAGGGCGGGGGGACCCCGGAGACCTCCAGGGTTCTAGGAGGGAAGTCCTCCTGGGTGTTCTGGGCTGCAGACGAGCCTGGACGTGAAGGCTGACCGAGTTGCTCAGGCGAGGCCCCAGTGAGGCCGAGGGCAGCTTGCAGGCCTCACGACTGTGAGGCTGCAGGGCCGGGGTCCCTCTGAGCGATGCAGAGACGGGCGCCACCCCGGCGCCCGGCTGGCCCTGGTCATGTGATCGAGCGGTTTCGGACGCGGTGGCCTGCTGCAGGCCCGGGGTGCTGCGCATTCTGCATCGATTGTTTCCCGTTTGATTCTCACCTCGGCTCCAGGGGGTCTGGCTAATGTTTGATGCCCACTTCACGGAGCAGATGGAGGCCGAGGGTGTCATTTGTGCAAGAAGGCACACTAGGAAGTGGTGGACCCAGGATGGGGACCCTTGCAGTCTAGCCCCAGAGCCCCACCTCATACCAGGGGAGAATGCCTGCATCCGAAGAGAGAGGTCGTGCATGTAACATGTAGTATCATCATAGTGGGTGGAATCCCAGTTTCTTTTGAGGAAATCAATGTATAAGGAAGTGCGTTAGGATCTTTGGGCTGCTGGAAATGCATGCCCGAGCCTTGTGCGATGGTTTTTGAAGCAGCGTCCATCCTACAGCGACAGTGAGCACGCGGTTGGTTTAGGGGAACGTCTGCCGTTCTCTGCATGCCATTGTCCTTTGAAAAAATATTCTCCAGAGATTTTCACATATGCCTAAACCCTAGTGCACAAACAAGTTCCTTGGGTTTAGCAAAACTGGTGGAAATGTGACTAAATGTTGCTGATTATTTTCACTGTCTCAAAGGAGTGCATTTATCTGGGAACAGATTCTGTGTTCATTTCTAATGTGATTTTAAAACTGTTTCAAAACAAAACCTAAGTACCTAAGAGATCTTCCACTCTAGTGTTCTTGGGCTTCCCTTGTGGCTCAGCTGGCAAAGAATCAGCCCGCAATGCCGGAGACCTGGGTTCAATCCCTGGGTTGGAAAGATACCCTGGAGAAGGGAAAAGCTACCCACTCCAATATTCTGGCCTGGAGAATTCCATGGACTGTATAGCCCATGGGGTCCCAAAGAGTCACTCACAGCTGAGCAAGACTGAGCAATTTTCGTTAAGACTTCTTAGTCCTTGAAGGTACTTTTGAGTTAAGACTGAATTAAACCATGACTTTATCTGGTATCAGCAAAGAAAAAGATGACTTACTGCATTTTCAATTCATTTAAAAAAATTTTCATGTTTACATAAATTTAAAAGGGTTTGGCTTAAAAATAATGGGGGTGAGTGGAACTCCTTCCCCTTATGACTGGAGGAGGACCAGGTGTTGATAATCGCTGAAGCTGAGTGATGGAGGTTCATTTTATCATTCTCTACTTTTTTTTTATACTTGACATTTTCATAGTAAAAGATTTTTTTTTAAAGTATGTAGATGAAAAACTGCATTTTTACTGGTATATGTTCAGTTACTGTTTCTCTAAATTTTAGGCTGTTTTTTGCCTGGAGTTGTTTTTATTAGCAAATTGCTCCTATTTTGTTACTGAGGTATTGACTTTGGTGGTGAAACTTCATGTGTGACTGTTTAACCATTATTATTAAAATTTTAAATACAGACTTCATACTATCAGTGCATAGCATGATATAACAGAGATTTCCCCATTTTCTTAATTTCCAGTTTTCAAACAAACCCTATGTATTTATTAAACATACTTCCAACTAGATCGTAAGGTAAAGTGATTATAAGTTTATGAGAATTTGTATGGGAGGAGATAGGGAAGACCCTACCAAACCGCTAAAGCTACATTTTCATTCATGAATTGTTAGAAAAGCTTCTTACTCAGGTGGCCTAAAATTCAAGATCAGGGGAGCTAGCTAATGGGACCAGGAGAGGTAGGTGAGAACTGGGGGATGGGGGTGGGGATCTCACATGCTCTGGGTTTCTTTGTAAAATGGGGTGTTGAAACTGATTCCACGAAGTGCCTCTAAGTAACCAATCAATTCACTTCCTTGCTGCTGTTTGGCATTCTCACAGTGACCATCTTTCCACCGTAGAAAAGGACACAAATGGAGAAGTTCTGTGGGTGTGGTGTTACCCTTCCACCACAGCTACTTTAAGGAATCTGCTGCTGAGAAAATGCTGCCTTACAGATGAAAACAAACTGCTCCATCCCTTCGTCTTTGGTCAGTACAGAAGAACATGGTTTTATATCACAACAGTTGAAGTTCCAGATTCTTCCATTTTGAAAAAGGTATGACTGTAGGAGGGTCAACAAAATGGAAAAATATTTAAAGTGATGTAAGATTATTCCAATAACCCTTAGCTTTAGACTTCCTCATTCATAATATGTTTTGGGAAAATATTAAATATATGATTTTAGTTGTGAATGTTCTCTTTGACATTTCACTCTCAATCATTATATTGATTGGTATATATATATATTGTTTGATTGACCTGTGGTTTGTATAGAGAAGCTTTTCCCAGGTTACACTTGGATGGAGTAGAAATGTAGAAAAGTTTTCAAAGCCTTGACTCTGATTAAAAGTGAGAAGAAGTAATTTTCCATAATTAAAAACTATTTTGAAGGATATAATTATCCTGGATAAGAAAACTTTTTTATTGGTTTATGTTTGATAAGGGGATGTTAAGAATAGAGAGGATAACTAAGGAAATTTGTGTGTTCAGTAGACTTTGTGTGTGTGTGTCATTTGATATGGACACCATCAAGGTGACAGGCTAAAAGCCAGTAAGTATGTGGTCATTTTGGACTTTCCTAGTCCCGCACAACCAAGAGGTTTTCTCAGAGAAAAGAATATTGGTACGGAGTGGCTGAGCCCCTGGTCGGTTTCCGGGTGAAGACTTCTTTTAGCATTTCGGGGCTATTTCTGTAGTTAGTTACCAGATGGTTTGAAGCATGTTCAGGATACCAGTTTAAATGTAAGGAATTACGTTTAAAGTAACAGGAAGGCAACAATTTAGAAACTGTAAGAGGTTTAAGACAAAACAGAGATTAATAATTAGAAAATGTGAATTGTAAAAAGATACTAATGGAAATAATAGGTATATGATGATCAGAAATTTGTATGTATAGTAATAGAGGCATATAAATAAATGAAGGTTATAACAATGCCCTTTAGCCTATATAACACCCTACAGAGAATTGACTATTTGGGGAACTGTATGATTTTTACTGAAACATATATATGTTGTTTTCCATCCTTCTATTTCATTAATGAAAAATAGTCAGTAAGTGGTAGGTCTGATATAGCATTCCTAATTCTGCTTTGATGAGGATGGGGGTTTTAAATAAAAACTCACATTTCTGATATTTGAAATATTTTTATGTTTTTGAGGAAAAGAATTCTAACTAAAAGGAAATTAAATATATGTATATATAATTTTTATGTGTGTATATATATACATAAAATATTTTTTATGTGTGTATATATATATTTGTAAATAGTATATACACATAAAAGTATAAAGAGGCAAGTGAGGACTTGTTACTTGTTTTGGTCTTTTCTTTTTAATGCTGGTTTGTCTTATACAAGAGGCTTGTTAGGATGTAGTAATAAAGATTAATTCTATTAAAGTGTCTTTAAAGAGTGTACTTTTTTTTGTTTGTTTTGGACAGGTGACTCATTTTTCTATTGTTCTGACCGCCAAAGATTTTAATCCAGAGAAATATGCCGCCTTCACTAGGATATTGTGTAGGTCTGTATGAAAACTGTATTAAATGCTAATATACAAAAATGAGGATCTTACTCAATAGTCATGTAGCAGATTTCTACATGAGGAAGCATATTTCAGCCTTCTGTTTGGACACTGTTTTATAAAGAGGCATTTTGTCTTACGTCTATGGTACTGCTCCTGTTATCAGGGGAATGATAGATGGGGGGAGAAAAGGCAGTTTGCACAACTGTTGTAGGTGCTGGGTATTTTGAGTCACTTGCCACTTTTGGTATTTTACTTCCGCTCATTTCCAAGCTGGAACCTTCCTTGGGATGGAAGTGGTAAGCTGGTTCATCTGTGTCAGGCTGTGTGTGGGAGTCATTGGGGAAGGCTAACAGGCATTTTGAATTATGCTTAAGGACAGGAAAATATTTTTAGCTGGAATGCTGAGGAGCTGAGAAACTGATGAACTGGTTAATCATGATTCAAGTGGACTCCTTCAGTTTCGCAACTGTTGAAAAAATTAATCTGAAGTATACTAGTTTACTTTCTTGCCTTGATAAGTGTATCTGGTGAAATTAATGAAATCTCTTATATGTGAGAGACATTATCTTTTTCTTTAAACAAGACTTTTGCAGGGTTTCGGGTTTTGCTTTTTTTTTTCCTTCTAATATTGTCACTAGATAGAATTATAATTCTATCTAGTGACAGTGTTATGTAATAACCTTAGGTTTACATCCAGTATGTAGATTTTTATGGGGGGCGGGATAAGAGGCGTTGTTTTTGTTTTTCACACTATAAGCCTGATAAATGGTTGCATTTTTGCCATTTTTATATACGTATACACACATGTACACACAGTCTAAGAATACCATCTCATGATCTAAATGTTACAGTTAGGTTGTATTTTGACAAAATGAAGTTTTACTGTTTTTGCAGTCAGCTGTGATAAGAAAAACTTGTTGCTCTCCATGAGATAAATTCCGGGAGTGTGGCTCACTGTGGAATAGACACATTTGTCTGCAAATAAGGCACTGACACAAAGGGAGATTGTTACTGTTAGGGTCACCATCCAGAAGCCGTGGACTAAAGCCACTGCAGAGGTGTTTGAACAAACGGTGGACTCCATTTCATTTGAGTCAAGGTTAGGTTACTCAACTGAATTCACTGGGAAGTATTCTGAGCCCTCTGGGCCTCCAAAGGTCAGGTAGCTTTAGACCGTACTTCCTGCCCTGGAGGAAGCCCAGAGGGTTTCTCAGCTTGTGCCGTGCTGTGACATTGTCACACTCTGAATTCTCTCCTCCTGTCACAGTTACAACAGGAATGCGGACTCAAGCTGATGCCAGCCACTTCCTCTGCCCGCCCCCTGCTAACACCCTCAAGTGTTTGCCCTGGCACCTGTCCACACCCGCGTGCTCTCTGCACACACACTCAGTCTCCCCACGAACACCTGTGCCTCTTTACACACACAGAGATAAACACTTTTTCACTTTCTCTCTTTTATTTTGATTAAGGTATAGCTGATTTACAATGTGGTGTTAGTTAGAAAAGCACTTTTTGATGGCGGGAAGGCGCCCTCTCCCATTTCTGGTGAGAGGGGCCCTTCACGGCACGCTGCACACAGTGGCCGGGGAATCCCCACATGGCGGGGTCCATTCCCTCTGTGGGATCTGGGCCCACTGCCATGACCCCTGTTTATAATTTTAAATTAATTTTTTTAATGAAATTTTATTTTATTTTTAAAATATGTAATCATTTTAATGGTGCCGTTTGGTTTTCTGCTCTGCTTTGGTGGTGGTAATGTAAGCACATAATAAAAAGAAATGCAAATAACACCAAAGGGTGTACAGTGAAGTCTAAGTCCCCTTTTCCCCCAGTTCCCAGTCCCCAGTTCTTCCTCCTGACCCCCTACCCCAGGGCAGCTCCTGGACTTGCCTTCCTTATGTCTTACTGGAGCTGTTTTCTTCATCTGTAAGCCCTGGATGAGTTAATGGGGTTGACTGTTTTCTATATGTGACAGTTCACCATATTCATTATCCTCTGCCTCTTTTTCCCCAGGGTGTGCACAAAAATAATTTAAAAACACTGACAGTTGATGAAATTTAATAAGCAGTTAAATCCCATGCTTTTTTTCACCTAATCTACAATAAATATAGTTTTCAAGTGAACTTGTCTTAAACAGTTATTTTATGTTCATCCCAATTTTGTACCCCTTCAGCTACTAAAATGCCCAAGTAGACCCAGACCTGCTTCTCTAGAAGAATTCACAGTTTCTCACAGGAAGAGATTGCAGGAGAGGGGCCTGATTTCACATGTGAGCTGTAAATGAGCTGGCTTCCTGTCAGCATTTTCTGGACCTTCTTAATTTAATGAATGTATCTAGTGTGTATTTATCACCAGAAATTTAGAGGAGTTTGATTTCTTAATTATCTTAATATAGCTACCTCTGAGAACTCCAGTAGTAAATATATGTTCTGTAACTAATTGCTGCTTTCTCTGTGGGCAATGCACAGACTCCTTTCTTATGAAAGGAAATCCAGCAATAAAACAGAGTTGTTATGCCCAACGATACCACCTGTGAATGTAAGACATAAAAACAGATAAGGATACAGTATTCTTGAGAACAGTGGGGCCTCAGGAAGTCCTTAGTTCATTCTCCTGCCTAAGGACCTCAGCTGGCCTCCGCAGATGTAACGAGAGCTGACTTCACAGAACTGTTGAACGTTTCTCCAGTGGTGGTTTTATTTTTCTAATATATTTTCCAAGTAAATTTATAGAAGTAACCATGTCATGAAAAGATGCAGGCATTCAGAAGTGTGTTAGCAAGTTGGCTCAGGTTCTTTAGAACGTACCCATGCCTGGCCTTGGTACATTACTCCAGGTGGTCCATGCTAACTAGAAGCACGCTTGCTTTTTTGTCCTTTCTCACAGAATGTACCTGAAGCATGGGAGTCCAGTTAAGATGATGGAAAGTTACATCGCAGTTCTCACGAAGGGGATATGCCAGAGTGAAGAAAATGGCTCTTTCCTTAGCAAGGACTTTGATGCCCGAAAGGCATACCTTGCGGGTTCCATCAAAGGTAAAAAAAAAAAAAAAAAAAGATGCAAAAAAGAAACAAAAACCCATCCCAACAACAACAAAACCCCAGGCCAAGGACAGTCTCGCATTAGAGTGTTATTTCCTCTTTCCACATGTTTTCATCTGCATGATATTCGTTTCCTGTGCGGGAAGGTAGTTCTCCATTTCCTTATGTGGTTAGAACTCTGTCAAGAAAGCAGACTTGTGTGGTGTTTCTTTCCATGTGATTCCAACTGTCTATAGAGAGTTCTTTTCATCTGTATGCTGAAGTTCGCAGGTCGAAGTCTCCACTGACTTTCATCGTTTTCCTTTCCTTAGATCTTAGCAGTGACCTCTTCCTCCTGGGGAGCTGAAGCCCCTGCCCCAGTTCCCAGTCTCACTCCCTGCCTCTCCTCGCTGGAAGGTCCAGCCTAGAGCTGAGCCGACAGTTTGTATCCTTAAACAAGGAAAGAAAGAGGATTCCTCGGCTGATGCTGGCCTTCATTCTCATCCCTGATCCCACTGTTTCTTATGGTTTCTAAGCATCCCTGTTGAGGTATTAGGTGTTTGTCCAGCTGTCTCACAAGGACTTGTGCAGTGATGAGTATGTAGGTTTGGGGGATCAGTGAACCTTTTTTCTTAAGCTTTCACGACCCCAAAGATGGTGATTCCCTTCATATAATTCCCCTTTCTTGTGAATCTGGCTTTACCTCTGCACCCAGCGTCCAGTCCCTTGTGGGAGTGGTGTAGCTACCGTAACACCCATCCTGGGGAGCAGATGTATGGAGTGATATGACCGTCCACCAACTAAGGTGCTTCTGTACTTATAACATTTACTGAAATTTATTCTCTGTTTTGAAAATAATTATGCATTCGTGTGTGAAGAATTATTTCTGATAAAAACTTGATTTCCTTATATAATGTTTAATGCACTCACAATTTTTTTTGTTTTAAGACATTGTATCTCAGTTTGGAATGGAAACTGTTATCTTACACACAGCACTGATGCTAAAGAAAAGAATTGTCGTCTATCACCCCAAAATAGAAGCTGTCCAGGAGTTTACCAGGTATGATCTCTTATCATTAAAAAGTGTAAACTTTGTTGGCAGCCACTTTGGGGTCCTCTGTGTCCCTGTTGGTTTTCATGTTGGAATAAATAAGATATGTTAGTTTAGGGGTGAAATGCCACTTTGGTTTAGATTTCGTATTCAAGGTCACTGAGTTTGAACAGATTCTTCTTTAAATTTTGAAATATGAACTAATATTTTGGAGCAGGAAGTTTGCAGACATTCCCTTGCCAGATAGTAGATATCAGCCTTGTAGCCATATGCTTTCTGTCCCAATTACTCAACTGCCATGGGTTGCATAAAAACAGCCATGGACAGCCCATGCATAAATGAATGAGCATGACTGTGTTCTGGTAAAACCTTACGTGCAAAGGAGGGCAGCACACTCATGGGCCATAGTTGCCTGACCCCTGTTTTTGGCAAGTTGTTCTTCCATTCAGTTTTATCCCAGACTCTTATTTATATAGTAAATATAGATTTGTTTTGTTTTCTTTGCCAAATCTAACTTAGGTTTATTCTTAGATTCTTTTGTAAAAGCAGAGGAGCTGGCATTTATGCTATTCACTGTATGTGAGGCATTGTGTAAGTCACTTGGATGTATTAGACTTACTCACGAGAAGAACCCGGGGAGGAAGTGTGACTGCCCTGTTTATAGATAAGCAGATCGAGGCTAAGTGGTTAGATACTGAGAAGAAAAAAGGCTTGCTAGGCAGAAAGACCTGGGGTAAAGTCCTGGGAGACAACTTCTTAGCCTTGTGACCACGTAAAGGATATGTAATGTTTCTACACCTCAGTTTCTTTATCTGTGAAATGAAGCTGGTAATACCCGCCTCATAAGCTTGGTTTCAGGACTGGAAATAATTTGTGTAACATGCTCAGCACGTGCCTTGCACATAGTGTGCACTCTAGAAGTGATTACGGTTGTAAGGATGGTGCTTGCCTCAGGTCAGAGTAATGGGACCAGAATTGTCATCCTGCTCTCACTCCCCAAGTCTGTGTTTTTCCACCCATTTGCCCTCTTCCTCTACATTTATGCTTCTGAAACCTGAGTGTCCTCAGTTTCTGAGATGTCTAGTGGGCCACCAGAGGGTTCACAAAACCACAGGCGCATCAACGCATACTTCTTCCTGAACGAAGTAGCTGTCTCACTGGAAGTTTTTTAAGAAAACGTATTTTCGTATAAAAACAAACACAAAGTAGTTTGCAAGTTTGGCTGGAATTTTAAATATGAAATGGGAGGCTTCAAAAAAATTTGCTTGTAGGGCCCACTTTGGATCTTACCCCCAGACCGCTTCTGTGGCAGCCTGCAGAGTGGGGCATTGGGAAGAGCACTTTATTATTATTGTTATTGTTTTGGCTGCCCTGTGAGGAGTGTGGGATACTCCCTAAGCAGGGATGGAACACGCACCCCCTGCAGTGGAAGACAGTCTTAACCACTGGACCATGGGGGAACACTTTAAAAGCATCATTCCCCAACTATGGAGATCTTTTGAAACTAATACCTTCAGTTTTTTGTAGCTTATCTGACCCAAAAAGTTGTGTTTAAAACACTTGGGCTTCCCTGGTGGTTCAGTGATAAAGAATCCACATGCCAATACAGGATACTCGGGAATTGGATCCCTGGGTCAAGAAGATCCCCTGGAGAAGGAAACGGCAACAGTCCAGTTTTCTTGCCTGGGAAATCCCATGGACAGAGGAGCCTAGCGGGCTACAGTCCATGGGGTCACAAAGAGTCGGACACGACTGAGCAACTAAACAACAGCAAAACGCTGCATTAATTTACTCTGAAGCCTCGAGGTGTTGGCACAGTGAGCGTTTGTTCTTCTGCGTCCGGAAGCCAGTTTCCTCCCGCAGAAGAGGAGGGAACAGGATGGGCGGAGTCTCAGGGGTGGGCTGGCAGCCATCTGTGTTCTCACTTTGACTCCCCAGGACTCTGCCTGCCCTGGTATGGCATCGGCAGGACTGGACCATACTTCACTCCTACGTGCACCTGGATGCCGATGAGCTGGAAGCCCTACAGATGTGCCCAGGTAGGCAGCAGGCTCCCAGGGGAGGAGAAGCTCGGCTTTAACCAGGGTTGTTGTTTGTTTGCAGGGGGATTTTGTTTTGTTTTAATTTTAGAGCATTCCTAAGGGGAATGTTGGGCTTTCCTGGTAGCTCAGTTGGTAAAAATCTGCCTGCAGCGTGGGAGACCTGGGTTCAATCCCTGGGTTGGGAAGATTCCCTGGAGGAAGGCATGGCAACCCACTCCAGTATTCTGGCCTGGAGAATCCCCATGGACCAAGGAGCCTGGCGGGCTGCACTCCATGGGGTTGCAAAGAGTTGGACGTGACTGAGCAACTAAGCACAACAAGAGGAATGTTGATTATTTATTATTTCTTTGGTAAATGCAGCCAGTTGTTTTTTCCCTTAAAAAGTTTTTTTAATTAAAAAAATTTGTACACCTGAAACTAATAAAACATTGTAAATCAACTATAATAAAAATTATAAAATTTTAAAAAATTGTGATAAAATACACAAAATCACCTAAAAGTTAGCACCGTTTTCATTTTCCTTTTTATGAAGTGGGGCATGTTTCAAGACTTGTGGGGTCTTAGTTCTCTGAGCAGGGATTGAACCCATACCCCCTGCAGTAGAAGCATAGACTTAGCCACTGGACTGCCAGGGAAATCTTCCTCATGGTATCTTTTGATGAATAGAAATCTTAATGTGTTGGGATGTTTTTAGACTTATGATTTTATCTTTTATATTTTGTTTAAGAAAATTTCTATCCCAATGGCAGAAAGATGTTCTCCTATATTTTCTTATAAAACTTTGTAAAGTTTTTCTTTCCCATTTAAGTCTTTAATCTACCTGGAATTACTGTTTTTGTAGGTAGGGTGTGAGTTTCACTATTTCAGTTTTTTCCATCTGGATAGCAACTTGGCTCAGGAACACTGAATAGTGTCCTCTCTCTCCAGGAATCTGCAGTATCATTTTTTTTATATTTTATATATGATTTTATATATCATAGAAATCATGGTTTTATGAATCATATTTGATACATGATTTTGGTCATCATATATATCACATTTTCTTAAACCTGAGGGAATCTTTGTCTGGGTGCTCTGTGGTAGGTTTTTTCTTTTGTTACTGCCATTGTTTTTTAAATATCCTCACTTGGTAAAGTAAAATTGGTCCAAAAAACAATTTCTTTTAATTGTATTGCTCTGTGAAATCTAAAGTCAAGGAACCTTTGTTTTAACACCAGTTCAAAAAGTCTGCTAATTCTTATTTGTTTATTTATTTTTGGCTGTACTGGATCTTCGCTGCTGCACCCAGGCTTTCTCTAGTTGCAGCGAGCGGGGTTCACTCTCCAGCTGCGGTGCGCAGGCTTCTCATTGCGGCGGCTTCTCTTGTTGCGGCTCATGGGCTCTAGGGCACACAGGCTTCAGTTGTTGCGGCCCACGGGCTTAGTTGTCCCATGGCATGTGGAATCTTCCTGGAGTAGGGTCAAACCCGTGTCCCTTGCATTGGCAGGTGGATTCCTAACCGCTGGACCACCAGGGAAGTCCAGTCTGCTGATTCTTGAGTTGCTTTGATTCCTCTAGTGTTTATTGTATCTGATCTAAAGTTGGTGACGATGATGCTATTTCCTCCATGCTATCCCTGAGGAACCTGAGTGTTTGGTTGTGACTTCTTGGCGATAGAGACCTGGGAGGGGACAGTGGTCAAGAGAATCCTTGCTATACACTGTTTTCTCTATCATTCTCTTTTAAAGATTTTATTTTTTATTTGGCCGCGCAGATAAAGACTTGTGGGATCTTAGTTCTCCAAACAAGGATTGAACCCAGGACCCAGCAGTGAAAGCACCGAGTCCTAACCACTGGACCACCAAGGAATTCCCTCTGTCATTCTTGACCCAAATAGCAACAACTAAAAAGCTGATTCTTTATTTCAGCCTTCTTCCTTGACGTAAAATCTAATTTGGGGACATTCTGAGGGGTTTGTGAGTTTCTTCAGACAGTTGGCAATAATGTCACCTTGAGAAATACCACGGATACAGCTTAAATGCCCTGGATAAGTAACGCAGAGAAGAAAAGCAGCTGACGAGCTCTTAGACTCACTCCCGTTTTGGCATGTTCACAGTGTGATTTCCTCCTTCTCCAGTAATGCTGATCCTCCCTGTAACACAGGTTACATCGCTGGATTTGTGGACTTGGACGTGAGCAATAGATCAGACCTGTACGATGTGTTTGTGAATCTGGCAGACAGTGAGATCACCATCGCCCCGCTCGCAAAAGGTTAGTTCTCTGTTCTCTGTTGTTGACACCAGATATAAGCCAAGCAGTTGTATTTTTTTAGGCTGATTCTCATTATTTAAATACTAAGTACTCACCTGTTGTGCTGGATGGATTTTTCTGTGTCTAGAACATAGCACTCATTCTGGTAGACCTAACGGTTAAGGGTACGTATGAGTGCTTATGCTGTATGGCGTATGTGTATTAGTAAGGTCAATGGTCTATTCATCTTGTTTCTCCACTTTTCTGTTTAAACAAAGTGTATTTGATATCTATTGCTGCATAACAGATTACTGCTAAACTTTGTGATTTAAAACACCAAATACTGATTATCTCAAAGTTTTGGTGGGCAAGAATTTAGGAGGGACTTAGCTAGGAGGTTCTGGCTCAGGGTCTCTCATGAGGTTTTAATCAAGATATTGCCAGGGCTGCAGTCAAATGAAAGCTCAGCTGGAGTGAAGAGGACCCCTTTCCAAGCTTGCTCACATGGCTGTGGACAGGCGGCCTCACCACAGGGGCCTTTCCCTAGCACAGCTTGAGTGTTCTCAGCACGTGACTGTTGGTCACCCCAACAGTAATTCAAGACAGAGGGGCCACGATGTCTTGTGCAACCTAGTCTGGGAAGTCACATACCGTCACTTCCTCCATATTCTATTTGTTAAAGCAGGTCATTAAGGGAAAAGAATTTACCTCATGTCCACCTCATGAAGGACAAAGTGTCAAAGAGTGTGCAGACATCTGTCACTACACAAGGGTTGAATGTGACTCCTGTGTGGAAAATCTTTTTGAACAATGTCTCAGTAAACACCAGGGAATGAATATTCTTGGAGGCTAAAGACCCAGGACATTGTGAAGTTTTGGTTTTAGGTGAGAATTACCTGTAACAGCTTTTGTGTTGTCATTTTCTCTTTCTCCTAAAATTGGGAGCAGCTGAATGCTAGCCAGTGAGGGATATTTGTTAGCTGGGTTCTGATTATGTGAGGTTTTATCTAGCAACCTCCAATTAATAGAACTAAAACTTGTTTTCTCTTAATTCACTTGGAAGTTACAAACACAATACATATTCATGGTGAAAAATTCAAAATATAGTATCAGGTTTTTAGGAGATGTTGCCTTTTATAAAGCTGGAGTGGTAGAAATCTAGCTGTGGCCAGGGCCACTGAAACTGCTGAAGCGTTAGGACCAGGCAGAAACTGCCGCTCCCTGCTGTCCCCTGCTGTCCTGAGTCAATAAAATGGGCTTGTCCCCGTGGAGCCCGTCCCTCTTGAGTGTTAAACCGAAATCTCTGTTAACCTTCTTGCTGCAGAAAATAGCAATGTAGATACTGGGTTGGCCAAAAAGTTCATTACCGAAAAACCTGAATGAACTTTTTGGTCAGCCGTAATTACTGTAACTTAGGTTGCTGCCGTGGCTCATTCCTAAGGGCCTTTACACCGTGATTGTTGAGATGCTTCTGCAGAACTGACAGGAAGCACGGCTTTCACAATATTCCCGCCAGAAAGATAAACATGAATTCCCAACTGTGAAGACGGGGACAGGAAAGTCAGGCTCTTGGCTTACAACCTACACACAGTCAGTTTTCATTAGGTTTTTGTCTAGAAAGAAAAAATTGTTATCAGAATTTTGGTTTGGCGTTGGTGTATTTTTACTTTGGACATGAAGTACATAAATCATGATTATGCCTTACCTCCTGTTGTGTCGTCGTATTTGTGTGAGGTCAGTTCAGTTCAGTCGCTCAGTCGTGTCCGACTGTTTGTGACCCCGTAGACTGTAGCACACCAGGCCTCCCTGTTCAACACCAACTCCCGGAGCCTACTCAAACTCAATGTCCATTGAGTCAGTGATGCCATCCAACCATCTCATCTGTGTGTAGTAACAGGATGGAGATGTGGGGGCTTGTCAATTGTTTTTTCAGAATCCCCTCTGTATAGTCGTTTGGGTTGTCATGTAGATGATTATTTTTCATTTTGTAAATGTCTAAACATTCACATAACATATTCTTCTTGATCTCACCAGAGGCCATGACAATGGGCAAACTGCATAAAGAAATTGGTCAGTTAATTGTCCAGTCGGCAGAAGATCCAGAGAAGTCAGACAGCCAAGTTATACAGGTAATGCTTTCATCTTCCCACCAACGGTGTCCCAAAAAGGCATCTTTGGGCAGCGGCAAGTTATCTGCTGTCCATGTGACCAGAGTGAAGTGACGAGAGGCCCATGGGCAGCTGCTCAGATGAGGTCTTCAGGATAGACCCGATGAAGATGAGCCAGTTAGTCGCCAGGCTCCACGGGGAGACGGGTACAGGGGGCTGGTGCCCAAATCAAGCAGTTGTTGTGAAAGCTATAACCACTGAGTGGTGAGAGGGGCCACAGGTTTGGTGGGCACTTGCCAGCAACGCCGTTCTCTTCAGTGCTGGTGGCCCATCCAGCTGTGGCTGGGAGGGGTGGGTGGGTTTTGTCCTGAGAACCCAGATTCTTGAGACTGTCCTACTGGACAGATGGTCATTACCCACCCATTCCACCATCAACATTGGAGTGAAAACAGTGTTGGTGAAATGTATAAATTTGAGTTTTGAATTACAGTGTTTTTCATGGACTAAAAGTGATCCATAGATGGTTCACTATAACGTATGATGTAGTGCCTGGTATGTATTCTGAATTCAAAAATATCCGAATAAATTAATGGTGTCACCAAACCAGGAAAGAGACATGACTTTAATGCGAGCCCTGCTGAGTCCTCAGCTACCCAAAGGGAATGTCAGTCTGTGAAGGGGAAGGAAAGCCTGTGTGGCTGGTGCTGGGCTGCTCATCCCAGGCAGGAGGGGACTCTGGGAAGAGATTTGTTCTAAAAACAATAGCAGATTCCTCAAAGAGCCAAATACAGCATTAATAGAGATTTGGTAATTCTATATTAAAAATTGAAAACAGGAACTCAAATAGATATTTATGTACCCATGTATTCACAATGGCCAAAAGGTGAAAACAGCCTAGATGTTCCTCAGCAGACGGATGGGTCAACAACATGTAGTGTGCACATATGGTGGGATGTTAGCCTTAGAATGAAGCGCTGACGTGTGCTACAGCATGCATGAGCCTTGAAAACATTATGCTGAGTGAAATACGCCAGTCACAGAAGGACAGATGTTTTGATTCCACTAGTACCTATTAATAGAATAGGCAAGTTCATAGAGGCAGAAAGTACAATGGTGATTGCCAGGGTCTAGAGGGGCGGGTGGGGGGTTACTGTTTAATGTGTACAGAGTTTTGGTTTAGGATGATGAAAAAGTTCTGGGAATGGGTAGTGGTGATGGCTGCACAACATGACGAAAGTACTTAAACGCTACTGAGTTGTGCACTTCAAAAAAAAAAGGTTAAAATATTCCCCCCACCCTGACCACTGCTGCTGTGCAAAGTTAGCCGTGCCATATATTTTTTGTTGTTTTAAATTGGTTTCATTTTTTATAGTTTACAAATAAAATAAGTCTGATAAACTTAAAAAATAGCAGGAAAATTTCTGGAGAGCTATTCAAATTTTTGGACACTAGCGTATTATATATTTTCCTATTCTATTAAAGGATATCTCCCTAAAAACAAAAGAAATCTTCACCAACCTGGCTCCATTTTCAGAAGTTTCGGATGATGGAGAAAAGCGAGTGCTCAATTATGAGGCACTAAAGCAAAGACGATTTCCACCAGCCACAGAAAACTTCCTCTACCATCTAGCAGCCGCGGAGCAAATGCTGAAAATCTGACGGTGGGACAGAATGTGTCACGGATGACTGATGTAAAGCCCTGGCACCATGACTCTCCATTCACTATGTAAAATACTGGAAATGACCAAGAAAATGTTACACTTTTAATGTTTTATTTGAAAGCATTGTAATTTGACCTGAAAAAGCACTGAAACACACATGAAAACACTTCTGATTTCCTCCTGATTAATTTCATGCCTACTCTCAATGTTTACAAAGTGCTGTAACCACCTATCTGGGTAACTTTATAAAAGCCCGTCATCCCGGGGTAAGAGCAGAGCAGCTCTGTCAAGTTCTCCTGCAAATCGCAGCAAATCTGAAGGCCTTCATTATTGTAAGTTCCAGTTTATCTCATTGTGTAACCACAAACTAATGGTTTATTTTCGGAAAGCTGCCTGAAATTTTGCTTTGAATTCTTCTAGGAAGAACTTTAATTCCTCATGAGGAACTCTACTTTCTGAGCCAAACTACTAAGTTCTCTGCAGAACCGTCTAGAAGATCATTCAAAAGACCCTGCAGTTGCACTTTCTTGTAAAAGAAATTTTTTTCTTAGCCTTTGAATATTTTGCCTATATTACAAGGGTTTTGCCTAGATTTTATACTTGAGTAGACAACTTTAATAATCCATATTTATACTGTCTCAGAGGTAAGCATTTGGCAAATTTAAGCCATGAGTACTCTTTAATTAACCTAGTTGCTAGCAATATTCTTTTGAAAAAAGAGGCCAGTCCTTATGTAGTAGCATAAGAGAAGAAGCCCATTTTGAATATAAATGTCTGTCTGACTGAAAGCAACCTTATATAATTGGTGAGGGAGTATGAGAATTAACTTCTCGTAAAGGCCAAAACCAGAGAATGTCTTCAAACGACGTCAGTAAAAATAATTTGGCCACATATGAAGGTATCCATTCTCATTTAGTTAGGTACCTTTTTCATAATTGGAGACCTAAAAATTGCAAAGTAAGCATGGGGGTCTAAATTACGTTTTGTTATATGTATTCATATTAATTATGACAGGTTATTTTTTTCACTTAGTACTCTTGTCCTCAGAAATCTTAACCAGAAAAATGTTTGCAGAAAAACTTGTCTGTATTGGATCTTTCATTTATCCTGGGTGGTAGACATTTGTTAAGGAAAAAAATTTTAAAACAGTCCCTTTTTGGTTGGTGTCAGGGGAGGATTTGAAATGAAGTGATGTTTACTGGGGCAAACAATTGAAAATTAAATCTGCACTTTATGAAAATGAATACTAACGTCTTTTTCACCCTCTTTTTTTTTTATATATTACTGTATTAGCTCATGATCAAAGTTGTTGAAATGACAAATTTATGATACAGAAATAAAGTGAAATATTTTGATATTCAGCACTTTTAGGCATAAATTGTGCCCTTTCTCCGCACTCCAACCAAACGAAAGTAAAAACCCTCTCTGTCAAATGTGGACCCCCTGGGGATTATCCGAAGACCTGTTTGAGTGTTCAAGCAGTCTGGCTCCTTCCACCCCTGCTTTGGCCCTTCTTTCCTTACCCGGTCCTCCTCCACGCCCCCTTCCTGGAGCTGACTGTAAGGTCCAAGTGTCATCTTTGAAAAGATGTCCTCACATTACTGCTGTATCCTCGATCAGTGGCTAAATCTTCCCTTGGAGGCTTTGCAC
>NW_011495018.1:12141646-12159931 GCF_000754665.1 Bison bison bison | reverse complement strand
TGTCATTTTGTTTAGTAGGAACTTGTGGCTACATGGAGCTGACTGGTGGATCATTTTGACTGGTTTTGTCCTTCTAGGCTGTGGTGAAACACCTTTTACCAAATTTGGAGATAACTGTCATTGTGGCCCAGGGAAAACTGAAAGCCACAGGTGCATTGTTTCTTTTTTAAGATTTATTTTTTTGGCTGTGGTGAGTCTTCATTACTGCATGCAGGCTTTCTCTAGTTGCGGTGAGCGGTGGCCACTCTTCATTGTAGCGTGAGGGCTTCTCACTGCGGCGACTTCTGTGGAGCGTGGGCTTGTAGGGCTCACGGGCTTCAGTAGTTTCGGCTTCCAGGATCCAGAGCACAGGCTCTAGTTGTACAGCACGGGCTTAGTTGCTTCACAGCCTGTGGGATCTTCCCAGACCAGAGATCAACCCGGTGTCCCTAGCATCGCAAGGCAGATTCTTAAGCACTGGACCCCCAGGGAAGCCCCACAGGTGTGTTGAGAGAGGACTTGCGGCAGGGTGTGTGAGAAACATCCTCCATCCGGTACACAAGCATGGTGCCTGCTCTACACTGTGCTCTGTGTATCGTATCCTGGGGCTTCCTTGATGCCCACGACAGTGTTCTTACTCTCAAGATGCACCATCTGTGGGGGCATAGGGTCAGCAAACAGGCCATGGCATGGCCGTGTGGCAAGTGCTAGGCTAGACATGAGCGCTGTGGGAGCACATTGGAGGGGCACCTAATTCAGTCTTGCGAATCCTGGAAGGCTCCCTGGAGGAAAGTGATTAGCATCCAAGTCAGACCTGAAGCCCAGGGAGAGGTTAACCTGGAACAGAGGGAACAGCGTGTGGGAAGGCTCAGAGACACTGATGGATGTCAGTACTGAGTGTGGCAAGAGAGGAATAAAGTCTTCTACCTGCTGTGGCAAGGAATTTGGACTTCATCCTGGTGTACTGGGAGGCCATTTAAGGGTTTTAAGCAGGTGTGGTTTAGAAGAGCAGGCTAGAAATGGATTGATGAGCAATACCAGCAGGGGATGCTGTTGGACTGAGCCATGGTGGTGGCAGACAGAGGGGTGAGTTCTAGCGGCTTAACACTATCTATCCGGCTGCTGAGTCTACTGAATGGGGTGGGGGGAGGAGGGGAGGAGGGGGTGATGCCAGTGGTCCTAAGCTGGTAAGTGGCAGTGCCATTTCCTGAGACTGGGAGGGAAAGATGCTCCCAAATGTATGTCCGGATGGCAGAGTGCAGGGGACACTGGATGTGGGCCTGTTGCTCAGGGGAGAGCCAGCCTCATGACAGGCCTGCCCAGTGGGCAGTGGCCGTGTCAACAGCACTGGGGGGCACGGATGACAGCAGCCTTAGCAGTGGAAGGTGGGGTGGAAAGACTGAGGGCAGAAAACTCTTTGAAAAACTTTGGCTACACAGAGGGGTGTTTGTTTTTTCATGAGCCAGGTGACTCATGCAGTTGAAATGCTCCTGGGAAGAAGCAGAGGAGGGAGGCTGAAGCCAGAGGGGGCAGTGAAGTCTGCAGAGCCAGGGCCCGAGGAAACAGGCAGGGTTGGTCAGGCCCAAGCCCAGGACACTGCTGATCACGCAGGGAGGAGGGGAGGCTGGGCGTGGGTGGACGGAGGTCAGCAGGCTTCATGCCGGGAGGCCGATAGCCTTGGCTTTCACCGTGGAGGGCGAAAACGAGTCATCTGCCAGGGAGGAGAAAGGAGGAGCTGGGTAGCAGCTGGCAAAGGTTTTAAGCAGCTGTTCCAACAGGAGTAAGCTGAGAAGGCAAACACCATTGCTTTGGGGGTGGAAGGCCTTCACTCACACCCCACCATTGTACCTGGAGGTGGGCTAGCAGTTTAATGCCTGTGCTTTGGGCACGTGGACCTTTCTCCTTCCTTTTCACTCAACTCTATAGACAAGTTTATTGGTGATTTCACAGTATCCTTTCACAGGCTGACAAACAAATAGAAAATGGAATCTTACATCACACACACATCCCCTTAGCAACTGCACATCGTGTGTCAGACAGGACAGCTCCCGTTTCTCTTCTTCCAACCAAGCCTGTTTAACCCGAGGCAGGACCAGTCTCGGCAGGTGTCATTGTAAGCCATCCTGTTGGCACAGACACCTGTGGGGTTTCCAGGACACTTCTGGCAGGGTTCTTGACACTGAAACCTTAGAGGAAGGTTTTCACGCAGGAACCAAATGAATGCAGCTAAAACGCACACCTACACCCCTCTGTTATAGAAGAGTTCTGTTTCTTCGGTTGCTGACTGAATTTCCTTTTCAAGCTCGTTGCACTGTATCTAAAAAACAAAGTTAAATTCTTAATATGCATATTCAATTTTTTTGCCTTAGAAGTTAAAAAAAAATTTTTTTTCAGGAGTTCCCAGTGCTCGAATGGTTAGGATGTTAGGATTTGGAGCTTTCACTGCCAAGGGCCCCTGGGTTCAATCCCCGGTCGGGGAACCAAGGTCCTGCAAGCCATGTAGTGTAGCAAAAAAAAAAGTTCAGAAAGCATCTATTTCAGTCCAATCTTTTCAGTGATGTCTAAAAAAAAAATTAACCTGGAATTCATGGGCAGTTCAGTGGTTAGGACTCCATGTGGTCACTGCTGAGGGCCCGGGTTCAATCCCTGGTCAGGGAACTAAATCCCACACATTGTGAGGCTTGTAGGATCTTAGTTCCTTGACCAAGGGCTGAGCCTGGGCCCCATGGATTGCAAGTTCAGAGTCCTAACTACTAGACCGTCAGGAAAGTCCCTTATAAACGTTCTTATGGAAAATTTCAAATATAAACAAATGCTGCAGCTCACACAATGTCTGAGGAGGTACCCTGGGCAGGGCCCTGGCAGAACGTCTCTTAGCCCTGCACTCTATCTGCAAGCCACCCCGGGCAGGACAGGACCACCATTCAGCCACCTCAAGCCCACCTTGGATCAACAAGGTATTTTAAACGTCCAGCAAATGCCAAGACTTGCTTGGTGGGGGTCGGGGGTCGGGGGTGGTGATGGTGACAGCAACAAGCATTTCAGCCAAGAAATGCCGGAAATCAGTATCTACTACATCAGTAATGTCCTTGCTATCAGCAACAAGCCTTTGCAGAGGTATGACCTCCGTCTGTCTTTAATAGAAACTAAGCCTCAGAGAGTTTAAGCAGATTGACCAGGGTCACAGATGAGCTGGGAATCTGAGTCCAGGCAGTCTGACTCATCACAGATAATAATATATCCTGCTCTATAGAGCAGCAGGGGCTTCCCAGGTGGCGCTAGTGGTAAAGATTCCAAGTGGTAAAGAATCTACCTGCCAGTGCGGGAGACAGACTTGGGTTCGACCCCTGGGTCAGGAAGATTCCCCTGGAGTAGGAAATGGCAACCCACTCCAGTATTCTTGCCTGGGAAATCCCATAGACAGAGAAGCCTGGTGGGCTGCAGTCCATGGGGCTGCAAAGAGTTGGACATGACTAAGCACACACAGAACAGGTGTTACTGGCTGCACGTGAGCATTTAAGATTAAACTAGGTTAAAAATGCAATCCCTCAGTCATATTAGCCATGTTTCCAGTGCTCAATAGCCAGCTGTGATGAGGGTCTACACATACTGGACAACACATACACAACGTTTCCATCACTGCGGAAACTCCATGGGATGGGGGGGTCACTATAGTATCTCATGAAGCTTTAAACTATCTCAAAGTTGTTTTTTTTTTTTGACTGTCCCAGAAAAACACTTCGGATACACAGTTAAGAAAAACAGAATCCAAAACTGAACAAGTCATCTGCAGGGTGGGATTATGCGTAAATGATGTTATTTTGTTTTCAGTTCAGTCACTCAGTTGTGTCCAACTCTTTGAGACCCCATGAATCACAGCACGCCAGGCCTCCCTGTCCATCACCAACTCCTGGAGCTCACTCAAACTTATTCCTCTGTAAACTTGGCCTGATTTTTTTTCAGAGAATGAGTCATCTCACTCTGATAATGAGAAAAGACAATTTTTTTAAGAGGAAGTTAAAGGGGGACACTTACCCGTCCGATCTGTGGGAAGACACTAAAGGAAACTGGCACCATCAATCCCATGACGAGGACAGTACAAGAAAGCTTCAGCGTCCACAGTGACCATGGATTCTGCAGGAAAAACTGGGTCCTGTAAGAAAAAGGTACCAGGGCTTTTTAATTTAATAAATATTTTTAAAAGATGGCTTACTTAAATTTTTATTTATTTTTTTGGTCTCACCACACGGCAATGCAGGGTATCAGTTCCCCATCCTGGGATCGAACCCAGGCCACCTGCTATGCAAGCTTGGACTCACCCACTGGGCCACCAGGGATGTCCCTTCAGGGCTTTTTTAGAGGCCCGCCCTGTGCTTAAATGGCAGGCAATTGTTTTGTGAGCAGCCGCAGGCCCGGCCTCCGTTCCTAATCACCCCACAACAGGTGATACCAGCAGCTGCACAGATGGAGCTCTGTCTACATGTCAGGCCCGGGTCAAGCACTTCACGTGCATCTGCTCACCTGCTATCCCCCGACCCTATGCTGCTGCTGCTAAATCGCTTCAGTTGTGTCCGACTCTGTGTGACCCCATAGACGGCAGCCCACCAGGCTCCCCCATCCCTGGGATTCTCCAGGCAAGAACACTGGAGTGGGTTGCCATTTCCTTCTCCAATGCATCAAAGTGAAAAGTGAAAGTGAAATTGTTCAGTCATGTCCGACTCTTAGCGACCCCATAGACTGCAGCCCACCAGGCTCCTCCATCCATGGGATTTTCCAGGCAAGAGTACTGGAGTGGGGTGCCATTGCCTTCTCCACCCGACCCTATGAGGTCTGTGTTATCATCATCTCCTTCACACCAACAAGAGGATGCAGCCACCGACCGGGTAAGGACCTTGTCTAACATCTTCAAATTCTCAAAAGTAAGAGGTCAGATTCTAGGACCTGCGCCCTCCTCCCCTGGACTGTGACATTCTGACCCTGACCTCTGAGACTGTGGGAAGAAGGTGCAAGAAACCCAGCCTGGGAAGTCAGTGACCTGGGGTCCTAGGGTCCAGCTAGGGCTCGGCCACTGACAGACCCTGTGCCCTCTGGTAAGTCACCTTCCCCTTCTGAGCCTTGAGACTTTCCAGAGGCAAAAATGAAAAGGTTGAGTCAGAAGGGCCACTGCGGCCACTCTGCCTTGGATACTGTCATGGGTGTGGGACGAGGTCCCTTCCAGGCACCCCCAAGGCCCACCTGGAAATGAAGACCATCTCTCCCCACCAGGCAGGTGGTACCACTGTGCAGGCCTTGGAGGATCAATCTCGAGATCCCAGCTTTCCCAGAATCCCCCACGCTGAGGTCAGCCAGAGAGGAGCAGGGGGATCCAACCCAGCAGAAGTCCCCACAGCCACCCAGCTGGATCGATCACAGGAAGTAAGAGTTGGACAGAACACTGCTGCTTCCTGAAATGCACTCCTTGTGTGGTCCAAACAGAGGCTTCCTAGCTCAGCAGCCCAGACAGAGCAGGCTGGGCCAGCACAGGGCAGGTGACCCCTCTTGGACCAACAGAATCCTTTCCCAGGAGTTTGTGAACTGCATGGAAGACAATCCGTGCCCCCAGCCCCCCAAGGTTTGCTGTGTTTTTCTCTCTCATCCAGACACTGAGGACTTCCCTAGTGGTCTAGTGATTAAGGGGCTTCCCAGGTGGAGCTAGTGCTAAAGAACCCGCCTGCCAATACAGGTTAAACATAAGAGACAAGGGTTCAATCCTTGGGTTGGGAAGATCCCCTGGTGGAGGGCATGGCAACCCCCTCCAGTACTCCGCCTTCCAATGCAGGGGGTGTGGGCTTGATCCCTAGTTGGGGAATTAAGGTCCCACATGCTGTGGGGACAGCCAAAAATTAAAAAAAAAAAAAAGGACACTGCAAGGGTACGAGCTGGGAGGTGGCCACAGTCACGTGTCAATGTGAAGAAGCCCATGTACAGAGGGAAAGGAGGAAGACAACACCCACAAAGGAGAAGAGCGGACTGTCCTGCACAACAAGAGTTCTGATCTGCTGCCGCAGGCCACTCCCCCTGCCCTGTTCCTGGTATCTAAACCAACACCTCTCCTCCTATCCTAAGCTACTTCCTGCAAGTGGGGCCTCTCACACTAGCTGACCCCAGGTTCTCCTCCTAACAGGCCATGGCAGGGACTTCCTGGTTGTCCAGTGGTTAAGATGCGGTGCTCCTAATGCAGGGGACCTGGGTTTGATCCGTGGTTGAGGAATTAGATCCACAAGCTACAACCAAAAGATCCTGCATGCCACAAGTAAGAGCTGGCACGGCCAAATGAATAAATATTGAAATGGATAAATAAAGGAATGGAAAAAAAAAAAAAAAGGGAATGGCAGTCAACTGATTCTGGGCCACTTAAGCTAATTTAGCACATGCTTGGAACGACGAGGGGAGAGACTTGAGCAACATCCATAGCACATGAGAGCTGGGAAAGAAAAGTGAAAAAGCGAAAGTGTTAGACACTCAGTCATGTCTGGCTCTGCGACCCCATGGACTGTAGCCTGCCAGGCTCTTCTGTTCCTGGAATTCTGCAGGCAAGAATACTGGCCCGCAAATCCTCCAAACTCATCTTTCTATCATCAGAAATGAGGAATCGAGCCTCAGCAGGTGCAGGGACATGCCCAAGGAGTAGATGTAACCGAGGACAGAGCCTGGGGGAGAGTCCAGGTTTGCTGGAACGTGCACATCAGGATTTCCAGACCTGCCCTAAATCAATCCTACCATCTTAATGGTGATGAAGACTATTTAGAAGGAAGATTCCTAAAGCACCTTCTTCCTATCCCGCTCATCAGGTTCAGTATTTGACAAATTTTATGCGATTTTGATGGTAAACACATTTATTCCTTCCTGGGGATATAAGCATACCTCTTACCTTTTAAAAAAGTATGCGAAGACTTCAGGGATAAACGCAGAGGTCCCAAACAGCACAACTCTGGATGTTGCTGTATCTTTAACGGCCTAGAGGAAATGAAAAGAAAGCAGCTTAGCACATGGAGTGGGACAATTTCCAGGGATCTTGCAACTCACGACAGAGACTGGCAAACTGCCATTCTCCCCTCTCTGCACGTGCAAAGAGCTGGAAGCGGTGCTTGACCTGCACATGTACAGAAGATGCCTGGAGTTGGTGCCTGGAATGATCAGAGATGAGATTAACCTATCCCTGACTCCACAATGGTCTCCATCACTCCCACCAACCACCCCAAGTAAAATATTAAGTACAAGCAGAAGCAGCTGACAGATAAATCCTTACTTAGAACCAAATGGCAGGCCCTTTGCTGGAAAAGCTTGATTTGCCACTGAGGACATCTCCACATTTTTCTTTCAGTCCAGAACTCTGCACACCAACCTTCCTCTCCTGAACCGCCCACAGTTAATCCCACTCCTTCCAGTAGGGGAAGCCCAGCTCCGAGTGCACTGGCATGGCATCATGTCCGCATGTAACATGCATGAGCCTGCCTGCATGCACCCATCTTTAGCTTGTGTGATGAACAGTGTGTTATACAATTTTATTTTGCATAAACATGCATGTATAGTCTATACCTGTTGCCATCTTTTCTATAATATACGTTACTCTCTATATTGAACTTTTAAACATATCCCTGACAGTACGGATTATATACACAAAATCAGGTGTATTTAAGGGCAACATCGGAGATGTTCAAGGGAAATTTTGACTATAGATGACACTTGCATTGGAACGTCAGAACCCAACCCCTGGGTAAGACACAACTCTACACGCTCAGTGCAAGACAGACAGGCACTCTGCCCACTCGGCCCTCCCCTGAAATCTGTTCTGTGCACTTCCGGCCTCCTGTGACTCCGTGGCTACAGCCCATTGTTCAGGCTTCTCTACTGTTGCCCACGTGCCTGTTTTCTGCCTAGGACACTAATGCTCAGCTCATCTGATCCCCTGTAGGAATGCCCTTCCCCCACGAGGACAGAGGGCTGCAAGAAGGGTGGCTTTTAAAAATAACCTTTCAGGAGTATAAGATAAAGTCACTCGACTCCAAGAAGAAAAGAGTAGTGGCTGAGCCTGGTGTGCTTCGGCGTCAGCAGGGCAAGGCCGGCCTCTCTCCATTTGTCTTGTGTGGAAGGGAAGACATTGCAAACCAGACACCAGTCATGAGACACTGCGAGATGCGTGATGGCCTGCAACTGAGTAGGCGGCAGAGCCAGTCAAAGGAAAACAGCGTGGACTAGGCTCCTGAAATCTGATCAAAGGTGCCTTATTACAATCAGATATTGCTGGTTACGCAGTTTCTGAAATTTTAGCTGAAGAAAAGAAACCTTCCGGTGACAGGGAAGTGACGAAAGAATGATCAAGCTTACGCACGGTCACAGACATTTTATTCTTAAGAGAAAGATCACCTTTTTTTTTTTAAAGTAGATCATCAAACCTTTCTTTTACCCTAAATTGGCTGTGTTGCAAACAAGGAAGCTCCTCTCAATAAGATGGGCTAGATAACTGGGTAGCTAGCAGGGCCCGAGGCTCCCTCCCAGCCCCTGGAGAGAAGCGATGCTGACTGGTGAGGGGGTGGGTCTCCAGAGCCCAGCAGAGCACCCGAGAGGTGGGAGGTGCTGAAGAACAACTTGTGGATTAGGCATTTGCTCTCGTGCTTCTCACCATGCCCTGCAGTTAAAATTCAGTTGAAGAAAAATGCCAAAACACATCCACACACAGAGTTGTAAACAAGTGGTCAGAGCGGCATCAGGGGCAAAGCCAAAAATTGGACACAATCCAAATGTCCATCGCCTGGGGAGTAGACAAGCAAAACATGGTACAGCCATACAGTGAGAGACTGCTGCTGCTACGTGGCTTCAGTCATGTCCGACTCTGTGCGACCCCAGAGACGGCAGCCCACCAGGCTCCCCCGTCCCTGGGATTCTCCAGGCAAGAGCACTGGAGTGGGGTGCCACTGCCTTCTCCGACAGTGGGAGACTACTCTGCAATAAAAAGCCACGCCCTACCAATGCATGAAAAGATGGATGAACCTCAAAAGCCAAAGAGGCCAGACACAAAAATACTGTGATTCACTTGCATGACACTTCTAGAAAAGGTAAAGCAATGAAGACATGAAGCAGATCAGGGTTTCGCTGGGGGTGGGAGGGGGAGTGACTGAAACGGGCCCCGACAAAACTTTCAGGGGGATGAACATGTTTTAAAATTGGACTGTGGTGGGACTTCCCTGGTGGTCCAAGGGCTAAGACTCTGCTCCCAGTCTTGGTCAATCCCTGGTCAGGGAACTCGATCCCACAAGCAGCAGCTAGGAGTTTCTGCATGCCACAACTAAGACCCAGTACAGCCAAATAGTAAAACTTAAAATAATAATAAAATAAATCTTGATATGTATTTGGGTTCTCTGGTAGCTCAGCTGGTAAAGAATCTGACTGCAATGCAGGAGATCCCAGTTCGATTCCTGGGTTGGGAAGATCCGCTGGAGAAGGTGGCGCTAGTGGTAAAAAACCCGCCTGCTAAGGCAGGAGACAGAAGAGACGTGGGTTCGATCCCTGGCTCAGGAAGATCCTCTGGAAGAGGAGGGCGTGGCAACCGACTCCAGTATTCTTGCCTGGAGAATCCCACAGACAGAGGAGTCTGGTGGGCTACAGTCCATAGGGTTCCAAAAAAGTCAGACACGACTGAAGCGACTTAGCACAGCACACACTTAATGTATCTATATAGATGACTGATAGATGGTCAGATATTCTATTGGTTCTGTTTCTCTGGAGAACCCAGATACTGCATCATCTTTTAAACATCAGAGTGCAAATGTAAACTGCCTCTGAGCATCATGAGAAACGACAGATCAGAAAAGGCTGAAGGGAGATGTGAATTTGTTACCAGCTCTCAGACTGACAATTAAATTCTTTGCCCCAAAGGCAAGCAGCTTAAAGCTCCAAGGCGTGCGTCCCCTACCTTTGTCCCGGCTTTTCTGGAATAACCTATGACATTGCCTTCCTTGTCCATGACCTCGATCCCACGCATGGGCTCCAAACTTCGGGAGGCGATCACATTCATCCCACTGAGCTGGGCTGTGGATGTAAAGAAGGAAACAGAGGGATGAGTGTGGGTCCAGTGAAGGGACATGTTTCCGAAGGTCACGCCTCTTTCTCTGATGGGTGTGCTTTGCCGATCCATGGGTGGTCACCTGACACATAAAAGGTCAGCTTTCTCCTGGGCTGTGGAGTAGGGGTCAGAACTGCTGGCCTCTCAGTCTTGGATTCTGACTACAACTCAGCCCCAAGTCCTGACACCTTTAATGGGATTCCCAGAAAAACCCCGGGGCCCTTGAAATATGCCTGCCTTCTTTGCTGAAGCTGGCTTGACCCAGTTTCTATAACATAATTTCCCAGATTTTACCACTGACCTAATTCTGCCAACTCTTCAAGCTGCTTTGATTTCCAAGCCCAAATGCTGAGTGTGAATTACCGAACTTGCAGACTGGCAAATTTAAAACAGTTGGTTAATATCTCTGTCCCTCCCTTAGAGTCAGACCTGCTGCTGCTGCTGCTGCTAAGTCGCTTCAGTCGTGTCTGACTCTGTGCGACCCCATAGGCAGCAGCCCACCAGGCTCCCCCGTCCCTGGGATTCTCCAGGCAAGAACACTGGAATGCATTGCCATTTCCTTCTCCAATGCATGAAAGTGAAAAAATAAAGTGAAGTGGCTCAGTCGTACCCGACTCTTAGCGACCCCATGGACTGCAGCCCACTAGGCTCCTCTGTCTATGGGATTTTCCAGGCAAGAGTACCTGGAGTGGGGTGCCATCATCAGACCACTGGTTTGAAATCCCCAAGACTACTACTTCCTCCCTGTGTAACCCTAGAAAATCTCCCTAACCGCCCCTTGCCTCAGTCTCCTCATCTGTAAATGGGGATACTATTACCTGCCCCTAAGTTGTTGTCAAGATTCAGTGAAATAATATATGGACAAGGCTTGTACAGTCTTTACAAAAAGATGGAGATGTAGCGAATGGACGTGCGGACACAGAGAGGGGTGGGCGGTGGGGGACGAACTGGGAGACTGGGATTGACGTATATACACCACCATGTATAAAACCGAGAGCTAGTGGGAAACTGCTGTGCAGCGCAGGAGCTTAGCTCAGCGCTCTGTGATGACCTGGAGGGGTGGGATGGGGGGGAATAGGAAGAAGCCTCATGTGGGAGGGGATATATGTGTACATACATACAGCTATTTCACTTTGCTGTACAGCAGAAACTAACACTGTAAAGCAATTATATTCCAATAAAAAATTTTAAAAATAAAAAATATTAATTGGAATATAACATTTATTATAAATAATATATTTATTTATTTATATAAATATAAATAAAATGTAATTTGTGTTTCCAGGTTTGTGTTCATCCTTTGACAACTCAACGGGTATCTACAGAGAAAGTGTCATTTCTCAAACCAAAGACCCCATCTGGACCTGGGAGCACCAGCAAGCTGTAAATGGTGGCTCTCACCAGCTGCCGTGAGGCCCAGAGACTGGGGTATCCCTGAAGATGGAGACAGGCTCCTGCTTACCAAGAATGATGACGGGAATGAAGTTTCTGCTCAGAACGCTATTCATTGAAAGCCTTACTTGGAGCAGACGAGGGAATAACTAGAAAATGAGAGAGACAAATCATTATTGCATGGGATCAGCAGAGAGCTAGTGTCAACTCAGTTCCTGTTACAGGGCAGGACCCTGCACGTGTCTCCACATATTTCTTGTTTTAATTCCTGCAACAGTGAAGTGTTCTCCCTGATCATCAGAGGAACACTTGGAGACTTAGGCTACAGAACGTGTCCAGAGTCACTAAGATATTACGGATTTGAGCCAAGATGTGAACCCAGGCTCACCAGACTCTGAAGTCTACATTTTCACTCATTACAGTATCCTGACATTGAAAGCAACACACAATTTGTATAACATGTTTACAAACATGACATTATTTTTTGTTTTTGGTCGCATACTGCTGCATATGGGATCTTAGTTCCCTGACCAGGGATCAAACCTACACCCCCTGCAGTGGAAGTTTCGAGTCTTAACCACTGGACCACCAGGAAAGTCCCCTGAATTAATTTTTTTATGAAAGATACTAGTACTGAGTCCATGCCTAGAAACTTAGGGGAAAAAAAAAATCACATAATTTTGGGGTTGTAGGATTACAGGTAACTTTGATTTTCTTCTTTATGTCTTAATCATACTTTCTAAATTCAGTTAGAACACACAATTTTGATTCTGAGGAGTAAAAGATTTGACACATTTAAAAAATACATATGCCCAAAAAACAAACAAACAAACAAAATACATACGCCCAAAAAAGTTGAAGACACAATCACTCCTGCTCCTAGTAATAAGCTCTCGTGTGCACGGCGATCCTAGGGAAAAACAAACGTTCATATTTAGCAAATACCATAGTTTTACCCAGGAAAGATAATTCCAACACACACACAAAATCGCCAAAAGAAACTGTGAAACTGCATGGCCTCTGGGCCTCGTAATACTCACGTAGCTCGCGTTTCCATTGACGATGTTGAAGGCTGTACTGTAGGTGTAGAAGGAAGCCTACAGGAAGACAGAGGCGAACACGTCACATTTTGGTTTCAAGTGCAACAAATTCAATAATTCTGAAATAGAAAGAATTGCTACCTGAGGTAAAATCATGGACTTCAGACTTTTCACTGGCAGCATTGACAGAAATAGCTGTAAAGAAAGTAAAGCACGTATAGACCACTATACATAAAATAAACAAGGACCTACTGTGTAGTACAGAGAACTATAGCCAAGATCTTGTAATAACCTACAGTGGAAAAGAATCTGAAAAAGAATACATATATAATGAATCGCTCTGCTGTAAACCTGAAGCACTGTAAATGAAGTATACTTCAATTAAAGAAAATAAAGCAGAACTGAGAGTGTCTTGGGGTGGGGAGGGAAGGCTTGTGGTACACAGAATCTCCCCAGGGAGATGTAGAACCGAGTCTCCAAGAGTGGGGCAAGAAGCAGAAGATGTGCATGCTGGGGGCAAGTGGCCCATAGACAGGTGGTGTTGGATGGGCCCCCACGGGCAGTGAGAGCCCGGAGGGTGCCTCACGGTGGTCCCTGTCTCCAGACGTGCAATCGAGCAGGGTGGTTGAAAAGCAGCATTTTAATTTATTTTAAATTAAATTTGCAGGGGGCAGAGGAGTGCTGTCACTTAGTAAGCATGCCTCATGAGAGCCAAGGTGGACAGCCTCACTGCGGGGGGGAGGGTGATTCCAGGTCCCAGGGGAGGGCCTGCCTGATTAGTGGGGAGGGGGCTTGGGGAGAGGAGGTGACAGCCAGTGACATGGGCCTGTGCCACAGAGCATGTCCTAACTCATCTACCTCCCCCTTAGAGCTTGGCACATGGTAGGTATTCAAAGAAAGGGTTACCTTGCGACATTGTGTATCCACAACAGGCCCTGATGCCCGGGGCGATAAGTAGGGGTGGGGTGTGGACAAGGGTCAGAGGTGAGAGGTCCTAACCATCTATCAGATAGTCACGGGACAGGGTCCCAGAACTTAGGAGATGGATGGACGTCCTCCTGACCCCTTGGCTTCTTAGTGGTGAATGGTAGCTTACTTACCGTGGGCGCTGTGAAAGGCAGGAGAGCTGGCGAAAAAGACAAGAGGGTCAGTGACGGCAGAGAGGGTGGGAAACCGCCCACCCTGAAGTCTCTTCTCAGGCACGGGAGTCAAAGGATATTTTTTACACACTTTTCTTTCTAATACAAATAACAACTACCTGCATGAGGCAAAACTGAAAACCAGCACAGCAGAGGAAGGCCTGACCAGGCTTTCTCTCACTGAGGGTAAGTGGTCACTTGTTGCAAGTCTTTTTTCACCCTTCCAGGTGAATTCAATACATCTGTGACACTGTGACTTACAAGACATATGTATTTGGTCTTCATCCCTATTCCTGGCACAGAGATCCTAAAACCCTTGAAATTTCCTAAGTGAGAAGGGGGATAAAGGTGAAAGGAGTATCTCTTATTCTTTTTTTTTTTTGATTTATTTGGCTGCACCAGGTCTTAGCTGTAGCATGCAGTCTAGTTCCCTGGTCAAGGATCGAACCTGGGCCCCCTGCGTCGAGAGCATGGAGTCTTAGCCGTTGGACCAAGTGCCTCTCATTCTTCAAAGCAAGCCCCTTTCAACCACACCTGAGATAATGTCAATACGGTGGCTTTGGGAAAGCACCGAAGGATGGGGCTGGTTGCCAGGGGAACCAACCACATGATTTGGAGGGAGGCAAGGTTTTCTAAAGGTTACAAACCACTTGTGAGAATTAGAATCAACTCACCTGCAGGTCGAAAAGGACCAGGGATTAGTCTGCTATTGTCGGGATGCACTGTAGACTTCAGAGGGGTAAACACAAAGGTGAGTCTGCTGTTTGGTTTCGCTATTTTAGGCTAAAAATTAGGATGGGGCTGAAACTTACAAGACTTCTCTTCCAAGCTTCTTGTATCTAAAAAGAGAAAGACCAAGCAATAGCTTTTAAAGGTGGCTCGGCAGCCAAAATAGCTCCTCTCCAGTTTCATTTCTGGTACCACCTCTGCTACCTTTCAGAGAGTGGAGGGTGAACTGTTTTCTACCACGGGGGGAAAGCAGATCAAAACAAGTAAATCAAATGAATGAACTAACAAGAAGCAAAAATAAGAGCCACATGAAAATGACCAAAACATTAAAAAGCCCCCCAAGTCTGTGACCTTGGAGAGGCCAACTTCTAACTCACCCCTTGGGGGAGTCCCTGAATGCAGCCAGCCTCCCCCAGCTCAGAGTGGAGCAGGCTGTGTGCAAACCACACCATTAGCCAAGTCACTGTAACAGAGCCAGGTGTGAGTTCAGAGGCCCCAACAAGTTCTTAGAAAAACCAAGTTAAACATGCGAGCTTTCCGCAGGCTGCCTCAAGGGATTGATGTTTGTGGGCTCTGGAAAGCCCCATTTGCTGCAAGGTAGATAACAAACACTGGGCTTAAGTCTTTGGGCAGGGGCTGTAACCCCGCCCCGTAACACTGCTTCTAACAGGGAGCAGATGCTGACTTCAGAGGCCTGCCAGAATTCTGGAATTGGCCATGGGGCTCGGGAGTCAGCTACAGAGAACACCCATAACAGATATTATAACTGCCAATCTCTGTTGCACAGGAGGAACCCTATGCTTTTTCCCCTTAATACTAGTTCCTAACAGTCATAACTCATATTCATCTAGCTTACAAGAAGGAGTCCTAACTATATTTTAAAAGCTAACCCAACTGAGTAGTGTTTATGATGACAAAATCCCACTTGAGTTCAGACCATGCAGTTGGAATCACCTGAAGGCAGCGAAGCCCAGCCTTGAGCCATGCACACCTGGGAACAAGAAACATACCCTTTTGTCCTCCAGGTCACCTCTGGATGCATCTTCATTTGTTAACAACAGTTGCCTTGATTTTTCTATTTTTTCCTACAATTAGATATAAAGAAATCAAGCAATGATCTCAACTTCAGATTTATCCACAGATTTAAGAATCACATGCTTAGTAACACCTGATTTTAATTTTTTTTTTTTTTTACTTCTCCAAGAGGCTTGCAGGATCTTAATTCTTGATCAGGGATTGAACCCACACTCTCAGTATTCCACTGCATGAATATAGCATTTTCTATTTCTCTATTTCCCTACTGATGTGCATTCAGCTTGTTTCCTATTTTTCTCTATTATAAACAAAATGACAGGGAACATTTATTTGAGCACAAAGATGGAAGTGTCCCGGTGGATCTGGCTGAAAGTGTCATTGCTGGTCTCTCATGAAGGGTTTCTCTTCCTCTTCATCCCTCAGCCACACCTGGTTCAAACTCTCATCTTTCACTTAGACAATTGAGTCATCTCCTGAACTGATCATAGTCTGGGTCCCTCTGGTTACTCACCACATGGCTAAGTAAAAATCCCTCTTGTCTGAATGATACACAAGAACCTTCCAGAACTGTCTGGTTCCCCTAAGTTAAAAGACTCAGTAACTGGGTGACCTGGCCCCTGGCTCCCTCCCCTTTGCTTACAGTCCTGTCTTCCTGACAGTTCCTCCCTGGCCCACCCTCTCTCCCTCCCAGCCTTCTTTAAACAACCTCCCCCAATTCCCTGCTGCACCTTGCCCTTAGAGCCCTGGGTCAAGGTCTGTGACTAGCTTTGCTAGTCTGTCCTCCATTACCAGGGAGGTTTATTTTTGAAACCACCAGCACCAGGCCCAGGGTTTGGTTAGTTATTGTTGTTTAGTCAATAAGTCGTGTCCAACTCTTTTGTGGCCCCATGGACTGTAGCCCGCCAGGCTCCTCTGTCTATGGGATTTCCTAGGCAAGAATACTGGAGTGGGTTGCCATTTCCTTCTCCAGGGGATCTTCCAAATCCAGGAATTGAACCTGTGTCTCCTACATTGCAGGCAGATTGTCTACCACGAAGTCACTCACCCAGGAAGCCAAGATTTGGTACTACCTGTTAAATGGATGTCTGTTTTTATGTAGCAACCTTCCCATCTCACAAGTTCACTCACAAGGAGTAAAAACATGATAATATACATGGATTCTGCTATTTCAACTGCTTTGAAAAGGGAGATACAACCTTCACATTTCAGAATAAAATGTGAAATCCACTATTTTGAAAACAAGAAAATACTTACAATTGAAAGGACCAAATTCGTAGGATCCAACAATTCTGTCCACTGAAGAAATCTTTGAATAAAAGACTTAAGAGGGGCAGGAGCACCAGAGAGGTTAATGGCAGCAGAAAAACAAAAACAGGTAATAATAACAGTTAACATTATTTTCAGAACCTCAGAGGGCCTTCTCCTTGCAGCATCTCCTAGAATCCTCACAACATCCCCATCTTACAGGTGAAGACACTGAAGCTTCCAAGGGCTCATGAATGTACTCAAGGAAGCCCAACCAGGAAATGACCCAATGGCCTGTGCTTTTCACCTCTAATTGCTCTTGAGGATTAAAAGCCCAGACTTTAGAGTCAAATGGACCTATGTTCACTCCCCACATATCACCTTGAAGCACTGCCTATTAAGGTCTTAGAATCTGTTTCTTCACACCCCTTGGGTGATTATAAGGCTTGCATGCACGCTATGTCACCTCGTTGCAACCCTAAGGACTGTAGCGTACCGGGCTCCTCTGTTCATGGGATTCTCCAGGCAAGAATACTGGAGTGGGTTGCCATTTCCTCCTCTGGGGATCTTTCCCACCCAGGGATTGAACCGGAGCCACCTGGAAAGTCTGGTTATAAGGCTTATCTCCAGTCATAAAGAACTGAACTCTCCAGTGAAGGCTCAATAAAGGCAGTTTGGTTCACATATGGAGAAAGGAGGCTTGGTTTGCTTCCCAATGCCCACAGACTTTGCAGTGACTCCCTCTTTGAGACCTGGCTCTGCTAGGACAACTTGAGTTTCTTGTCCTTGACTTTCCCGCCTAAGAGAAAGGAGCTAAGCTCTGCTCTAGGTCAAGGCTGAATGAGAACACTCTAGACACGTGCTGTCCAATTAACCACATGTGGCCAGGCCAATTCGAGATGTGCTGTATGTGGAAACCATACACAAAGACTTCTAGAGAAAAGGATGTAAGAAATCGCATTCATAATTTTTTATATTGGTTACATGTTGAAATGTTAATATTTTGTTTCTACTGGGCTAAATGCAATATATTATTAAAATTACAAGGTAAAAAGTCATATATATTTTTTTAATGTGACTACTAGAAAATTTGGAATTACCCACGTGGCTCCATCCTATTTCTATTGGACAGAGCCTCCGGCCACTGCCTGGAGGCGGGGCTTCCCGCAGCCCGGAATCTCATGGTCGGGCGGCTGAGCCTACAGACTCCTGTGGGGCTCCTGGGGAGGACCTGTTTTGTGCCTCTCCAACCTGGTGCTCAGCAACAGCCTGAGCAGCAGAAGCAGACCCCTGAGGGGTGGGAAGTGACTCCTGGTTCGTGCGATCTGCAGGGTGACACTGCGTTACCCTCCCTAGCCAAGTCTGCGGCAGAGGCGACGCACGCTAACCGCCGTGGCCGTCGGCATCCTGCAAGCTTGGCTTTCCCTTCGTTCCCTCCCCGGGGTCTGAGACGGGAAGGCGGGTGCTGCGACCACGTGGCCTGCCCAAGGTCACGGTGGCCAGCGGCGACTCCAGGCCGCGCGGCCCTCCCCGCCCCCAGCTGCGCCGGGCCCGGGCCGTACTTGGCGTTCGGTGATCCAGAAGCGCACGTTGGGCTCCATGCGGGTGGCGGCGCCGCTGCACC